>NC_136596.1:6695872-7133372 GCF_910589615.1 Taurulus bubalis | reverse complement strand
ACAGACAGACAGAAGAGAAGGTGAGTGTGTGTTTGTCAGAGCATCATTGAGCACTCAGCTTCAGTTTCTGCTCTGTCATGTGCTGGCACTCAGTCGGTGAGGAGGGAGAGCATGGAGGGAGGCAGAAACTAAAAGGCTTGGTGTGGGGTTGAGTAGTAGAGAGCAAAGAAGGGTGCATGTGACGTAAACGGGGAAATAGGAAAGGAATAATTGGAGCGGAGAGGTGGGACAGGAGGAGCAAAGGGGAGAGGAGAAACAGCAGGGTGTTACGTCCTGTGTTTTCTCTGCCTCTTGATTTTGCATTACCTGGACTCCTGTCATCTCCTCTGCGCTTGAGTGTTTGCCCCATTACACCCCGACGTGACACAGGGCTGAAATCCGATTCATTGCTTCTTATTTACAGCTGGCGCGGAAAAACTCAAAGAAACGTTTTTGACACGAAGGGATGTGTAAGAGGTCCACACTGAGTGAGTCCTGTCCTGAATCCGCTGACCGAGACAAACTCCCTCAAATTATTTTAACATCTTCAAATATGAAGAGGGAAGTAGCTTTTCAGCTGTCAATTGAAATAGTAAGCCATTTTGGGCCAGACCTAAAATGTAATCATCCTCGGGGTTATGTCCTGCATCGTGTGATGCCATGCCGGTGTTAGAGGTGGCCTGAGCTGTCCCAAGAAACTCACTAAGCAATTTCTGACATCCATAATGAGCATGAAAATGTATCTATGCAAGGATGAAGTAGTGCAGTTACAAGGCCGGTAGAAAACTAGAAATATCATGTTGTAAGTCCAGGGAGTTTGAGATGTTGTAAGGTCGCAGTGTGAGAAGTGGAGTGAACAGGCAAAAAAGTCTTGTCGATAAATTTGTTTTTTATGTGAATTCATTTGCCTGTGGTTCGTCTCCGCGCTCAGTGTTGTGCACAAGGTGAGCATTTACAAAAGTAAAAGGCAGAAGGGAGGCTTGTAGGAGCGGCCCTAATGAGAGGACGCGTGTTGTTAGACAGCAGAGCATCAAAGGCTCGGTGGAACTCAGTGACTGCAGGATGAGATTCAGGGGATGTTTTATACTCCATCTATACGGCAGTGTTCATCCTTGTGTCTCTGATGTGAAATGATAATGTCTTTTCAAAGTTATTTTAAAACATATTTATATAATATTTGTTTCTGCACTCATTTATTTCACATACTTGTTATAGTTCTGTCTATTTTTTGTTTTACCTTTATTTGTCCAGCTTTGTTGTCGCTGTCGCTGTCGCTGCTGTTTTGACTCAAAACTTGAGTCAAATGTCTTGCTCTGGGTACACATACTCAGCCATTAATACGATTCTGATTCTTATTCTTGCACTCTTTTAAAATGACAACCAAACAAACTGTCAGTCAAGTAGTGCATGCAGGCGTACAGGAGCAGTGCTAAATGGTAAGAACTGCCAATCTGCTGCATGCTCATCACGAAGGTACTGCAACCACAGTGAGCATCTATATCAGTCTGTCGCTCTGTCTTTTAACTTCCCGCTTTCACCTATTTTTCTCTCACTCACACCCTCGCCTCCCTCTCCAGGGCTATCTGTCCGAGGGTCTGGTAACTAAGTGGTATTGCTCCCCCCGTCTGCTCCTGTCCCCCAACAACTACACCAAGGCCATTGACATGTGGGCCGCTGGCTGCATACTGGCTGAGATGCTCACCGGACGCATGCTGTTCGCAGGTACCGCCGCTGTTTGTCACACGGTGTCCACAGAAGCACCCATGACCTCGATGTCCTGCGGGAACATCATGATTTTGCTCATCATTTATTTGATGGTATATTTCAATATGATCACATCATTAGTATTCAGCAGAAACATCTTCCCGCGTGATCTTTCTTTACCATTTTAACAACATTAAACACTGACCTGAATAAGTATGAATAAGCATTTAAATCAGGCTTCTTTGAGTGTGAATCAGTCATCAAATTTGTGCAAAGTTGCAAAAAAAACAGTGCTTCAGGATAAGGTGGCATCAAGTGAGTGCTAAGGAAAGTTTTTCTGTCCTCCACCAAAGATGCTTTAGTTTCTTTCTGCAGGCTACGTCTTTGCCTGACCAGAATAACAATGATGAAAGATAAATTCTCGCTGTCTGAAGCAGATGTAGTTCCTCCTGACAGGCTTATTTGACCTCCAGCAGCCCTCTACACCACAGGAGAGATAGCGTCATCTGTTCTCTGGTGTCTCTGCTAGAATTCATGGATTGTTGGAGAGGTTTGCCTTGCTGTTCACTTAACCACCAGAGATTACATGTCACAACTATTTTTGTTTACCACGGGGAAGCAATGCACTTTCATCAAAATACACTACAGCTGTTTGCTTGTTGCCGAGTGGTGAATGTGTTGATATAGCACCACCTGCTGGTTACCGGTGGCTTGGTGGAAACGTTTAAAGAGAAATTTCATCACTCATATGGGTGTGAAATGCCCTCTGAGCGGAAAAGTTTGATCGTGTTGCATAGGGGGTGGCCAAAAAAAAATTCTGAATTTTCAACATTTGATATTCTACAAGTATTTTAATCAGGGAGGATTACCTCTTCAACAGATCAATGATCAAAGGGAGGAGGGAAAAAATAAGATGCCAGAGGGGACTATTTATGTGATTTCAAGCACTGGAATTAAAATGTAAATTGCTGTTATAATGGGTCTTAGAGTGGTTATTTCTAGTTTAAATTGAAAACCATTTAAATAGTGGACTGCAGAGTATTCCATCCTATCTGATTGAACCTCATACCTAATCCATATCTTTCACTCGACAGCTCACACTTTCTAGTTATACCTGTGTTTGACTCTAATTGGTCTAATTTTGTCTTTCTTATGTAACTGATCCTCTGTCTGCTCTCTACTTGCTTCTGATTGGCCGGTTCCCTCTCCCAGGAGCTCACGAGCTGGAGCAGATGCAGCTGATTCTCGATACAGTGCCGGTGTTGAGAGAAGAGGACAGGCAGGACCTGCTACAGGTGACGCCTCAGCGACTGCTGCTTGTCCTACGTCTGCAAACTGATCATTTAAATATGGAGCAGGGTGTCATTGTCATGTAATATTTTTCAGCGTCAGACTGAAAAAGATTCAGTCGACAGATAAGTGTGCGCTAAGTCTTTTCCATCAGGGGGCTTTCTGTGTTTTGCTTTCAACTAGAATACGCTTTATAGTGAGCATATTCAACTTAACTAAAGTGGAGTGTCTTGAAATGTACAAAAAAAGAAAAAGACAGCAGAATTCTGCACATATTTCAACCCACGCTGTCATCCTTTTTCCAGGTGATGCCTTCATATGTCAGTCATGGATGGAAAGTCAAGAAGCCCTTTTCTGAATTGCTTCCTGAAGTGGATGCTCAGGGTGAGCAGAGGGAATTGAGTGGTAAGAAGAGTAATTTCAAGCAGTATGAAATAGAACAATAAGAGTGGAAAAGATACAGAAGACAGCAGTTTCTTTTAGCTGTGAACGATAAAGAGATGATAGGGTAGGCTGGAGAGGTTTGGAGGTCTAACACATGTAATTTAGCACTGAGAGAAGATGGTGCATTATTACTTCATGGACACACATTTTGTCTCCTCCTCCTCTTTCTCCCCCACTGATCCCCTTTTCCTTCTCCTCTCAGCTGTGGACTTCCTTGAGCGCATCTTGACCTTTAACCCCATGGATCGGCTGACAGCTGAAGCGGCGCTATCCCACCCGTTCCTCCAGCAGTACTCCTGTCCGGAGGACGAACCCACCTCACCGCATCCCTTCCGCATCGAGGACGAACTGGAGGACAGCCTCGTCACCGAGCAGTGCCTCAGCAACAGTCAGGCCTCCAGCATCCACTGGGAGAGGTGTGTAGATTGTTGTTGTTTGCTGGAACAGAAAAGTCTCGCAAAGCACAATGAGACACCTATTATACAGTAAATAATCATATTCGATTGAATAAACTGCACATCCAAGTTATTATAAGATTAATATTAATACTTCATTTCTGCCCGTCTGCAGGTACGAGAACAGCTCATCAACAGACGTCTCCTGGCAGCAGTCAGGCGGGAGGTGTCACTGCATGCCCCCTGGCCACGTGACTTCTGACCTGGGAGACACCACAGAGGATGAGGAGGTGCAGAGAGACCCCCGGGCCAGTTCCACCGCACTGTTAGAGGAGGCGCAGGTTGGATAATAAGCTTTGTTATTTCCCCCCATACCGATTGACTTACCTAACCATTATCTTTTTTTAATATAAATAATACTTATTCTATGCTAGTAACAAACTAGATTGAGTCCAAGCACTTAAACACACAACATGCATATGTCCTCCTTGCCTTTTTTTTCACCTTCTCCATCCCCACTACAGGTCGACCCACGTAAGTATTCCCACAGCAGCTCAGCTGAACGCTTCCTGGAAAACTCTCACTCCTCTCTGGAACGCGCCTGTGGTTTGGCGTACGGGGAACTGGACTGTGGCCGCTCCTGTGACTACAAAGTGGGCTCTCCTTCGTATCTGGACAAAATTGCCTGGAGGGAGGGCAAGCCTCAACACTACTCGGAGCCTAAGCTGATCCTGGATCTCTCTCAGTGGAAGCGTAACACTGGCAGCCTTCCTGTGCCTGCTGAGTCCATTGGTAGCAGCGTGGAGGACCTGGGAGAGATGAAGGAGGAGGAAATAGAAGAGGAAGAGACGGGGGATTTATTCCAGGAGATCTCTCGCTGGGTTGAGAGCACCCAGTCTCGCCTGCACTCACCCAGTCCCAGTCCTTCTTTGGAGCCACGTTCCCTCTCCTGCTTCACCTCCTCTCCCCCTCTCCCTCTCTCCCCAACTGACCTCCCAACTCCAGTCTTCCACTACACGGAAGTTGTGCGGCAACCGTCAGATGAATATGACGAAGACAGACTGAGCCCACTTCAGCCTGTCATGTGTCCCTGTAATTCCCTTCCCTCGCTTCTCCCCTCATCTCCCACCTCTCCGCTTCCTCCTCCGTCATCTCAAACAGCGTCACCCCCCAACTCGCCACTTTTTCCTTCCTCAGAGTCTCAACCCCTTTCCTCGACTTCCTCCATTTCTCAGCCAGTAAATGACGACTCCTTGGTGGAGTCACTTCCTGTCAAGCAAAAAGAGCGGCTGTTCGACCTGGACGTGTTCATATCCCGAGCGCTGAAACTGTGCAGGCAGAATAAGGAGAAAGCAGAAGGGAAGAGAGGAAAGGAGGGAGGATGGAGGGAAGAAAGCAAACAGCCGAATATTAACCGAATGGTGCCCAGGCTTCCAGAGCACAGGACTCCACCACCACAGACTCCCAACTCTTGATGTTCAACTTCAAGTCCACCACAGTGTGGCGCTCATGATGGGTAGCACTTCCAAATGCTATAGTGCTTTAGGGGGTTTTGTGGTTGAATATGCTGCTTCAGCATTAGACCTCAGTGTTAGCAGTCGTTATGTCACTATTGCAATGACACGCTACACACGGCGACTAATCCAACAATCCTGTAGCTTTGCAATACGAGGTCAGAAAGCATTTGGATTTAACATAATTAACCATGCTTAGCATTGCAAATATCTAGGATTTGTTCGACGTGAGAATATTTAGAAATACTTTTCTAATTGATGATTATGGTATTAGTGGTTTGTGGTCATTTGGCACCTTAAAGGTGGGTCAGACCTTGACTCAATAGCTACTCATTCTGTGACACAAACATCTGCCTATCTGACTATAACAAGAGTTATAAAGGCTATGTTAGACTGCATAACAGTAACACATGGGGAGAGATCACTTAGCTGGTTTTAAGTGTGCGTTAGATTTGTGTTTCTAAAGATCCCTTGCTGTCAGTCAGTCAGCAAATCTTTCAAAATGTCAGACAGTCTTCCAATGGTGATGTTTACGAATAATGATCATGACACGGACAATGCTTTTTCCAAATTTCTCTCAATGTATAAACCGAAAACAATCAGTGCCATTATGCGAGCTGGTGAACAATGAGGATTTTATATCAGTCCTGCAGTGACTTATGAGCTCCATCACGGCTACATGCCTTGTAAACTTGTATACAACTGTTGTTATATTTAATGATATAGTATATATGTATACATTGATAATGGTATTGTGTTTAAGTATTCTTTGCTGAATGTTCGGATACAATTTCTGTTTATTTGGAGTGGGTTGTATTTCGTTTAAATGTGGAATGCTCTATCAGAATAGTTTATGCTCTTGTTTACTTCAAATGGTTTCCTATCCTGATACCAAGGTCATCATCTGCTTTACATTTGGCGAAAAGATACTATCCTCTCCATAGTAGACAGTCAGATATCTGTCACAATTTTGCTCACTTAATTGTTAGCCACAGAAAGCTATAATGCTAACAACAGTAGCCTATATTTTGGAGAAAGTGGATGCTTCACAACCTTTATAGGAAGTGATTTGTACTCAAAACTCCTCAATGCTAACCAAATAACCAAAACATGTATTTTGAA
Organism: Taurulus bubalis; assembly: GCF_910589615.1. Lineage (NCBI taxonomy): Eukaryota > Metazoa > Chordata > Actinopteri > Perciformes > Cottidae > Taurulus > Taurulus bubalis. The sequence goes on along the minus strand of NC_136596.1, from coordinate 7,126,924 downwards.
TTACTTTTCTATCCAGCGTGGAAGACAGCAGACCCTCAGAATGGTATTTATTCTGACATGCGAAGTCTCCCCGTCAAGGTAACGGAACCAGGGATATGGAAACGGCATTTAAATGACACAGTAATAAAGAAATACAGTAATGTCCAGGTTTCCCATATTCTGTAACCTTGAAGAAATAGGCTTCCACCTCCCCCGGTTTCTCTGTTTGACATGCCGGTGTGCATGAATACGGTCCAAGGCCGCACCAAAAGGGTCCCGTGGTTGTGAATGCCAGAGGCACAATACTGAGATGCATATAACACACTGCCAGCACAGCTACAACAGTTCAGAATAAGACATTTTGATCTGTTTAGTGATCTTTCAGTCCAGCATCTGACTCACAGTCATTTAGCAACAAGCCTTTCATACCCTCTTACCCTCTCTTCTTTTTTATCCTCAATCCACATCATTCAATCTCCACACAGAACATGAGGACAGCGATTCTGTGGCGAGAGCTGCCAGCTTAAGTTAAGAAGATATTCACTTTCACACAATGCAGCAGTACATCTCTTTCTCTGTCACTACACGCTGTTTGGTTCATTTGAAGTTGCTCTCAAACGCTTGACACCCACAATATTTGCACCTTCCGTGTAGGTAACATACACCGGTTGTGAGCAGATCATCACAACATAGGATGAGCCATATTTGCTACGATAGCAAAGCCAGGTATATTCTTTTATATTCACAATAGACATGAAGCACATTAGAGATACTAGCACATTCAGAAATACAGTTTTTTTCCTCAGTGACAAATGAAACTCCAATGTTGTCAATGCTGATTTGTATTAATATTGTATACCTCTAAGGTACTAATCATACTTAAGCTAGACTAACTGATAAAAGTGTTCAAGTGAAGTGCAAAACCGTCCATGTTCTGATCCAGAGCATTTATCTCTTTATAGAAATGGATAGAAGCTGTGCTGCAGTCTAACTAATAAAACACGAGTCTAGATTTGACCTGCACATGTTTAATTATCCCTTTTTGCTTCATACAGTTTCCTCTCCAGGTAACCTAAGCCAGCAATAACATCATTGACAAAAAAACAAGCATACTGTAACACATGTGGTTACTGAGCCTAAGTTCTTTTTTTGAAGTATTCGAAGAAATGTATAAAATGTGCCTCAGTTCACCTGCTTCCAGCTTGCTGAATGTAACAGATCCTCCCCTCTGCATGGCTTTCACAACTATCCAAATAGCTTACACTTTGTTGTGTTTGTTATGTGTCACCTTTATGGATTCATATTTCTGTGGGCTCTTGTCTATTTTGTACCCACGAGGCCCCTCTGCTTTTTACTTGAGAAAAGCTTTGAGGTTTTTAGATGCTCAATATTGATTGATAATATCTCTTTTTGCAGTTTCTGTTTTTGCTGAATTAATAAAACATTACTTAAACTATTATTTGACTTCACATTCTCTATTGCTGGTGTATTTCTCAATTCAGATAAGACATATTGCTGTAATTATTTATTCAAGGATATGTTGTAATTGATGAATGTAAATATTCATAAACACATACAAAACAGCACAGTGCACAAAGAGAAATACAATAAAAGTGCAATAACTCAATGAAAATGACTCACGAATGCCCACATGATTGATCCCTCTATAAAAACTGTTTAAGCTTGAGTTTGAAATGATCCACAACACATCATGCATGATATTGTACTTTAGTGGTATATTTCTAAACAAAAGTAATAAACCAAATTACCACAAAACCAACTGAAACGCAGAATAGGTCTGTAAACCTCAAGCAGTTTGCACACTTCGCCAGGTTGGTAATCCACCCCGACCCTTGTCATGTAGCCAATTTGCGGCAAAGTTACACCAATGCATTGTGAAATCTGAGGTGAGGACCAATTCAAACCAGACCTCCAATGCCTTCTCCTGTATAGCAAACAATGATATAATCTTGCGTCACTCTTCTCTGGTGCACTGTTTTTCTTTTTGTTTGTTTTGCACAAACAAAACAACAAAAAGGCAAAACATCTTAATATAGGTTGTGAGGGGAGAAAAAGTCCAAATGGTTGACAGATAGGAAGATAATGAATGTTAATTTATCATTTAGAAAAGTTCTAATTTAAATATAAATAGTATACAATAAAATATAAAAAGTTATAATTAAAGTTGAACAATCCTTTAACCCCTTATTGACTGAATTTATTTGCAATTATATAAAACAATTATTTGTGTGTTTTGCTTTCATACAGATGCTAAATTAAGTGGAGATTGTAAATTTTAATATAGCACATAGAATAGATGAAAATGTAGGTATGATGCAAATTAGCGACATTAGGCACACTAGGTATAATTGGGCATAATAGTAAATTAACACATTTTCCAATGTCAGGTATGTAGATTATTTATCAAAAGCAGTTTGAAACATTGAATTAACATTGCACTTTGTATTACATTTTTAATATGTGAATACAGTAAATACAAAACAAAACTCAGTGGAAGCCTGATTTGAAGTCCACCAGCTCGCTTCCCATAGAAAGTGGTTGTGTCCATTTTGTTCTGCCAAAAAATAAAGGGCAGACATTGCATTTATATATATATATATTTTGAGGATGACACCGGATTCTGTCGCGAAAATCCATGAGGTCTGAGGACTTGACTTCCGGTTTCGTCAACCGGATGTAGTTTCCGCTCCGCCCACAAAATGCCGGCAAAATTCATCCAATACGATCCTTGGTATGTGTAAACAATGCAGCAACAGGCGATAGAGGGATACGCACGTCACCTTGGCTGCATTAAGACCGGAAGAGGTTTGATGCAAATTCGCGACAACCGTCAACAAGGGGTTTTAACAAAACCACTAAGACTAAGATAAATATGAACATCTCCGTATATATATTTGTCTAACACGGTGGTTAAATGGATACGTGGTCCGCTTGACCCACGAGAGCTCCGGGTTCGAAACCCAGGTACCTGTCCGGTATATCGGAGGTCCTGCAAAATCAGACATGTGCGCGGGATGCAAGTGCGATCAGTGTGTCCTGGTGGCTGCACTACAGCTGTGTTAGGCCGTGTTGGAGTGCAGGTTAACTGTACTCCAGCTAGTTTTTTTAATTTGTTTTTCCTTCCTCCTTTCTTTCATATCCGGTTACTCAGTTGAGGAGAAATGATTCTCAAAATGTGACTGCCACATAAGACTGTCATAAGATTGTGAGATAAAGTTGATATTACAATTCACTAGTTCAAAAATAAAGTTGAACAATCCTTTATTATAATTCACTAATTCATTGAGCACACATTATATTGTAACGGACTGAGGGAAGTGTTGTGTTATAAATGTTATGTTCAGGATGTCAGTGAACGTCTCATGAGCTGGTAGCTGTGAAGCGTGTCTGTGATTGGAGAGCGAGGATGTTGTTGTGTTGTGTGGTGTTGTGTTACGAGCCGTTCGGAGCAGAGTCTATGACCCGGAGCAGACGTGAAGCTGGTTGAGAGGCTTTCACGGGGTTTTGCTGTTGTTTTGGCGTTGGCTACGGCCAACAGTAGCCTGTTATATGTTCCCCTAAACACCCTATACGCCTCGTAGCTTTCCTGACCCAGGGTCGCTACATTTGGTGTCAGAAGTAAAACTTTCGCTATCATCAACATCGCCACGCGAGTTAGCAGCAGAGAAGCTAAGTGGCTAACGCTCGTCAACGGTGAGAAACATGACGCCGGGGAGTCGTCTCAAGATTAAACGGGAAGGAGAAAGTGACGAACGAGAATGGGACGGCGCAGCCGGGGCTTGGCAGACGACGGAGCACCGATAGCGGGTAAAATAAATGACCAGAAGGATGGCTGCGGAGGCTGGCTTTGGCCACTCGGGCCGCGCCGGTGAGGGAAATGGCGGCCGTAGAGGAATGACTGCGGCCGCAGAAATGTACATGACTGAGCACACTGAGACACGCAGAGAAACTATTCCGTCCACAATCAAGACCCCCAGATATGACTGTAAATCCAACTGGGAAGCTTTTCATGCACAATTTGAACTATTAGCCCATGCCAGTAGATGGTCCACTGAAGTAAAAGCTCTCCAGTTAGCGATGTGCCTCACGGGTGACGCTTTATCAAGCCTGCTGCTGCCGAGTCCCGATGATAGGAGTGATTATGATGCACTCATTGGGGCTCTAAAGCGACGATTTGGACAATGCTCTGCCACTAGCCTGCTCCGCTCTGAACTATGCAGCAGACAGCGACGGCCAGAGGAGCCGCTAAGGGAGCTCGCTAATGACATTGAGGGGCTTGTTGACCGAACCTACGCCCACATGCCCCCGTCCATTCAGAGCGAGCTAGCTAGAGACCATTTCCTCCAGGCCCTGCTGCCAGCTGACCTGCACATCCAGACACTACTTGCTCACCCTGGGTCTCTCCAGGAGGCTTTGGAGTCAGCAACGGAGAGAGAGATGCTGTGTGCTGGCGCCATGGGTAAAGTGGTTGAAAAAGCACCAAAGGGGAGTGCTGCTTGTGAGACGGAAAGGGAGTTGGCGCAGCCTGCCTGGGTGGGGGAGCGAACCCAGCTGGTGAGGGCTGCCACTTTGAGAGATGAGAGGCAAGACAAGCCAAGACCAAGAGTCTGCTGGGGGTGTGGCCAGCCTGGCCACCTAGTCCGACACTGCCCCCGTTCCACAAGGGCAACGAGCCGGGGACGCTGTCCCAGCCCCCTCTAATTAACGAAGCTACGCAGCCGTCTGACCAAATAGGGGCAACCAGACCACCGGAGGATTTTGATGGTCAACTAGAGCGACTTGTGGTGCTGGGTCGATCCTGGATAGGAGACTGTTGGTATGCACCGCTCACCATTGGAGGGACATGCTGCTCTGCACTGGTAGACACAGGTTCATCAGCAACCCTGGTGAGGCCCCATGTGGTGACAAATGGAACTGATATTTTCCCCACTATAGTGAAACTGCAGTCAGTCACCGGTAGGGATTGGTATTGTTTGGGTTTTTTCCGATACCGGTGCTAAACCGATACTTTTAAAACGATACCGGTGCCTAAACGGTGCCTGAACCGATACTTTTTTATTGCCAAGGCAATGTTTTTTCTTCGAATTGAACAATATTATTAACTGTTTAAAGTATAATATAGATATAAATAAATAAGTACATACAAAACACACTTCAAACTACAGCTTCAAACCTTTTAACTTAACGTGGCCTGATGGGACTGGTGCAACAGAACTCAGAAACTGTTGGATTCTACAAACTGCTGCTTTACTGGACTACACGTCATCAGTAATATCAACTGGAGAGATTTGTTCCATCAAGCCGAGGACGGACGTTCAAAAGCTCGTGCTCGTGTCTCCAGCGATCTCTGTGTGCGCGCACTGTGTGTGTGTGAGCGCTGGAAGCCCCGCCCCCTCGAGCTCCGCTCTGCATGCAGGCGGACAGAGAGCAGAGCAGCAAGTGTGCTCTGATCCGCGCTATTTTAATAATCGTTTTTAGCGTGCGGGCACCTTGCTACCTTTTTAGTATCTATATACCGTGCAACTTTACAGAGTAGTGTAAAAAAAAAAAAAGTATTTAAATCGGCTCAGGCACCGAAATCTGCGTTGCTTTTCGGTCCGGTAGGTACCGGACGTGTTGGAACCTGGCACCGGTTCTCGGTACCCAACCCTAGTCACCGGGGAGCGAACTCCCATGGTTGGGGAAGCAATAGTGACTCTGGGACTGGGGAAAAAGTCTATCCGCTGCCCGGTGTGGGTTGCTAACCTGGAGGACTGTACACTGGGACTGGATATTCTCGGGGCTTTGGACTGTGTCATCAACACAAAGAGAGGAACTCTCACGTTCCCTGATGGCCATGTCATCCAGATGTGGCGCCAGCCACCCCAGTCTGGCTGTGTTGCGACCCACACCGTTGCCACACTGACGGCTGAGACAACAAATTATGCTGCCCCTAGCTGCATCCCTTCAAATGAGCTACCCACACTGCCCTCCACCCTGCCAGCTGCTGAGTTGCACCCATCCCCAGCCTCTGTCCAGCCAGCTGCAAGTCCACACACACAGGTAACAAACGCCTCTCCATGTGACGACCGTGAAAGAGTCTTGGCAGTGAGGGAGGTCTGGCAGACAAACTGTGGTGGTCTGACTCCTAGCGAACAAGATCTGTTGTGGCAGCTGCTTCTTGAGTTCAAGGACTGTTTTTCAATGTCGGAGGACGATGTGGGCCGCACAGATCTCATCCAGCATTACATCGAAACAGGAGATGCACGGCCGATTAGGATGAGACCTCGACGCCACCCACTGGCCAGGCAGGACAAAGCCCTGCAAGAGATGCAGCGAGCGGGAATCATCGAGCCTTCCACCAGCCCCTGGGCCTCGGCGATCGTCATGGTCCCCAAAAAGCAGAAGGAGGCGTGGCGTTTCTGTGTGGACTTCAGGGCCCTCAACAAAGTGACAAAAAAGGACTCCTGCCCCCTTCCACGCATCGACGAGGCCCTCGACACGGTGGTAGGGTCAGCCTGGTGCTCCTCTTTGGACCTGCGGAGCGGGTATTGGCAGGTTCCTCTCAGCCCTGAAGCTAGGACCAAAACTGCCTTCATCACTAATGGGGGCTTGTGGCAGTTTAAAGTCCTTCCGTTTGGCCTCTGCAATGCTCCTGCCACGTTCGAGAGACTAATGGACAGGGTACTCGCGGGTATCCCTCGGCAGGAGTGTGTTGTGTACCTGGACGACATACTGGTGCATGGTGACTCCTTCCAGGCGGCTCTCGAGGCCCTGAGGCCGGGTGCTGGAGAGAGTGGCAGCAGCAGGTCTAAAGCTGCACCCACAGAAATGCTCCTTCATGCAACGGGAGGTCACATTTCTGGGGCACAAGCTTGGGGGTGGCGGTGTCGGCACCATGGATGATAAAGTGCAGACGGTGAAGGATTGGCCTACCCCCAGCACTGTGCAGGACCTGAAAAGCTTCCTGGGCCTGGCCTCCTACTATAGAAAGTTTGTGAGGGTTTTTCCTGCATAGCTGTACCACTGTTCCGCCTGCTGCAAAAAGGGGTGGTGTTTGATTGGACAGAGGAGTGCCATGCAGCTTTCACTTCACTGCAGAGAGCCCTCGTGGAGGCCCCAGTCCTCTCACCGCCTGACCCCACCCTGCCTTTTATCCTCGACACGGACGCCAGTAATGCAGGCGCAGGTGCTGTGCTGGCCCAAGTAACTCCTGAAGGAGAGAGAGTGGTGGCGTATCACAGCAGACAGTTTAACAAGGCTGAACGCAGCTACTGTGTCACGAGACGGGAGCTGCTTGCTATGGTCTGTGCCATCCGACATTTCAGATATTACCTTGGGGCCCTCCACTTCACAGTCCGGACCGACCACTCTGCCTTAAAGTGGCTCATGTCTTTTAAGGAGCCAGAAGGCCAGCTGGCACGCTGGATTGAGGAGCTACAGGCGTATGATTTCACTGTGGTCCACAGACCGGGGGCATGCCACGGAAATGCTGACGCGCTTTCACGCCGACCTTGCAGCGCTGATGGCTGCAACTACTGTGAGAAAAGAGAGGCACAGGAAGAAGAGCGGCTGCAACCTGATGTGAAATGTGCTGCCGTGGGACCGGTGGGCACGCCAGCAGGCCATGGACTGACAGCTGTGGACGCAGCAGAGTGGGGGTGCAAACAGGAAGAGGATGTCAACATAAGGCCAGTGCTCGCTTGGGTGGGATCCCAACAGCGACCACCTTGGGGAGAGGTTTCCATGTGTTCTCAAGCCACAAAGAGACTGGTCAATTTTTCAAGCCCTGCGACTGCGTGATGGTGTACTGCAGGGGGGTGGAAAGAGCCGGCGACTGGAGAGACACAGTTGCAAGTGGTGGTGCCCAGGGCTCAGAGAGACAGTGCTCCGAGCAATGCATGGAGCTCCGGGATCTGGTCACTTCGGCGTTACGAAGACCCTCCATCGCCTCCACCAGGGGTTCTACTGGGGCCAACATAGGCGGCATGTGGAGGACTACTGCCACCGCTGCGACAGCTTCACAGCGAAGAAAGGCCCTGCAGACAGATCTCATGCCCAGCTCCAGCAGTTTCCGGCTGGGTGTCCCATGGAGAGGGTGGGGATTGATGTTCTTGGACCGTTTCCTCACTCAGAGAGGGGCAACCGTTACATCCTCACTGCCATGGACTATTTTACAAAGTGGCTCGAAGCTTACTGCATGCCGAACCAGGATGCGGAGACGATTGTGGATGCTCTGGTGGGGGGAATGTTCAGCAGATTTGGGGCCCCTGAAGTCATCCACACAGATCAGGGCAGAAACTTTGAGTCCCGTGTCTTCGCCGCCATGTGTGACAAACTGGGATCCCACAAGACCCGCACTACACCCCTCCATCCACAGAGCGATGGGCTGGTCGAGAGATTCAACCGCACGCTGGCACAGCAGCTGGCCATAGTGGCAGCTAAACATCAACGCGACTGGGACGACCACGTGCCTCTTGTACTGATGGCTTACAGGTCTGCTGTGCAGGACTCCACTTCCTGCTCTCCTGCCCTTCTCATGCTCGGCAGAGAAATCCGGACGCCAGGGGAGATGATGATGGGGCAACCTCCTGACGCCTCTTTCTCTTGTCACTATAAGCTGTTTGGTTCATTTGAAGTTGCTCTCAAACGCTTGACACCCACAAATATTTGCACCGTCCGTGTAGGTAACATACACCGGTTGTGAGCAGATCATCACAACATAGGATGAGCCATATTTGCTACGATAACAAAGCCAGGTATATTCTTTTATATTCACAATAGACATGAAGCGCATTAGAGTTACTAGCACATTCAGAAATACAGTTTTTTCCTCAGTGACAAATGAAACTCCAATGTTGTCAATGCTGATTTGTAGGGCTGCAACAACGAATCAATAAAATCGCTAAAAATTGATTATCAAAAGTGTTGGGAACGAATTTCATTATCGATTCGTTGTGTCGCGCGATTATTACGCCGGGTAATAAGTCGCGGAGAAGAAAAAAAGAGCGGAGCAGAGCAACTGGCCGGCCAGCGTTTCTGAGATTGGAGTGAGACACGAGAAAAGCTGAGGTCGTGATGTTCTCAAAGATAGAAGATCTTTGACAAGTCGAGTCTTGGCCAATCAGCGTCTTCATGTTCCTCAAACTTGTTTTTAATGGAAGCTAGTCAGCTTGCTATCGCGTTAGCTAACGTGTTTGGGTTGTGTATTGTCGTTAAAGTTCCGTTATGTTCCGTTACAGTTCAGTCTTGCTTGTAAAAAAACATAACGTGATGAAACATGCCGTCACCCCCCGGTCTGGTTCAGTTCACGCTGTCACTCGTTAACGTTAAACCGGCACACCGGCGGATCTGGCTGCAGGTTTGTTTGTTTTTTACTCAAAGTAGAATGAAGCAAATCACGTAGTTGGGCTGAGCCAACAACGTGACGTCGTGGTCATAAGAGACCCAGAATGAAAGAGTTCAAGGAAGAGGACGCTCTATATGTAGCAGTACAGCTTCCTACTGTCCCAGTATTTCATACATATTGATAAAGCAGGGTATGTAAATGCAGCCTCTGGAGGGATCAATTACAGTAAAAAGGGCTCACATTTGGCGGATGTAAAGCATAGATGTGTATGTGTGTGTTAGTCCATTTTGTTGTTTTAATTAACAGCTCAGGGATGTTCAAGGAGCAACCTGTTTGTGCACTTTCTGAAGATGTTTTGCACTGTCACTTCTGTTTTTGAATAAAGGGTTGGAAATGAACGCTTTTTTGATAAAAACATTTTTTTATCCGATTAATCGAAAAAATAATCAACCGATTAATTGATTATTAAAATAATCGTTAGTTGCAGCCCTACTGATTTGTATTAATATTGTTTACCTCCAAGGTATACAATATATTGATTGATAATATCTCTTTTTGCAGTTTCTGTTTTTGCTGAAGAATTAATAAAACATTACTTAAACTATTATTTGACTTCACATTCTCTATTGCTGGTGTATTTCTCAATTCAGATAAGACATATTGCTGTAATTATTTATTCAAGGATATGTTGTAATTGATGAATGTAAATATTCATAAACACATACAAAACAGCACAGTGCACAAAGAGAAATACAATAAAAGTGCAATAACTCAATGAAAATGACTCATGAATGCCCACATGATTGATCCCTCTATAAAAACTGTTTAAGCTTGAGTTTGAAATGATCCACAACACATCATGCATGATATTGTACTTTAGTGGTATATTTCTAAACAAAAGTAATAAACCAAACCAGACCTCCAATGCCTTCTCCTGTATAGCAAACAATGATATAATCTTGCGTCACTCTTCTCTGGTGCACTGTTTTTCTTTTTGTTTGTTTTGCACAAACAAAACAACAAAAAGGCAAAATATCTTAATATAGGTTGTGAGGGGAGAAAAAGTCCAAATTGTTGACAGATAGGAGGATAATGAATGTTAATTTATCATTTGTAAAAGTTATAATTTAAATAGTATACAATAAAATATAAAAAGTTATAATTAAACTTGAACAATCCTTTAACCCCTTATTGACTGAATTTATTTGCAATCATATAAAAAAATTATTTGTGTTTTTTGCTTTCATACAGATGCTAAATTAAGTGGAGATTGTACATTTTAATATAGCACATAGAATAGATGAAAGGTTTAGGTATGATGCAAATTAGCAACATTAGGCACATTAGGTATAATTGGGCATAATAGTAAATGAACACATTTTCCTATGTCAGGTATGTAGATTATTTATCAAAAGCAGTTTGAAACATTGAATTTTTAACATTGCACTTTGTATTACATGTTTAATATGTGAATACAGTAAATACAAAACAAAACTCAGTGGAAGCCTGATTTGAAGTCCACCAGCTCGCTTCCCATAGAAAGTGGTTGTGTCCATTTTGTTCTGCCAAAAAATAAAGGGCAGACATTGCATTTATATATATATATATTTTGAGGATGACACCGGATTCTGTCGCGAAAATCCATGAGGTCTGAGGACTTGACTTCCGGTTTCGTCAACCGGATGTAGTTTCCGCTCCGCCCACAAAATGCCGGCAAAATTCATCCAATACGATCCTTGGTATGTGTAAACAATGCAGCAACAGGCGATAGAGGGATACGCACGTCACCTTGGCTGCATTAAGACCGGAAGAGGTTTGATGCAAATTCGCGACAACCGTCAACAAGGGGTTTTAACAAAACCACTAAAACTAAGATAAATATGAACATCTACGTATATTTATTTGTCTAACACGGTGGTTAAATGGATACGTGGTCCGCTTGACCCACGAGAGCTCCGGGTTCGAAACCCAGGTACCTGTCCGGTATATCGGAGGTCCTGCAAAATCAGACATGTGCGCGGGATGCAGGTGCGATCAGTGTGTCCTGGTGGCTGCACTACAGCTGTGTTAGGCCGTGTTGGAGTGCAGGTTAACTGTACTCCAGCTAGAATTTTTTTTTTTTTTTTTTTTTCCTTACTTTCTTTCATATCCGGTTGCTCAGTTAAGGAGAAACAATTGTCATAATGCATGCAATTAAGAGAGGTTCATAAGATTTGGAGATAAAGTTGATACTATAATTCACTAGTTTGATAATGAAGTTGAACAATAAAGTTGAACAATCCTTTATTATAATTCACTAATTCATTGAGCACACATTATATGCAACTTTATTAAGCCTGCAGAGATTTCAGTCCATAGCACAACAAGATTTTTTATATCTAAATAAAAGAAATATATATCAACTGAGCATATCGGATATCGTAAAAACAACAACAACAACAACAACACAGTGCTGTGTTGGGTGCCATCGCCACGAGAGATCTCTCTGTATCCTCGGGCTGTGTGGATTTCAACCCATATTCTATCTCAACTATATAAACAATACCGCTGAATAAAACACTTCAGACAGACAGGTGCAAAGAAAAACATGCAAAAAGACAAAACATGATTTATATCAAGAATAAATCCTAAAAACGCTCATGTCCTTAAAAAATGAAATGACTGTCGTTTACAGTAGTTACGACAGCGTGCTCTTGTTTCCGTCTTTACGGTAACCAGAAAGAGAATCCCAGCCTGTGATTGGACGAGCGGCCAAGTTCCTCGACACGGCGTTGTGCTAAAACTAAGATAAATTTGAACATCTTCGTATATATATTTGTCTAACACGGTGGTTAAATGGATACGTGGTCCGCTTGACCCACGAGAGCTCCGGGTTCGAAACCCAGGTACCTGTCCGGTATATCGGAGGTCCTGCAAAATCAGACATGTGCGCGGGATGCAAGTGCGATCAGTGTGTCCTGGTGGCTGCACTACAGCTGTGTTAGGCCGTGTTGGAGTGCAGGTTAACTGTACTCCAGCTAGTTTTTTTATTTTTTTTTCCTTCCTCCTTTCTTTCATATCCGGTTACTCAGTTGAGGAGAAATGATTCTCAAAATGTGACTGCCACATAAGACTGTCATAAGATTGTGAGATAAAGTTGATATTACAATTCACTAGTTCAAAAATAAAGTTGAACAATCCTTTATTATAATTCACTAATTCATTGAGCACACATTATATTGTAACGGACTGAGGGAAATGTTGTGTTATAAATGTTATGTTCAGGATGTCAGTGAACGTCTCATGAGCTGGTAGCTGTGAAGCGTGTCTGTGATTGGAGAGCGAGGATGTTGTTGTGTTGTGTGGTGTTGTGTTACGAGCCGTTCGGAGCAGAGTCTATGACCCGGAGCAGACGTGAAGCTGGTTGAGAGGCTTTCACGGGGTTTTGCTGTTGTGTAGAATTTTTTTTTTTTTTTTTTTTCCTTCCTTTCTTTCATATCCGGTTGCTCAGTTAAGGAGCAACAATTGTCATAATGCATGCAATTAAGAGAGGTTCATAAGATTTGGAGATAAAGTTGATACTATAATTCACTAGTTTGATAATGAAGTTGAACAATCCTTTATTATAATTCACTAATTCATTGAGCACACATTATATGCAACTTTATTAAGCCTGCAGATAATTCAGTCCATAGCACAACATTTGTTATATCTAAATAAAAGAAATATATATCAACTGAGCATATCGGATATCGTAAAAACAACAACAACACAGTGCTGTGTTGGGTGCCATCACCGCAAGAGATCTCCCTGTATCCTCGGGCTGTGTGGATTTCAACCCATATTCTATCTCAACTATATAAACAATACCGCTGAATAAAACACTTCAGACAGACAGGTGCAAAGAAAAACATGCAAAAAGACAAAACATGATTTATATCCAGAATAAATCCTAAAAACGCTCATGTCCTTAAAAAATGAAATGACTGTCGTTTACAGTAGTTACGACAGCGTGCTCTTGTTTCCGTCTTTACGGTAACCAGAAAGAGAATCCCAGCCTGTGATTGGACGAGCGGCCAAGTTCCTCGACACGGCGTTGTGCGCCTCCTCACTCACCCTGCTGCGTCTCTGGCAGCCGTTAAAGGACAAACCAAGCGGTCAGACGACAGCATTTATTCAGCAAGCCCCCTGGAGAAATATGCTTTATTAACAGAAACCTATGCCACGGGAGTAACTGCAGTATCATATTACTTAAGAAGCAGGTAAGCCGAGTCGCTGTTCTCTTAAAACACTTAAGAAACTTTCCGTTTCTGAGCGGGCAATGAGCGTGAGTGGGTTAGGGGAGGTCCGGATGAATGACAGCATGCAAATCATCAGGCTATCATCCGGTGTAACGTTACTGTCTCCGTTTAACAAACGGTGAACCTGAACCGGTGCTCGGATAACGACACGGCTCGGTCCGTTTTAGTTGTAAGCTAGCGTCTTTTAGCAGGTGCTGGAGGCTAATATTAATCAGGCTAGCTTACAGTTGTTGTTGTTGTTGTTGTTGTTGTTGTTGTTGTTGTTGTCGTACATACGTATTGAGTTGTTGTGCTCACAGTTAGCAGTAACATTCCCTCCTACCAGCATCTCCAAACTGAAGATGTAAATATGTATTTAATCCCTTTGAGTTGTGCAGTAAGCGCAATGAGAACATGGACATGAGACATAACTGATAAGACCAACGGGTTTTCTGTCCGGATGTTAGTACGCAGCAGTGTCAGGTGTTGCCTGAATCTAACTGCTGCAAATGGCCGTTGATACTCAACAATGTTAATAATGAGAGAAACTAATAGATGTCCAAGTCCTTCAAACAACTGCGAGTGAAGCTGCACCCACAGTCACCTTGAGGGAACATAACTACTTGTACTCCAGTACTGAAGCTGTTGCTTCACACCAGTATACTCTACTGGTAAACTTCCCCTCATAGACCATAGAAAGCTTGCACATGAATCTGTGTGTGTTGGTGTGATTGGTTGCTTGTTAGACTGTAGTAGTACAAGAGCAATGGCTTTCTGTCATTTCCGGAATGAAACCTCTTATTACATTATGCCTACTTCTTTAAATGCAGACACTGTTTGCACACATTATTTCTATATTAAGAGTACTTCCAGAAACAGTAATGCAATACTTTGTATCCTGTTTTCCTCATGAGTATTAAAACATTTACTAGTACCTAATAGTTGTATGAGACGTGCTTTTATTTCTAATTCATTCCCTAAGTATCAAGTAGTAAATTCAGACTTCCAACAATGAGACAAAGCTGGCTCATAACTGTTTCTGTGCCAGATTTATTTTTGCTCCCTGGCAAGCACAAAATAAGCAATTAAACAGAGAATATGAGTATGTTTGCTTCCTTCGAGCTGACATGCTGATAAAGTTCAGGCTCCATGTGTTCTAGAAACGAGATGGAAGCAGAAGTAGACGTTAATATGACAACAAAAAATATCAAATCAACAGAGCATTCAAATGTGTTGATTGTTGGCGCTGTTCATAAGGTCTTACACTTTGGTACAGCTTTGATGCGGCTTTCTAGGCAGTGTTTCCTGGACATGTCGTTGTAAGCCAAGACTCAGCTGGCTCTGCTTGTACTTTCTTTCATCAGATATTCTGGTCAAAGAAAGTCGGTGCATGATCACACCACAGTGTGACCTCTTAAACTGTTGTTTTCCAAGTTCAGGCGAATGTAAAAATCACATCCATGGTTTGCTAGGAACTCTTTAAGGTCAGTGATAATTTATAAACTATCTTCGTTGCGCATCGTGATTCAACACAGAGATTGACGTAAACAAATAATGGTGGCTACAAGCACTATTAGATGTGGCATGATTCGGCCACTAAACTACAAAAATCTAAATTAGAAACTGCATGTGACAACGGTCACGTTGCTGTTCCCCACATAACTTGCTTACAGGTTCAGTTGCATTTCCTCTGGGTCAGGTCTTGACTTTAAGTAAGGCCAAAATCTGTTTGGGCTGGACAATAGAAGTCCTTTAAAACCAGAGCCAGAGCAAAAATTCTGAAATTTCAACCTTTGATATTCTACAAGTATTTTAATCAGGGAGGATTACCTCTTCAACAGATCAATGATCAAAGGGAGGAGGGAAAAAATAAGATGCCAGAGGGGACTATTTATGTGATTTCAAGCACTGGAATTAAAATGTAAATTGCTGTTATAATGGGTCTTAGAGTGGTTATTTCTAGTTTAAATTGAAAACCATTTAAATAGTGGACTGCAGAGTATTCCATCCTATCTGATTGAACCTCATACCTAATCCATGTCTTTCACTCGACAGCTCACACTTTCTAGTTATACCTGTGTTAGACTCTAATTGGTCTAATTTTGTCTTTCTTATGTAACTGATCCTCTGTCTGCTCTCTACTTGCTTCTGATTGTCCGGTTCCCTCTCCCAGGAGCTCACGAGCTGGAGCAGATGCAGCTGATTCTCGTTACAGTGCCGGTGTTGAGAGAAGAGGACAGGCAGGACCTGCTACAGGTGACGCCTCAGCGGCTGCTGCTTGTCCTACGTCTGCAAACTGATCATTTAAATATGGAGCAGGGTGTCATTGTCATGTAATATTTTTCAGCGTCAGACTGAAAAAGATTCAGTCGACAGATAAGTGTGCGCTAAGTCTTTTCCATCAGGGGGCTTTCTGTGTTTTGCTTTCAACTAGAATACGCTTTATAGTGAGCATATACAACTTAACTAAAGTGGAGTGTCTTGAAATGTACAAAAAAAGAAAAAGACAGCAGAATTCTGCACATATTTCAACCCACGCTGTCATCCTTTTTCCAGGTGATGCCTTCATATGTCAGTCATGGATGGAAAGTCAAGAAGCCCTTTTCTGAATTGCTTCCTGAAGTGGATGCTCAGGGTGAGCAGAGGGAATTGAGTGGTAAAAAGAGTAATTTCAAGCAGTATGAAATAGAACAGGGACCAATAAGAGTGAAAAAGATACAGAAGACAGCAGCTTCTTTTAGCTGTGAACGATAAAGAGATGATAGGGTAGGCTGGAGAGGTTTGGAGGTCTAACACATATAATTTAGCACTGAGAGAAGATGGTGCATTATTACTTCATGGACACACATTTTGTCTCCTCCTCCTCTTTCTCCCCCACTGATCCCCTTTTCCTTCTCCTCTCAGCTGTGGACTTCCTTGAGCGCATCTTGACCTTTAACCCCATGGATCGGCTGACAGCTGAAGCGGCGCTATCCCACCCGTTTCTCCAGCAGTACTCCTGTCCGGAGGACGAACCCACCTCACCGCATCCCTTCCGCATCGAGGACGAACTGGAGGACAGCCTCGTCACCGAGCAGTGCCTCAGCAACAGTTAGGCCTACAGCATCCACTGGGAGAGGTGTGTAGATTGTTGTTGTTTGCTGGAACAGAAAAGTCTCGCAAAGCACAATGAGACACCTAAGATTCCTACAGTAAATAAACATATTCGACTGAATAAACTGCACATCCAAGTTATTATAAGATTAATATTAATACTTAATTTCTGCAGGTACGAGAACAGCTCATCAACAGATGTGTCCTGGCAGCAGTCAGGCGGGAGGTGTCACTGCATGCCCCCTGGCCACATGACTTCTGACCTGGGAGACACGACATAGGATGAGGAGGTGCAGAGAGACGCCCGGGCCAGTTCCACCGCACTGTTAGAGGAGGCGCAGGTTGGATAATAAGCTTTGTTATTTCCCCCCATACCGATTGATTTACCTAATCATTATCTTTTTTGAATATAAATGTAGGCAGGTGAAATTTGGAATAACACCATACACAGTTATATTTGGGGTTCTTTATTTCTCGACGGCTCTTGGAAGAATAGAGCAGTATTAAATTAATTTGGTATGTTCAATTGGTATTAGAGTTCCTGATACGTGGCAACTTCCACTAACTCAAAGTGCATACATCACGTGTATAAAATAAAGTGCATGAATAACGTACAAAAATAACTGCAGTGGCAACTCCTCTGTAAACCAAATAAAATACAAAAACAATACCACACAGTTAACTCAAACACAAGGAAACAGTTGGTCCATTAACAAACAGAAATGATGCAGTACATGACAATATACTCACTAAATACTATCTCGGCCTAGCTCACGTGCACAGTGGCGCTATAGGCATTCATCCTGTACAGCACATGTAGAACAAATCTGGAAACATCGGACCAATTTGAGTCCATCAGCGCATTTAGCGACACTAAAATACATTTCCGGACATCCATACCATCATATTGTGAACATTTTGTACAGAAATATAATCTTAAACATATTCACCGACCTGGAAAGCCACGAGCGCTACACCGGAAGTAAATGATTTCACTTCCTGTTTGTTCCTGACGTCTCGCTTGCTCCATGAGAAACACAGTGCCCTCTAGTGGCCCCAGCGATGACAACACCCTTACCACTGGGTTACATACTCCCCTACTAAAAAGTCCACGTCCACGGGGACTTAACTCATAGTTCTAACTTCTTTCACTGCTTCCCTGAAGAATGCTGCACCCATGCTGGTCAGCAACTGGGACAACATCTCAGGACTGAGTGAAATCGCATTACAGGACGATTTTGGGACATGGTGAGGGTTTGAGTGAACCCCTGCATTTTCTTCGAGGTGCTGGAACAGGAACAGTCGTCCCTGCATCCCTGCTAGCACCGCTTCAGGTAGTAGGAACAGGCGTCTGTGCCTCAGTTTCACTCTCAGAAGATTCCACATTCACTCGTTCAATGTCACCTCCAGACTCTGTGTCCCCTTGATCATCATCACCAGGAACATCAACTCTCGCTACCCCTGAGCACAGGTTCGGACAAGGAACTTCCTCCAGCACCACATACCCAGGATCCTCATAGGCTGGGACAGACTCAGAAAGGGCATGAACAGGTGTCAAAATAGGGGCACTTGCTCTCTCTCTCTCTCCTGAGAGCCGGGACAGGGCCCACACACGGCCTAAGATTTGTCCTATGGACCCTTTTTATGGGACCACCCTCCACAGGCTTTACAGTATGAGTGGTACCTTGTACCTCTACTACCCTATGAACAGTAGGCCCCCACGCGTCTTGGATCTTATTCCTGCCCTGAGGCCTGTGGCGAAGGTACACCAACTGACCCACATCCACTGGTGGACAGTAAACTTTGCGTTTGCCAAACTCCACTCTTTCCGCTGTTTTCTGCTCAGCATATTCCTTAGCTCTAGCATGAGCCTCATTAAGACGCTCCTGATGCACGATTAGCCAATCATGTTTTTTGTCTTGCACTTGCTCCTGCCCTAGCAGAGCATCCACAGGGAGGTGTGGATGCACCCCGAAAATTTCCCTGGGGATGATGAGGTGTGGTTCGGGTTTTCTTTACCCCATGTAGTTTGCATAACTCTGCAACTATTTCGCTCTCAAAGTTTCGGCCCTGGTCTGAATGAAGCCTCTCAGGCACACCATACTTCATAAACCACTCCTGGAGGAGAATCTTTGCAGTAGTGTTAGCTTTCTGATCCCGGGTAGGGAAAGCTTGGGTGAACTTTGCGAACACATCTGTAACAACCAAAACACTCTCTCTGCCATCTGAAGCAGGCTCTAGGATGGTAAAGTCTACAGCAACCACCTCCAGTGGTCGTGTGGCCAAAAATGCCTTCATAGAAGCATGTATCTTGGGCTGGGGCATTTTGGTAAGGACACATCTCTGACATTTTTTTAACCCACTGTTCGACGTCGTCATACATGCCCACCCAGAAACACCTCTGTTTCAGAAGATTTTGTGTTCTTTCTATCCCCTGATGCCCCATCTGATCATGCACACTCTCAAGGACTGGTTCCCTCAAACACACGATAGAGTAAATCATCCATCTCCTTGATTCGCCCCCACTGCCTAAATAAAGAGACCACCGGCTTGGCTAACTTTGTCCTCTCCTTAAAGGTGGGTTTTTGTTTCTTTTCCCGAAACTGCCTGAATGTACCGAGTATGGGGTCTGTGTTTTGAAATTTGCGAAGCTCTTCCTTAGAGTACCCAGGCAAGGTGGGAGTGTTACCCTGCCAGTCACTCCCGTCAGTACCCTGCACAGCCTCCGAGGCACGTACCTGTCTCACTTTACAGCACTTGATCCCTGCAGCTCCTACTTTTGGCCCTAAAGCTGTTCCCTTCCTTGCATTGCAGATGGCTACACATCCATCAAAATCTAGGTCATCTGGGTGCGGTTGGGGCTCCCCTGTTAACGGCTGCCTGGAGAGGGCATCTGCCGCGGTGTTACAGCGACCTGGCCGGTACTTGACCTCAAAATCAAACACTGCTAACTGAGCTACCCAGCGCTGTTCAATGGCACCCAATCTAGCTGTATTAAGGTGGCACAAGGGGTTGCTATCAGTGATGACGGTGAATTTAGCACCGAGGAGGTAACCTCTAAATTTCTCTGAAACCGCCCACTTAAGGGCAAGCAGTTCAAGTTTCATACTGCTGTAGTTACGATCATTTCTCTCTGCATTACGCAGCCTCCGACTGGCATACGCGATCACTCTTTTCCTCTTACCCTGCTGCTGATACAGGATAGCACCTAATCCCAAACTACTGGCATCTGTCTCCACAGTGAAGGGAAGAGAAAAATCTGCATATCCTAACAAAGGAGCAGTGGTGAGTTTCTTCTTCAACAACCCAAAAGCTTCCTGACACTCTGTAGTCCGTAAACTTCCAAACAGCTGTTTAGACCTGGATGAACTGTTGTTCCTGAGACACGTGTTAACCACATCATGTAGTGGGCCTGCCAGCTGAGAAAACCCCTCTATGAACTTCCTATAATAACTACAGAAACCCAAGAATGATCTTAAATCCTTTACAGTGTTGGGGCTTCTCCACTCCTGCACTGCAGCTATCTTATCTGGGTCAGTCCCAATGCCCTCGGCTGATATCTGGTGACCAAGGAAACGTACCTTTGACTGCAGAAAATGACACTTCTCTACCTTGACTTTGAGCCCTGTCTCCTTCAGCCTCTGCAGGACCTTCTCAAGCCTCACTAGGTGGTCTTCAAAAGACTGAGTACACCAAAATGTCGTCCAGATACACCATCATGATTTGCCTGTCATCCTCATGTACTGCAACCTGATGATACCCGCTAGCAAGGTCAATGGTCGAAAAGAACTTTGTACCATGCAGGGCATCAAAACACTCATCAATGCGAGGCAAAGGAAAAGCGTCCCGTTGAGTTTTTGAGTTTAATTTCCTGTAGTCCACGCATAGCCGTAGACTACTGTCCGATTTTCTGACAAGGACCACCGGTGAAGCATATGCGCTCGTGCTTTCATGAATAACACCCTTCTTTAGAAGCTGAGTGATGTGCTCCCTGACCTCGCTATACTGTGTAGGGGGTATACGGCGGTAGGGCTGTGTTACGGGTATGTCATCTACCAGATGGATCTCATGTTTAACCCGGTCTGTGTAACCTAGGTCCTCCTCCTGGGAAGCAAACACATCTGCATACTGAGATAGAAGCACAACTAGCTTTGCCTGCTCCTCCTTTGTACCACCTATGTGCAGCCGGTCCAGTACCGACTGAAAGTCATTATTGGTTCTTGGTTTCTCTTCCTGATCAACGGTCACCTCTTCCTGCTCCGCTGAGATACGCTGGAAGCGCACCTCTGTCTGGTCATTTTCAACACACTCCGCCAGAGACATCATGCCCAACCTGGTCCTGGGTTGCAACCATACATCCTCCTGTGAAAAATTCACTACCCTTACTGGGAACACCGACCTAGTAGCCTCTATCAAAGTGGGCACTACCACAAGACCACCTGGTAAGGGTGTCTTTGCTGGCTCCAACACCATATAGGTGCCATCATCAGATGCTGTTTTCATTCCTTTTGCATATACCGTGGCAAGAGAACCAGCTGGTATGCGTACTGTATCTCTGCCTGCTATCCTAGCTGCAGATATTTTCTCTGTTACCACACACATCTGGACGCGCTGAAATACTTCCCTCCAGTCTGAATCAAGATTCCCTTTAAGGGTAGTGTCAAACTCTGCCGTAACCAACTGCTTGCATCTCTTAATTATGTTCATTCCAATGAGACCTGGCACTAAATCCTGAAAACTCTTCCGTGGTTGTTTCAACTCTTTGTTCTCGGTAACTGACTCTTCTGGGACTGGATCTTTGACAATTAGAAAACCACACTCTGGTATATTTAACCCCATAGCCCCCATATGTAGTTCAACATAACCCATGTAAGGAATGGGCAAAGAGTTTGCTGCAGTTAACCTGAGCCACTTGGCTGCGGGGAACACGTCCTCATCTTTCCCTGGTAGGTGCTGCCTGAAGAAAGACTCTGAAATAGTGCTGACCTGACTCCCTGTATCCAACAGGCACTTCACTGGGACACCACTAATCTGGACTGTAACTTCCCGACACTCACCCACCGCGTGCTCAAGAAACTGTTCACGGCTAAAAGTCTTAGAGCCTTTAGTCTCACCTCGGATTGCCTGGCTCTTGGCGTCCGAGGTGGCTACTTTTCCTGAATAGAAGCATAGTTGGTGGTGGGATGGTTTTCTGGTCTGCGCCGTGTACACTCCCTGGCGATGTGTCCCTCCCCTTTACATTTGAAGCAAATGGGCTTCCCATCCTCTGTAAACTGGGGCCAGGGTTTCCCACCCTGATCTCTGTTATATTTCTCCCTGGTAGCGAGACCCTCTTTTAAGGCAATAGTCAGCTCCCCTATAACCCTGCTCTGTTCGGCTACAACCTTAACAATGTCCTCTAGAGTGGTATTCTTCTCCTGCAAATTTCTAGAGCCCTGGCCCTCTCCCCTGATACTGTCACACACTACCTGCCTGCTCTTAGTAATCTTGGTGTCACAGGGTTTGTCTTCAAAGGACCAGGCAATGGCCTCCTCACGTACCTCTAACAGAGATGACTGGGGCTTCTCTCTGACCATTTTACGTAACTCTCTTCTAAGAGAAGAGAATTGGTCTCGAACAGCTATTTTAGCATTGGGCACAGCATCTGGTCTCTGTCTTAGGGCTAATCGTAGAATTTGGGAAAGCGCATGAGAGTACTCCTGAAAATCTTCACCCTCCCTTTGTTGGCGACCAAAAAAGGTGTGTAACAGCTGCGCTACGCTACGTTTCTCTGCGTAAGCCTCCTGTAGCAAAGTGAACAACTCCTTGGGCTCTTTTGGTACTCCCTCCGTGCATAGTCTGACCTCCTCTAATGCAGAGCCTCTTAGAAGAGATAGAATGAAATCCACCCCGTCTTCAGGACTCTGACCCCTGGCCTTGACTATACGGTCTACCTCCTCAATAAACTCATCAACAGAACGACCATCTTTGGCTGCATCGCCACTAAAGGGCTGGATCTGGCGCTCTGTCGGTACATAAACACATGACCTATTCGAACCCTTATTTATTGTGTCAATAGCTTCCATGGCCTCGTCATGTTTCTCGCTCAGTTCGTAAAACTGTGCTTGTAATTGTTCCAAAGCAGAAGTTTCTTCGCCGACGTCCTGCTCGTCCTCCCCGTCTCTCTCCGACATGGTGAACTGTCTCTGTGCAAACTTAGCTCCACTCCAGTCACTTAAAAGCCTGCAGGCTGAGGTGGGGCTGATGGATGCGTCTTCTCCTCCGGGAGCGACCTTCTCCCTCTACGTCCTCGGTGAACTCCGGGTCTCAGTCGTCTGGTCACGGGTTCTCCACAGCAACTCCAGGCAGGACTCCACGTCCTGTTGCACCCGGGACCGTCGTTACCGCTACAGTTATTTATGCACTTTATAAACCTAATCAACTCTTCAAATTAGAGACCCCACTCCTGGTACCAAAATGTGTAGGCAGGTGAAATTTGGAATAACACCATGAACAGAGTTATATTTGGGGTTCTTTATTTCTCGACGGCTCTTGGAAGAATAGAGCAGTATTAAATTCATTTGGTATGTTCAATTGGTATTAGAGTTCCTGATACGTGGCAACTTCCACTAACTCAATGTGCATACATCACGTGTATAAAATAAAGTGCATGAATAACGTACAAAAATAACTGCAGTGACAACTCCTCTGTAAACCAAATAAAATACAAAAACAATACCACACAGTTAACTCAAACACAAGGAAACAGTTGGTCCATTAACAAACAGAAATGATGCCGTACATGACAATATACTCACTAAATACTATCTCGGCCTAGCTCACGTGCACAGTGGCGCTATAGGCATTCATCCCGTACAGCACATGTAGATCAAATCTGGAAACATCGGACCAATTTGAGTCCATCGGCGCATTTAGCGACACTAAAATACATTTCCGGACATCCATACCATCATATTGTAAACATTTTGTACAGAAATATAATCTTAAACATATTCACCGACCTGGAAAGCCACGAGCGCTACATCGGAAGTAAATGATTTCACTTCCTGTTTGTTCCTGACGTCTCGCTGGCTCCCTGAGAAACACAGTGCCCTCTAGTGGCCCCAGCGATGACAACACCCTTACCACTGGGTTCCATAAAGAATACTTATTCTATACTAGTAACAAACTAGAACGAGTCAAAGCACTTAAACACACAACATGCATACGTCCTCCTCACCTTTTTTTTCACCTTCTCCATCCCCACTACAGGTCGACCCACGTAAGTATTCCCACAGCAGCTCAGCTGAACGCTTCCTGGAAAACTCTCACTCCTCTCTGGAACGCGCCTGTGGTTTGGCGTACGGGGAACTGGACTGTGGCCGCTCCTGTGACTACAAAGTGGGCTCTCCTTCGTATCTGGACAAAATTGCCTGGAGGGAGGTCAAGCCTCAACACTACTCAGAGCCTAAGCTGATCCTGGATCTCTCTCAGTGGAAGCGTAACACTGGCAGCCACTGGCAGCCTGTGCCTGCTGAGTCCATTGGTAGCAGCGTAGAGGACCTGGGAGAGATGAAGGAGGAGGAAATAGAAGAGGAAGAGACGGGGGATTTATTCCAGGAGATCTCTCGCTGGGTTGAGAGCACCCAGTCTCGCCTGCACTCACCCAGTCCCAGTCCTTCTTTGGAGCCACGTTCCCTCTCCTGCTTCACCTCCTCTCCCCCTCTCCCTCTCTCCCCAACTGACCTCCCAACTCCAGTCTTCCACTACACGGAAGTTGTGCGGCAACCGTCAGATGAATATGACGAAGACAGACTGAGCCCACTTCAGCCTGTCATGTGTCCCTGTAATTCCCTTCCCTCGCTTCTCCCCTCATCTCCCACCTCTCCGCTTCCTCCTCCGTCACCTCAAACAGCGTCACCCCCCAACTCGCCACTTTTTCCTTCCTCAGAGTCTCAACCCCTTTCCTCGACTTCCTCCATTTCTCAGCCAGTAAATGACGACTCCTTGGTGGAGTCACTTCCTGTCAAGCAAAAAGAGCGGCTGTTCGACCTGGACGTGTTCATATCCCGAGCGCTGAAACTGTGCAGGCAGAATAAGGAGAAAGCAGAAGGGAAGAGAGGAAAGGAGGGAGGATGGAGGGAAGAAAGCAAACAGCCGAATATTAACCGAATGGTGCCCAAGCTTGCAGAGCACAGGACTCCACCACAACAGACTCCCAACTCTTGATGTTCAACTTCAAGTCCACCACAGTGTGGCGCTCATGATGGGTAGCACTTCCAAATGCTATAGTGCTTTAGGGGTTTTCGTGGTTGAATATGCTGCTTCAGCATTAGACCTCAGTGTTAGCAGTCGTTATGTCACTATTGCAATGACACGCTACACACGGCGACTAATCCAACAATCCTGTAGCTTTGCAATACGAGGTCAGAAAGCATTTGGATTTAACATAATTAACCATGCTTAGCATTGCAAATATCTAGGATTTGTTCGACGTGAGAATATTTAGAAATACTTTTCTAATTGATGATTATGGTATTAGTGGTTTGTGGTCATTTGGCACCTTAAAGGTGGGTCAGACCTTGACTCAATAGCTACTCATTCTGTGACACAAACATCTGCCTATCTGACTATAACAAGAGTTATGAAGGCTATGTTAGACTGCATAACAGTAACACATGGGGAGAGATCACTTAGCTGGTTTTAAGTGTGCGTTAGATTTGTGTTTCTAAAGATCCCTTGCTGTCAGTCAGTCAGCAAATCTTTCAAAATGTCAGACAGTCTTCCAATGGTGATGTTTACGAATAATGATCATGACACGGACAATGCTTTTTCCAAATTTCTCTCAATGTATAAACCGAAAACAATCAGTACCATTATGCGAGCTGGTGAACCATGAGGATTTTATATCAGTCCTGCAGTGACTTATGAGCTCCATCACGGCTACATGCCTTGTAAACTTGTATACAACTGTTGTTATATTTAATGATATAGTATATATGTATACATTGATTATGGTATTGTGTTTAAGTATTCTTTGCTGAATGTTCGGATACAATTTCTGTTTATTTGGAGTGGGTTGTATTTCGTTGAAATGTGGAATGCTCTATCAGAATAGTTTATGCTCTTGTTTACTTCAAATGGTTTCCTATCCTGATACCAAGGTCATCATCTGCTTTACATTTGGCGAAAAGATACTATCCTCTCCGTAGTAGACAGTCAGATATCTGTCACAATTTTGCTCACTTAATTGTTAGCCACAGAAAGCTATAATGCTAACAACAGTAGCCTATATTTTGGAGAAAGTGGATGCTTCACAACCTTTATAGGAAGTGATTTGTACTCAAAATTCCTCAATGCTAACCAAATAACCAAAACATGTATTTTGAATTACTTTTCTATCCAGCGTGGAAGACAGCAGACCCTCAGAATGGTATTTATTCTGACATGCGAAGTCTCCCCGTCAAGGTAACGGAACCAGGGAGAAGATACAGTCAGAGTTATGAGCAGATGTAGGCTGTAGGCGTGTGCATCAGGCTTTCTTAGTCAAGCGCATCTGACATTCACTTCACTCCTCAAACTAAAAAGCTGCTAGTGAGGATATGGAAACGGCATTTAAATGACACAGTAATAAAGAAATACAGTAATGTCCAGGTTTCCAGGTAACCTTGAAGAAATAGGCTTCCACCTCCCCCGGTTTCTCTGTTTGACATGCCGGTGTGCATGAATACGGTCCAAGGCCGCACCAAAAGGGTCCCGTGGTTGTGAATGCCAGAGGCACAATACTGAGATGCATATAACACACTGCCAGCACAGCTACAACAGTTCAGAATAAGACATTTTGATCTGTTTAGTGATCTTTCAGTCCAGCATCTGACTCACAGTCATTTAGCAACAAGCCTTTCATACCCTCTTACCCTCTCTTCTTTTTTATCCTCAATCCACATCATTCAATCTCCACACAGAACACGAGGACAGCGATTCTGTGGCGAGAGCTGCCAGTTTAAGTTAAGAAGATATTCACTTTCCCACAATGCAGCAGTACATCTCTTTCTCTTGTCACTACAAGCTGTTTGGTTCATTTGAAGTTGCTCTCAAACGCTTGACACCCACAATATTTGCACCTTCCGTGTAGGTAACATACACCGGTTGTGAGCAGATCATCACAACATAGGATGAGCCATATTTGCTACGATAGCAAAGCCAGGTATATTCTTTTATATTCACAATAGACATGAAGCACATTAGAGTTACTAGCACATTCAGAAATACAGTTTTTTTCCTCAGTGACAAATGAAACTCCAATGTTGTCAATGCTGATTTGTATTAATATTGTATACCTCTAAGGTACTAATCATACTTAAGCTGGACTGCTGGACTAACTGATGAAAGTGTTCAAGTGAAGTGCAAAACCGTCCATGTTCTGATCCAGAGCATTTATCTCTTTATAGAAATGGATAGAAGCTGTGCTGCAGTCTAACTAATAAAACACGAGTCTAGATTTGACCTGCACATGTTTAATTATCCCTTTTTGCTTCATACAGTTTCCTCTCCAGGTAACCTAAGCCAGCAATAACATCATTGACAAAAAAAACAAGCATACTGTAACACATGTGGTTACTGAGCCTAAGTTCATTTTTTTGAAGTATTCGAAGAAATGTATAAAATGTGCCTCAGTTCACCTGCTTCCAGCTGAATGTAACAGATCCTCCCCTCTGCATGGCTTTCACAACTATCCAAATAGCTTACACTTTGTTGTGTTTGTTATGTGTCACCTTTATGGATTCATATTTCTGTGGGCTCTTGTCTATTTTGTACCCACGAGGCCACTCTGCTTTTTACTTGAGAAAAGCTTTGAGGTTTTTAGATGCTCAATATTGATTGATAATATCTCTTTTTGCAGTTTCTGTTTTTGCTGAATTAATAAAACATTACTTAAACTATTATTTGACTTGACATTTTCTATTGCTGGTGTATTTCTCAATTCAGATAAGACATATTGCTGTAATTATTTATTCAAGGATATGTTGTAATTGATGAATGTAAATATTCATAAACACATACAAAACAGCACAGTGCACAAAGAGAAATACAATAAAAGTGCAATAACCCAATGAAAATGACTCATGAATGCCCACATGATTGATCCCTCTATAAAAACTGTTTAAGCTTGAGTTTGAAATGATCCACAACACATCATGCATGATATTGTACTTTAGTGGTATATTCCTAAACAAATGTAATAAACCAAATTACCACAAAACCAACTGAAACGCAGAATAGGTCTGTAAACCTTAAGCAGTTTGCACACTTCGCCAGGTTGGTAATCCACCCCGACCCTTGTCATGTAGCCAATTTGCGGCAAAGTTACACCAATGCATTGTGAAATCTGAGGTGAGGACTAATTCAAACCAGACCTCCAATGCCTTCTCCTGTATAGCAAACAATGATATAATCTTGCGTCACTCTTCTCTGGTGCACTGTTTTTCTTTTTGTTTGTTTTGCACAAACAAAACAACAAAAAGGCAAAACATCTTAATATAGGTTGTGAGGGGAGAAAAAGTCCAAATGGTTGACAGATAGGAAGATAATGAATGTTAATTTATCATTTGGAAAAGTTCTAATTTAAATATAAATAGTATACAATAAAATATAAAAAGTTATAATTAAAGTTGAACAATCCTTTAACCCCTTATTGACTGAATTTATTTGCAATTATATAAAACAATTATTTGTGTTTTTTGCTTTCATACAGATGCTAAATTAAGTGGAGATTGTACATTTTAATATAGCACATAGAATAGATGAAAATTTAGGTATGATGCAAATTAGCGACATTAAGCACATTAGGTATAATTGGGCATAATAGTAAATGAACACATTTTCCTATGTCAGGTATGTAGATTATTTATCAAAAGCAGTTTGAAACATTGAATTTTTAACATTGCACTTTGTATTTACATTTTTAACATGTGAATACAGTAAATACAAAACAAAACTCAGTGGAAGCCTGATTTGAAGTCCACCAGCTCGCTTCCCATAGAAAGTGGTTGTGTCCATTTTGTTCTGCCAAAAAATAAAGGGCAGACATTGCATTTATATATATATATATATATATATATATATATATATATATATATATATATATATATATATTTATATTTATTTATTTATTTATTTATTATTTTTTTTATTTTTTATATTTATATATATATATATATATATATATATATATATATATATATATATATATATATATATATATATATATATATATATATATATTTTGAGGATGACACCGGATTCTGTCGCGAAAATCCATGAGGTCTGAGGACTTGACTTCCGGTTTCGTCAACCGGATGTAGTTTCCGCTCCGCCCACAAAATGCCGGCAAAATTCATCCAATACGATCCTTGGTATGTGTAAACAATGCAGCAACAGGCGATAGAGGGATACGCACGTCACCTTGGCTGCATTAAGACCGGAAGAGGTTTGATGCAAATTCGCGACAACCGTCAACAATGGGTTTTAACAAAACCACTAAAACTAAGATAAATATGAACATCTACTCATATATATTTGTCTAACACGGTGGTTAAATGGATACGTGGTCCGCTTGACCCACGAGAGCTCCGGGTTCGAAACCCAGGTACCTGTCCGGTATATCGGAGGTCCTGCAAAATCAGACATGTGCGCGGGATGCAAGTGCGATCAGTGTGTCCTGGTGGCTGCACTACAGCTGTGTTAGGCCGTGTTGGAGTGCAGGTTAACTGTACTCCAGCTAGATTTTTAAATTATTTTTTTCCTTCCTCCTTTCTTTCATATCCGGTTACTCAGTTGAGGAGAAATGATTCTCAAAATGTGACTGCCACATAAGACTGTCATAAGATTGTGAGATAAAGTTGATATTACAATTCACTAGTTCAAAAATAAAGTTGAACAATAAAGTTGAACAATCCTTTATTATAATTCACTAATTCATTGAGCACACATTATATTGTAACGGACTGAGGGAAATGTTGTGTTATAATTGTTATGTTCAGGATGTCAGTGAACGTCTCATGAGCTGGTAGCTGTGAAGCGTGTCTGTGATTGGAGAGCGAGGATGTTGTTGTGTTGTGTTACGAGCCGGAGGAGCAGAGTCTATGACCCCGAGCAGACGTGAAGCTGGTTGAGAGGCTTTCACGGGGTTTTGCTGTTGTTTTGGCGTTGGCTACGGCCAACAGTAGCCTGTTATATGTTCCCCTAAACACCCTATACGCCTCGTAGCTTTCCTGACCCAGGGTCGCTACATTTGGTGTCAGAAGTAAAACTTTCGCTATCATCAACATCGCCACGCGAGTTAGCAGCAGAGAAGCTAAGTGGCTAACGCTCGTCAACGGTGAGAAACATGACGTCGGGGAGTCGTCTCAAGATTAAACGGGAAAGAGAAAGTGACGAACGAGAATGGGACGGCGCTTGGCAGACGACGGAGCACCGATAGCGGGTAAAAGAAATGACCACAAGGATGGCTGTGGAGGCTGGCTTTGGCCACTCGGGCCGCGCCGGTGAGGGAAATGGCGGCCGTAGAGGAATGACTGCAGCCGCAGAAATGTACATGACTGAGCACACTGAGACACGCAGAGAAACTATTCCGTACACAATCAAGACCCCCAGATATGACTGTAAATCCAACTGGGAAACTTTTCATGCACAATTTGAACTATTAGCCCATGCCAGTAGATGGTCCACTGAAGTAAAAGCT
The DNA here is from genome assembly GCF_910589615.1 of Taurulus bubalis. NCBI lineage: Eukaryota > Metazoa > Chordata > Actinopteri > Perciformes > Cottidae > Taurulus > Taurulus bubalis. The sequence continues at coordinate 7,096,521 of NC_136596.1, read as the reverse complement.
CTCCAGTTAGCGATGTGCCTCACGGGTGACGCTTTATCAAGCCTGCTGCTGCCGAGTCCCGATGATAGGAGTGATTATGATGCACTAATTGGGGCTCTAAAGCGACGATTTGGACAATGCTCTGCCACTAGCCTGCTCCGCTCTGAACTATGCAGCAGACAGCGACGGCCAGAGGAGCCGCTAAGGGAGCTCGCTAATGACATTGAGGGGCTTGTTCACCGAACCTACGCCCACATGCCTCCGTCCATTCAGAGCGAGCTAGCTAGAGACCATTTCCTCCAGGCCCTGCTGCCAGCTGACCTGCACATCCAGACACTACTTGCTCACCCTGGGTCTCTCCAGGAGGCTTTGGAGTCAGCAACGGAGAGAGAGATGCTGTGTGCTGGCGCCATGGGTAAAGTGGTTGAAAAAGCACCAAAGGGGAGCGCTGCTTGTGAGACGGAAAGGGAGTTGGCGCAGCCTGCCTGGGTGGGGGAGCGAACCCAGCTGGTGAGGGCTGCCACTTTGAGAGATGAGAGGCAAGACAAGCCAAGACCAAGAGTCTGCTGGGGGTGTGGCCAGCCTGGCCACCTGGTCCGACACTGCCCCCGTTCCACCGCGAACAAGGGCAACGAGCCGGGACGCTGTCCCAGCCCCCTCTAATTAACGAAGCTACGCAGCCGTCTGACCAAATAGGGGCAACCAGACCACCGGAGGATTTTGATGGTCAACTAGAGCGACTTGTGGTGCTGGGTCGATCCTGGATAGGAGACTGTTGGTATGCACCGCTCACCATTGGAGGGACATGCTGCTCTGCACTGGTAGACACAGGTTCATCAGCAACCCTGGTGAGGCCCCATGTGGTGACAAATGGAACTGATATTTTTCCCACTATAGTGAAACTGCAGTCAGTCACCGGTAGGGATGGGTATCGTTTGGATTTTTTCCGATACCGGTGCTAAACCGATACTTTTAAAACGATACCGGTGCCTGAACCGATACTTTTTTATTGCCAAGGCAATGTTTTTTCTTCAAATTGAACAATATTATTAACTGTTTAAAGTATACTATAGATATAAATAAATAAGTACATACAAAACACACTTCAAACTACAGCTTCAAACCTTTTAACTTAACGTGGCCTGATGGGACTGGTGCAACAGAACTCAGAAACTGTTGGATTCTACAAACTGCTGCTTTACTGGACTACACGTCATCAGTAATATCAACTGGAGAGATTTGTTCCATCAAGCCGAGGGCGGACGTTCAAAAGCTCGTGCTCGTGTCTCCAGCGATCTCTGTGTGCGCGCACTGTGTGTGTGTGTGAGCGCTGGAAGCCCCGCCCCCTCGAGCCCCGCTCTGCATGCAGGCGGACAGAGAGCAGAGCAGCAAGTGTGCTCTGATCCGCGCTATTTTAATAATCGTTTTTAGCGTGCGGGCACCTTGCTACCTTTTTAGTATCTATATACCGTGCAACTTTACAGAGTAGTGTAAAAAAAAAAAAGTATTTAAATCGGCTCAGGCACCGAAATCTGCGTTGCTTTTCGGTCCGGTAGGTACCGGACGTGTTGGAACCTGGCACCGGTTCTCGGTACCCAACCCTAGTCACCGGGGAGCGAACTCCCATGGTTGGGGAAGCAATAGTGACTCTGGGGCTGGGGAAAAAGTCTATCCGCTGCCCGGTGTGGGTTGCTAACCTGGAGGACTGTACACTGGGACTGGATATTCTCGGGGCTTTGGACTGTATCGACAACACAAAGAGAGGAACTCTCACGTTCCCTGATGGCCATGTCATCCAGATGTGGCGCCAGCCACCCCAGTCTGGCTGTGTTGCGACCCACACCGTTGCCACACTGACGGCTGCTGCCCCTAGCTGCATCCCTTCAAATGAGCTACCCACACTGCCCTCCACCCTGCCAGCTGCTGAGTTGCACCCATCCCCAGCCTCTGTCCAGCCAGCTGCAAGTCCACACACACAGGTAACAAACGCCTCTCCATGTGACGACCGTGAAAGAGTCTTGGCAGTGAGGGAGGTCTGGCAGACAAACTGTGGTGGTCTGACTCCTAGCGAACAAGATCTGTTGTGGCAGCTGCTTCTTGAGTTCAAGGACTGTTTTTCAATGTCGGAGGACGATGTGGGCCGCACAGATCTCATCCAGCATTACATCGAAACAGGAGATGCACGGCCGATTAGGATGAGACCTCGACGCCACCCACTGGCCAGGCAGGACAAAGCCCTGCAAGAGATGCAGCGAGCGGGAATCATCGAGCCTTCCACCAGCCCCTGGGCCTCGGCGATCGTCATGGTCCCCAAAAAGCAGAAGGAGGCGTGGCGTTTCTGTGTGGACTTCAGGGCCCTTAACAAAGTGACAAAAAAGGACTCCTGCCCCCTTCCACGCATCGACGAGGCCCTCGACACGGTGGTAGGGTCAGCCTGGTGCTCCTCTTTGGACCTGCGGAGCGGGTATTGGCAGGTCCCTCTCAGCCCTGAAGCTAGGGCCAAAACTGCCTTCATCACTAATGGGGGCTTGTGGCAGTTTAAAGTCCTTCCGTTTGGCCTCTGCAATGCTCCTGCCACGTTCGAGAGACTAATGGACAGGGTACTCGCGGGTATCCCTCGGCAGGAGTGTGTTGTGTACCTGGACGACATACTGGTGCATGGTGACTCCTTCCAGGCGGCTCTCGAGGCCCTGAGGCGGGTGCTGGAGAGAGTGGCAGCAGCAGGTCTAAAGCTGCACCCACAGAAATGCTCCTTCATGCAACGGGAGGTCACATTTCTGGGGCACAAGCTTGAGGGTGGCGGTGTCGGCACCATGGATGATAAAGTGCAGACGGTGAAGGATTGGCCTACCCCCAGCACTGTGCAGGACCTGAAAAGCTTCCAGGGCCTGGCCTCCTACTATAGAAAGTTTGTGAGGGTTTTTCCTGCATAGCTGTACCACTGTTCCGCCTGCTGCAAAAAGGGGTGGTGTTTGATTGGACAGAGGAGTGCCATGCAGCTTTCACTTCACTGCAGAGAGCCCTCGTGGAGGCCCCAGTCCTCTCACCGCCTGACCCCACCCTGCCTTTTATCCTCGACACGGACGCCAGTAATGCAGGCGCAGGTGCTGTGCTGGCCCAAGTAACTCCTGAAGGAGAGAGAGTGGTGGCGTATCACAGCAGACAGTTTAACAAGGCTGAACGCAGCTACTGTGTCACGAGACGGGAGCTGCTTGCTATGGTCTGTGCCATCCGACATTTCAGATATTACCTTGGGGCCCTCCACTTCACAGTCCGGACCGACCACTCTGCCTTAAAGTGGCTCATGTCTTTTAAGGAGCCAGAAGGCCAGCTGGCACGCTGGATTGAGGAGCTACAGGCGTATGATTTCACTGTGGTCCACAGACCGGGGGCATGCCACGGAAATGCTGACGCGCTTTCACGCCGACCTTGCAGCGCTGATGGCTGCAACTACTGTGAGAAAAGAGAGGCACAGGAAGAAGAGCGGCTGCAACCTGATGTGAAATGTGCTGCCGTGGGACCGGTGGGCACGCCAGCAGGCCATGGACTGACAGCTGTGGACGCAGCAGAGTGGGGGTGCAAACAGGAAGAGGATGTCAACATAAGGCCAGTGCTCGCTTGGGTGGGATCCCAACAGCGACCACCTTGGGGAGAGGTTACCATGTGTTCTCGAGCCACAAAGGGACTCTGGTCAATTTTTCAAGCCCTGCGACTGCGTGATGGTGTACTGCAGGGGGGTGGAAAGAGCCGGCGACTGGAGAGACACAGTTGCAAGTGGTGGTGCCCAGGGCTCAGAGAGACAGTGCTCCGAGCAATGCATGGAGCTCCGGGATCTGGTCACTTCGGCGTTACGAAGACCCTCCATCGCCTCCGCCAGGGGTTCTACTGGGGCCAACATAGGCGGCATGTGGAGGACTACTGCCACCGCTGCGACAGCTTCACAGCGAAGAAAGGCCCTGCAGACAGATCTCATGCCCAGCTCCAGCAGTTTCCGGCTGGGTGTCCCATGGAGAGGGTGGGGATTGATGTTCTTGGACCGTTTCCTCACTCAGAGAGGGGCAACCGTTACATCCTCACTGCCATGGACTATTTTACAAAGTGGCTCGAAGCTTACTGCATGCCGAACCAGGATGCGGAGACGATTGTGGATGCTCTGGTGGGGGGAATGTTCAGCAGATTTGGGGCCCCTGAAGTCATCCACACAGATCAGGGCAGAAACTTTGAGTCCCGTGTCTTCGCCGCCATGTGTGACAAACTGGGATCCCACAAGACCCGCACTACACCCCTCCATCCACAGAGCGATGGGCTGGTCGAGAGATTCAACCGCACGCTGGCACAGCAGCTGGCCATAGTGGCAGCTAAACATCAACGCGACTGGGACGACCACGTGCCTCTTGTACTGATGGCTTACAGGTCTGCTGTGCAGGACTCCACTTCCTGCTCTCCTGCCCTTCTCATGCTCGGCAGAGAAATCCGGACGCCAGGGGAGATGATGATGGGGCAACCTCCTGACGCCTCTTTCTCTTGTCACTATAAGCTGTTTGGTTCATTTGAAGTTGCTCTCAAACGCTTGACACCCACAAATATTTGCACCGTCCGTGTAGGTAACATACACCGGTTGTGAGCAGATCATCACAACATAGGATGAGCCATATTTGCTACGATAACAAAGCCAGGTATATTCTTTTATATTCACAATAGACATGAAGCGCATTAGAGTTACTAGCACATTCAGAAATACAGTTTTTTCCTCAGTGACAAATGAAACTCCAATGTTGTCAATGCTGATTTGTAGGGCTGCAACAACGAATCAATAAAATCGCTAAAAATTGATTATCAAAAGTGTTGGGAACGAATTTCATTATCGATTCGTTGTGTCGCGCGATTATTACGCCGGGTAATAAGTCGCGGAGAAGAAAAAAAGAGCGGAGCAGAGCAACTGGCCGGCCAGCGTTTCTGAGATTGGAGTGAGACACGAGAAAAGCTGAGGTCGTGATGTTCTCAAAGATAGAAGATCTTTGACAAGTCGAGTCTTGGCCAATCAGCGTCTTCATGTTCCTCAAACTTGTTTTTAATGGAAGCTAGTCAGCTTGCTATCGCGTTAGCTAACGTGTTTGGGTTGTGTATTGTCGTTAAAGTTCCGTTATGTTCCGTTACAGTTCAGTCTTGCTTGTAAAAAAACGTAACGTGATGAAACATGCCGTCACTCTCCGGTCTGGTTCAGTTCACGCTGTCACTCGTTAACGTTAAACCGGCACACCAGCGGATCTGGCTGCAGGTTTGTTTTTTTTTTACTCAAAGTAGAATGAAGCAAATCACGTAGTTGGGCTTTGCCAACAACGTGACGTCGTGGTCATAAGAGACCCAGAATGAAAGAGTTTAAGGAAGAGGACGCTCTATATGTAGCAGTACAGCTTCCTACTGTCCCAGTATTTCATACATATTGATAAAGCAGGGTATGTAAATGCAGCCTCTGGAGGGATCAATTACAGTAAAAAGGGCTCACATTTGGCGGATGTAAAGCATAGATGTGTATGTGTGTGTTAGTCCATTTTGTTGTTTTAATTAACAGCTCAGGGATGTTCAAGGAGCAACCTGTTTGTGCACTTTCTGAAGATGTTTTGCACTGTCACTTCTGTTTTTGAATAAAGGGTTGGAAATGAACGCTTTTTTGATAAAAACATTTTTTTATCCGATTAATCGAAAAAATAATCAACCGATTAATTGATTATTAAAATAATCGTTAGTTGCAGCCCTACTGATTTGTATTAATATTGTATACCTCCAAGGTATACAATATATTGATTGATAATATCTCTTTTTGCAGTTTCTGTTTTTGCTGAAGAATTAATAAAACATTACTTAAACTATTATTTGACTTCACATTCTCTATTGCTGGTGTATTTCTCAATTCAGATAAGACATATTGCTGTAATTATTTATTCAAGGATATGTTGTAATTGATGAATGTAAATATTCATAAACACATACAAAACAGCACAGTGCACAAAGAGAAATACAATAAAAGTGCAATAACTCAATGAAAATGACTCATGAATGCCCACATGATTGATCCCTCTATAAAAACTGTTTAAGCTTGAGTTTGAAATGATCCACAACACATCATGCATGATATTGTACTTTAGTGGTATATTTCTAAACAAAAGTAATAAACCAAACCAGACCTCCAATGCCTTCTCCTGTATAGCAAACAATGATATAATCTTGCGTCACTCTTCTCTGGTGCACTGTTTTTCTTTTTGTTTGTTTTGCACAAACAAAACAACAAAAAGGCAAAACATCTTAATATAGGTTGTGAGGGGAGAAAAAGTCCAAATTGTTGACAGATAGGAGGATAATGAATGTTAATTTATCATTTGTAAAAGTTATAATTTAAATAGTATACAATAAAATATAAAAAGTTATAATTGAACTTGAACAATCCTTTAACCCCTTATTGACTGAATTTATTTGCAATCATATAAAAAAATTATTTGTGTTTTTTGCTTTCATACAGATGCTAAATTAAGTGGAGATTGTACATTTTAATATAGCACATAGAATAGATGAAAGGTTTAGGTATGATGCAAATTAGCAACATTAGGCACATTAGGTATAATTGGGCATAATAGTAAATGAACACATTTTCCTATGTCAGGTATGTAGATTATTTATCAAAAGCAGTTTGAAACATTGAATTTTTAACATTGCACTTTGTATTACATTTTTAATATGTGAATACAGTAAATACAAAACAAAACTCAGTGGAAGCCTGATTTGAAGTCCACCAGCTCGCTTCCCATAGAAAGTGGTTGTGTCCATTTTGTTCTGCCAAAAAATAAAGGGCAGACATTGCATTTATATATATATATATTTTGAGGATGACACCAGCTTCTGTCGCGAAAATCCATGAGGTCTGAGGACTTGACTTCCGGTTTCGTCAACCGGATGTAGTTTCCGCTCCGCCCACAAAATGCCGGCAAAATTCATCCAATACGATCCTTGGTATGTGTAAACAATGCAGCAACAGGCGATAGAGGGATACGCACGTCACCTTGGCTGCATTAAGACCGGAAGAGGTTTGATGCAAATTCGCGACAACCGTCAACAAGGGGTTTTAACAAAACCACTAAAACTAAGATAAATATGAACATCTACGTATATATATTTGTCTAACACGGTGGTTAAATGGATACGTGGTCCGCTTGACCCACGAGAGCTCCGGGTTCGAAACCCAGGTACCTGTCCGGTATATCGGAGGTCCTGCAAAATCAGACATGTGCGCGGGATGCAAGTGCGATCAGTGTGTCCTGGTGGCTGCACTACAGCTGTGTTAGGCCGTGTTGGAGTGCAGGTTAACTGTACTCCAGCTAGTTTTTTTTATTTGTTTTTCCTTCCTCCTTTCTTTCATATCCGGTTACTCAGTTGAGGAGAAATGATTCTCAAAATGTGACTGCCACATAAGACTGTCATAAGATTGTGAGATAAAGTTGATATTACAATTCACTAGTTCAAAAATAAAGTTGAACAATCCTTTATTATAATTCACTAATTCATTGAGCACACATTATATTGTAACGGACTGAGGGAAATGTTGTGTTATAAATGTTATGTTCAGGATGTCAGTGAACGTCTCATGAGCTGGTAGCTGTGAAGCGTGTCTGTGATTGGAGAGCGAGGATGTTGTTGTGTTGTGTTACGAGCCGTTCGGAGCAGAGTCTATGACCCGGAGCAGACGTGAAGCTGGTTGAGAGGCTTTCACGGGGTTTTGCTGTTGTGTAGAATTTTTTTTTTTTTTTTTTTTTCCTTCCTTTCTTTCATATCCGGTTGCTCAGTTAAGGAGAAACAATTGTCATAATGCATGCAATTAAGAGAGGTTCATAAGATTTGGAGATAAAGTTGATACTATAATTCACTAGTTTGATAATGAAGTTGAACAATAAAGTTGAACAATCCTTTATTATAATTCACTAATTAATTGAGCACACATTATATGCAACTTTATTAAGCCTGCAGAGATTTCAGTCCATAGCACAACAACATTTTTTATATCTAAATAAAAGAAATATATATCAACTGAGCATATCGGATATCGTAAAAACAACAACAACACAGTGCTGTGTTGGGTGCCATAGCCACGAGAGATCTCTCTGTATCCTCGGGCTGTGTGGATTTCAACCCATATTCTATCTCAACTATATAAACAATACCGCTGAATAAAACACTTCAGACAGACAGGTGCAAAGAAAAACATGCAAAAAGACAAAACATGATTTATATCAAGAATAAATCCTAAAAACGCTCATGTCCTTAAAAAATGAAATGACTGTCGTTTACAGTAGTTACGACAGCGTGCTCTTGTTTCCGTCTTTACGGTAACCAGAAAGAGAATCCCAGCCTGTGATTGGACGAGCGGCCAAGTTCCTCGACACGGCGTTGTGCGCCTCCTCACTCACCCTGCTGCGTCTCTGGCAGCCGTTAAAGGACAAACCAAGCGGTCAGACGACAGCATTTATTCAGCAAGCCCCCTGGAGAAATATGCTTTATTAACAGAAACCTATGCCACGGGAGTAACTGCAGTATCATATTACTTAAGAAGCAGGTAAGCCGAGTCGCTGTTCTCTTAAAACACTTAAGAAACTTTCCGTTTCTGAGCGGGCAATGAGCGTGAGTGGGTTAGGGGAGGTCCGGATGAATGACAGCATGCAAATCATCAGGCTATCATCCGGTGTAACGTTACTGTCTCCGTTTAACAAACGGTGAACCTGAACCGGTGCTCGGATAACGACACGGCTCGGTCCGTTTTAGTTGTAAGCTAGCGTCTTTTAGCAGGTGCTGGAGGCTAATATTAATCAGGCTAGCTTACAGTTGTTGTTGTTGTCGTACATACGTATTGAGTTGTTGTGCTCACAGTTAGCAGTAACATTCCCTCCTACCAGCATCTCCAAACTGAAGATGTAAATATGTATTTAATCCCTTTGAGTTGTGCAGTAAGCGCAATGAGAACATGGACATGAGACATAACTGATAAGACCAACGGGTTTTCTGTCCGGATGTTAGTACGCAGCAGTGTCAGGTGTTGCCTGAATCTAACTGCTGCAAATGGGCGTTGATACTCAACAATGTTAATAATGAGAGAAACTAATAGATGGACAAGTCCTTGAAACAACTGCGAGTGAAGCTGCACCCACAGTCACCTTGAGGGAACATAACTACTTGTACTCCAGTACTGAAGCTGTTGCTTCACACCAGTATACTCTACTGGTAAACGTCCCCTCATAGACCATAGAAAGCTTGCACATGAATCTGTGTGTGTTGGTGTGATTGGTTGCTTGTTAGACTGTAGTAGTACAAGAGCAATGGCTTTCTGTCATTTCCGGAATGAAACCTCTTATTACATTATGCCTACTTCTTTAAATGCAGACACTGTTTGCACACATTATTTCTATATTAAGAGTACTTTCAGAAACAGTAATGCAATACTTTGTATCCTGTTTTCCTCATGAGTATTTAAACATTTACTAGTACCTAATAGTCATATGAGACGTGCTTTTATTTCTAATTCATTCCCTAAGTATCAAGTAGTAAATGCAGACTTCCAACAATGAGACAAAGCTGGCTCATTACTGTTTCTGTGCCAGATTTATTTTTGCTCCCTGGCAAGCACAAAATAAGCAATTAAACAGAGAATATGAGCATGTTTACTTCCTTTGAGCTGACATGCTGATAAAGTTCAGGCTCCATGTGTTCTAGAAACGAGATGGAAGCAGAAGTAGACGTTAATATGACAAAAAAAAAATATCAAATCAACAGAGCATTCAAATGTGTTGATTGTTGGCGCTGTTCATAAGGTCTTACACTTTGGTACAGCTTTGATGCGGCTTTCTAGGCAGTGTTTCCTGGACATGTCGTTGTAAGCCAAGACTCAGCTGGCTCTGCTTGTACTTTCTTTCATCAGATATTCTGGTCAAAGAAAGTCGGTGCATGATCACACCACAGTGTGACCTCTTAAACTGTTATTTTCCAAGTTCAGGCGAATGTAAAAATCACATCCATGGTTTGCTAGGAACTCTTTAAGGTCAGTGATAATTTATAAACTATCTTCGTTGCGCATCGTGATTCAACACAGAGATTGACGTAAACAAATAATGGTGGCTACAAGCACTATTAGATGTGGCATGATTCGGCCACTAAACTACAAAAATCTAAATTAGAAACTGCATGTGACAACGGTCACGTTGCTGTTCCCCACATAACTTGCTTACAGGTTCAGTTGCATTTCCTCTGGGTCAGGTCTTGACTTTAAGGAAGGCCAAAAGCTGTTTGGGCTGGACAATAGAAGTCCTTTAAAACCAGAGCCAGAGCAGAAATGATTGTGTGTAATAGTTCTGGCTAAATTTCCATCGTGGTCTACTTTGTACTGTGGGGATTCTTGCGTAATCTTCCTTTTTAATTTATTGAAACTCACTCAACTTATCAAGGTATATCAGAGTTGCTTTAAGTGACCCCTTTCTGCACCCACCATAACACAGAACAGCACACTGTAGCTTCACAGGTCACATGCGTGACATAGCTTTCCCAATGACGGGTCTATTTCAGACCACCACCAAAAACAGCTGCCTCTCGGATAGGGGCTCTCAAGTAAAGCATGTATGCAGTTATGGTTGTTGGTGTGACATTCTGCCATCAGATATGGTTTTGTGTATTTATTGATGAGCTTGCTTGATCTTCTTCCTCCAGGTGCTCGGCAGATGCCACATAGTGTGATGCGTGTGATGGTTAGTTGGATTCTTCCCTCCAGCATGCGATGGGCTACATGTTATCTGCCAATCTTCTGATCTTTTCTGTCCGTTGACTGATTTTGCTTGTTCTCTGCCTCCATGCAGAGCTCATTGGGAAAAGGATTATGACAATCTTTCCAAGCTTTGTTTCCCGGGATCACCCTCAATCACTTTTGTCCACATCCAGATTAATGACGAGCCGCTGCTGTCAGCGTTTGTAATCCTCGAGCGTGGGACTGTCCATGCACAAGTGTATTTAGTAGGCTTCTATGATTAAGTGTGTGCCAGTAGGCGGACAGTCTTCATCGCAGACAAGCTACTGTCATACCAGGGTGCGATAAGGGTATGATGATGTCACATGATCAAAGGTTGTGGTAGCGGTACACTTCAGGTGTTGACTTTTGGGAACCAGAATAGCTGAACCTTAAAGCAATAACTCTGTACAACCCGTTGACACTAAATAATTGTTTCAATTGCATTCGCACCATAAATATTTTTTTTTGTCTTTGAATCTTGTGAGGCGCAAACTATAAACTACTCTACATAGATATTCTGCATCCCAAAACGGCCAACTTTTATTTATCAATTGTAGTGCTCCAAGGATTAGCCATGTCTCCACAAAACAATTGGGTATTTTGTCAACTTTGTTTCTCTTTCCTTCCTCTGCAGCTTTCCTCCAGTGTACCTCCTCGACCAGTGACTGGCCACCATGTTGTCCAGGTTGAAGACAACCTGGTCCCTGAGGCCCTGTGTCTCTGCCTGCAGATGGGCACACACCAAAGAGAAGGGCAAGCCGCTCATGCTCAACCCTCGCACCAACAAAGTGAGTGGATTACTGCGTGTGTGTGCGCGTGCATTTAAAAACAATCCGTGCCAATATGTGATGTTGTGAAAATTATTGTAATGCATTTCAAATTTCATAATATCCTTTGCAGTTTACACAATTAATTATTGACTATACACCAACCGAACATGATTTTTCTTTTTTCCTTACAAGAATTGCTGACAAATGCTTTCATAATCTTCTTCCAAAAGTCCACATCACAACGTTTGGTTTTTGTGCAAATTCAAATAATCTGGGATTAAAAAGTATCTTGTCAGAAGGCTGAAAAGCATTGGTTAATTAAAATCCTCCAGTATGTAGGATATCTGACCACAGCCAGCATCACTGTTGGGTGCGGTGATGAATGTCTGTGAAATTGTTGCCACCTTTCTTTGTGCAACAACCACTTCCCATGAAGTTTGTTTTTCCAATGCTGCAAATGCCTTGTTTTCATGATCTCTTGCCTATTTTGTTTAATTCTGCTTTTTATATTCCTTATCCCTGCTTTTTAGTTCATGTGGGATTATTTATGTGAAGTGCTTTGAACTGCCTCGTGTTGAAAAGGTACTTTGAACTGCCTTGCCGTGCCTTGTTCCCACACCTACCAGTAATGTCACTTCTGCATTCCTGCAGCACATTTTCAGCTGGTATAACTTGCTCTTTCATTGAATTCAATGCCTCTATGAACACACATCACATTGTTTGATGTCTCGTGTTTGAAATTGTTGGTTTGTGATGTGAATTGTTTGCCTGAGAGGGTTTGTGTGTCCGGTGTTTCCAACTGCTGAAAGCTACAAATGACATTTGAAACATGAGGCCGTAGCTGCTAGAGGAGACAGGATCTCCCTTTTTGCAGGTTATGCTTAATTTAGCCGAGACTACACATGTTGTGCTAATTATAGACATTCCAACCTACATGTAAACTGGTCGGAGGCTACATTAGCTACACTAGAAACACTGTACACAGTAACTACATTGCACTTTGTACCTGATTCCTCATTGTTTATTGTATCCCTTTCGGTCTAGTTTAGAAATTAATTTGGTGAAGTGTGAAACAACTTTGTGAAGAAGGCCATGGGCGTTTTAATGCTCTTCTTCCGGTATTTGCCAGAGCGGATGTGACTCGCATCAGCAAACTGAATCGTCATAAGTCTCATGACTCATCGTACCTCAACACTTAAAGTCATAGTGTTGCAGAAATGTATTGTTGATGATATTTGACTGTCAGCAAGACTGACTGTCTGTGTTCCCACAATCCTCGACCACATTGCCGTCTTTAATAGTTGCACAATACACCTTTTCATCATGTGGATGCCAGCTAAATATAATTCTTGGAGGTCAAATGTGTTAACCTGATGGATGATCTGATTTGGGAAATGTCATTATCACATTATGAATTCTGATGAATGATGAGCTTAAAAGATCATTTACTGTCCGTCGTAAAGGTTAGCATTTTGAAATTAAGTTCTATAAAATGTATTTCCTTTTTTTCTTTGGAAACTATTAAGTGTTCAGTTTCAACAGACAAATCATAGGATATACAGAAAAATATATTTAAGAAATGCATAGACAAACAGTACTACAATTTTTATTTGATAGATCATGCCACTTTTTTTTTTTGCCCTTGAGTGAATCACACAATATACACAAACCAATGTTTAAGAATTTGAACAAACCAAGAAACATTTAAGCTATTAATCTCACTCAAACAAAACTAGATTTCAGAGGTTTGCAGCATGTTGCATTACGTTGAGAGGCACTGAGTACTGAGTGAAGTAAATGCCCCATCAGCATGACTCAGCAGTTTTCCAGGGGAGCCCCCAGCATCCATCACTCTCACAGTATAATCAGCCCTTTGCCGAGTCCCAGACGTTATGCATTCCATCTGTTATGTCCATATTTCTTTCAGAGATGGTTTCAGAAACCTACATACACTCTTGCATACACTGCAGGATCATGAAAACACGTTGTACCCCTCGTCCCCCTCTTCTCTTCTATGCATGTGGTGTTTCTGCACAGTCCTCCCTATTGGCTTCCTTGAGGCTACTCCCCTTTCTTACCTCCCGTTTCTTTCTATTCCCAACTGCAAAATTGCTTCCATGTGGCCTCCACCTCGAACCCAGCTGTCCTTCTCCACTTAAGTGTCAATAGGTCAGCCCCCAGTGATGTGCATAGATAATACAGTTCACCCTCTGGTGACAAAAAGACATCATAGCATGTGAACGTTTCCTCCAGCAAGGATTCTGAAAATATGTTCAGTACTTATTTTTTTGTTGTTAACAGGGGTGATTAAGTAATGTATTAGGTATGAAACTTAAAAGTAGATCAACCTGTGGCACAGAGAGGTGATGATTAAGCTTTATTACGCAGAAAAAGGTGAAATTATGTCGATTGTCTATTTTCTTTTGACTTTTATGATGGTCTGTAGCTATGTAATACCCACAGAAATGTACGAGGATGGCACACTTATCTTAGATCAGAGTTAAAAATGTAACTTTTAATCACGAGTGATCACAAGATGAATAACTACCTTCTCCTTGTCTCCCTATCGCCCCTCCCTCTCTCGTTGTTTTCCTCCAGGGCATGGCCTTCTCTCTACCAGAACGACAGGTTTTAGGGATACACGGTCTGTTGCCTCCCAAAGTGGAGACTCAGGACACTCAGGCGATGCGCTTTCAGAATAATCTCAAAAAAATGACCGATCCCCTGCAGAAGTAAGGACATGCTTAAAGCATTGGAACATGTAGTCACAGTATGAGTGTCTCTGTTTTGCATTTTAGCATTCAATATTAATCATATGTGTATCTGAAACATCTCCTTATAACCTTTCCTCTCTCTCTCTTTCCTACTCTCTTTTTTTCACCCAGGTACATCTACTTGATGGGCATCCAGGAAAGGAATGAGAGGCTTTTCTACAGGGTGTTGATGGAAGACATAGAAGAATTGATGCCAATTGTCTACACTCCCACTGTAGGCCTGGCCTGCACACATTATGGGCACATCTTTAGAAGACCCAAGTAAGCATGCAGTAAAGCTATCAAGGATCAAGTAGTTAAAGGAAAAACATTTAATAAAAGTCCTCATTTATAACCCTTGTGTGTGCACAAAACGTGTCTGAAAGAGGCATATGCCACGTCCCACGGAAAATGTGTGATCTATAAAAACAAACTTGACTGGAGAATATGCGCAGTTGTCCAGAAACTCTGACACACATTAGAAAGACCGGGGAAATTGGCAATGCAGATGGTGAGGCGCTAAATTGACGGCAGATTGTAGAAATATAATGTGAGATAAATCTTAATACGTAAAACGATGCCTCACATTTGACCTCCTATGACTTGTATACCTGCTTTATCACAAACATTCAAACCAGCAGCGTTATTTATGCTTCCATGCTAACTATTCCAAAAGCACCTTTCCATTGTAAAGGATGTAAATTAACTAAAATCTGAAATACAAATAACGCAGCGTTTCAGTTAGAAGGTGATTGCAGAGATATGTGGATATATGATCTAATAGAAACCCAAAATGCAATATGAACATAAATGTGGGCACAATATCTCTCGTTATTGTAGTGGAGATATGTTTTTGTTTTCCTGTAGTTTGTAATGTATAAAATCTGTCCTTGATTGTTAAAGTTCTCATCCCATCATCTGGTTTCTCTCACCAGAGGCTTGTTCATCTCTATTCGGGACAAAGGACACATTCGTTCCATCCTGGATAATTGGCCAGAGACTAATGTTGCAGTGAGTACCTGAACTCCTCAGCACAGTAACACCACCTATAAAAGAGTTGGGCCGTTGATCCCTCTCAAACCCATTGACTGACGCTGTGAATATGCATATATGGTTAAACAACTATAAATTGATCAAAATCTGTTATAATTTCCACAGTAAGTCTATGGAAGTCTTTTTAATTAAACAGCACTGTTCAGAGTTTCTACAGTCACCTGGCTCGTCCAGTTTATTGTTGTTCACAGTTGTGTGCTTTTCAAATGTACAATTTGTTTCCATCTCCCCTTTTCTTTAGGCCGTAGTTGTAACTGATGGAGAGCGTATTTTAGGATTAGGTGACCTGGGTGTATATGGAATGGGCATACCTGTCGGAAAACTTTGCCTCTACACTGCCTGTGCTGGCATTAGACCTGAGCGATGTCTGCCTGTGGCAATAGATGTTGGCACAAACAATCAGGTAGGATGGTTACGTGTTGGTTGTTGTATACGGTACGCATGCACATGTATTATGCTTCATGCATTTGTCCTTGCCCTCCGATTAGACTCTCCTCCAGGATCCGCTGTACATGGGCCTGTACCAGGAGCGAGATCGCTCCCAAGCTTACGATGATCTGATTGATGAGTTCATGGAGGCGGTGGTGGAAAAATACGGGCAGGACACACTGATCCAATTTGAGGACTTTGGGAACCACAACGCCTTCCGCTTCCTCAGGAAGTACAGGGAGAAGTACTGCACCTTCAACGACGATATCCAAGGTTCACATTAAACCCTCCACACATCATATGCCATCAAGTTTACACAAATTACATTAAAAATTCAGTTGGTGTTTTTTAAAGAACCATGTTTTTTTAGATTGGTTTTCTACCTGTTTCTTTTCGATTCACCGTGAAAATTAAATTGCAGAAACCTGATACTTTAAATAATCCATTTCATTGGACAAATTGTGACTTTTATTCACATTCGGAAATGCAGTTAGAATCAGAACCTTTTTGAGAAGTCACCTGTGTTTATTTAGGTCCAGGATTGAGATTGGGTGTTGAAACAAATGAGTTCAATGTTGACTGAAAGGCCGAACATCAATCACAACACAACTAAATCTTTAAGGGAATCCTCCTATCTAAACAATCAGGGATGTGTCTGTTTTATTGTTTACTGTTGTGTTCCCCTGCATGTTCCCAGGCACTGCGGCTGTAGCCCTTGCTGGTCTGTTAGCAGCTCAGAGAGCCCTTGGCAAACCCATCACAGAACACCGGGTGCTTTTCCTGGGAGCTGGAGAGGTCAGATCATCTTTATCAATGAATCAGTCAATTCAACTTCTCTTGGTTTTTATTTTTTTCCCTTTTATGCTCTTTTATTTCTATCTATTGTAGTGAAAGTCCCATTTATCAAAATATTTTCTACAAGCCATACTGCTCCCTACTGACCAGACCTGGTAATGCCAAAAATAAATGATTATCCAACATTACTTAAGAACTTAAAAGAATCCGAACTGGGCTCAACATTGACCAGTACCTTTCTCTGGAAAGGGCGGATTTACATAGGCCTTTTCTTATTAGACAATAAGGGTTAGATTGTATGAAGGCTACACAGCCTTAGCACTTTTAGTGTAACTTTAAGTGATTATTTTCTCCTTAGGCTGCCCTTGGTATTGCCAATCTGATTGTCATGGCCATGATGGAGACCGGGATGACCCAAGCTGAGGCCAGGAATAAGATCTGGCTGTACGATAAAGATGGCTTACTAGTAAAGGTTAGTCTGTGGGGCTTCCTGTCTGGCTTCCTGTTGAGCTACTGTATTATTGATGAACAGAGGTTTTACTATATTTATGTTGATATCTTTGTTGCCACCAACGTACGGTTTGTGATTCCAGGGCAGACAGCAGCAAACAGACTCTAACCAGGAGGCATTCGTTCATGACAGTCCAGGGACTGTACAGAGCTTCCTAGATGCCGTCAATACCATCAAACCCACAGCGATCATTGGTGAGGAACTTCAGATTTTCTATATTTGTGTCTGTAAAGCCTCGCAGTACACTTTGGAATACACACTGAATCAATCTTTTTTTGTAATTTTGTTGTTATGATTATTGTATTTTATCCAGATCAGGTTGAATTGAATACCTTTTTATTTTCTATTTAGGCTATTTATAATTGATGTGCTCATAAAATCATCTTGCCGAGGCTTAGTGTGCTGCAATTTCAGGCTCCGCTTATGCAATGTTGACAACATTTCTCTTTCCTACCTCCAGGCGTGTCAGGAGCTGGACGCCTGTTCACCCACGATGTCATCAAGACCATGGGAACCCTGAACGAAAGACCGATTATCTTTGCCCTGAGTAACCCGACCAATAAAGCAGAGTGCACAGCAGAGGACGCCTACACACTCACTGATGTACGCAGTTCTTTCCTTTCCTAACTAACTCTGACATAAAGCATTAAAATGTTGTGATTGTTCTTTTCTCTTCCCCCCCCCCTCATCATGCTGTAACCCTTTTTGTTTCTTTGTCCCACAGGGTAGATGTCTCTTTGCCAGTGGGAGTCCATTTGGTCCAGTGACTCTGAATGGCCGTGTCTACACCCCTGGACAAGGGAACAATGCTTACATCTTCCCTGGTAAAAAAAAATATGAATATTCATAATTTACATTAATGACCACAGGAGAGTATATGGATTATCTACATATTCCCTGGACATAAAAAAAGATAGATTGTTAAGAAATAACCCGAGTGTTTATACAATGTTATCACTGGTGATGATGAGATGTTAATGCAGTCTGTTTAGAACACATGATGTTTGTGCTTTGCAGGCGTGGCCTTGGCTGTGATCCTGAGCGGAGTGAGACACATCAGTGACAGAGTATTCTTGGAGGCTGCCAAGGTCTGAACTCATTACTCAGCGTTTCTCTGTCTATCTCTTCTCTGAACTTTCTGAAGTTCATTTGTACCTTTCCCCACCCCATGCTGCACTTTCTTGCTGACTCGTCATGTGTACATACATATGCTGTATATGGTCCTAGAAACCCTCTTTAACCCTTTGACGTCTCCTCTATTCTAGACTAATCTAGACAGATCAGGATCTTAAAAAAAGAAGGCTGATGCTTTTTCCATCTATGTTTTTTCCTCTTTAGTATTTGATTTGATTACATTGATTAATGAAATGAATTCTATAAATCACAAGAGGATATCTTGCCAGCATTCTTTGTTCAATATTGAAATATTTGACATGCCACTTTCATGTTTTGTACTATGAGCAGTAGTGGTTTGCTCTTGCTTTTTTTTTTAATATCTTTTAAAAAGCACATTGTTTTTATGACTTCACACTTATGTAGAGTGAAAACAGCAGAACCCCAGAAATTCATCTTCACTCTAAAAGTATTTTTAAACTCCTTCCAGACGCTTGCAGAGCAGCTGACGGATAAGGAGCTGGAAGAAGGCAGACTCTATCCTCCTCTCTCTAACATCAGAGAGGTCTCCCTCCAAATGGCTGTCAAGGCAAGTCTCCTGAAAATGATCATTTCTCTCGCTGACAAAACTAAAGGGCCCCAACTGAATGTTTTGGCTGTTGATGAACCATCATTGTTAGTCCAAACCTGAGCTGTTCCTGCCTAAATGTTGCTTCTTCTATCATCCTCTGCTACAACATTAAGCTAGTTGGCTTTGAACATCCTAAGATGATATTTTGATGACATAGTATTGCGTTCCAGTCTTATTTGACTGTCATTGTGCAGTAACGTTTGGTCAGTTTATCTTCCCTTTGCTCTTTGTCTGCAAAGTACTTGCATCTGTATTTTCTATCTGTATCCGCCTCTCAGTATTTCTCAATGCCAAACTTCCTTTTGCTCTAGGTGGTGCAGTTTGTCTATGCTAAGGGTATGGCGTTTCGCTACCCTGAGCCTGTGGACAAGGACAGCTTTGTACGCGCAACTGTGTGGAACACCGAGTACGACTCCTTCGAGCCAGATACCTACGACTGGCCAGGTGTCAGCTTCAGCCCCAAGACTGACCAGAAGTAGACCAGACCCTCTCTGTGCTCTTTGTTTTCTGCTGACCTCCTAATCACAGCTAATTTGAGATGATCGTAATTACCCTAGTGCAAACATCTGCTCATAAAGATCCGGCAGTAGAAACCCCTTATTGCTGCTATGTGACTGCATTTGCACTAAACACGTCTTATTATACAAGTGAAAGGGTATAAAGGAAAGTGGAATTTGAAGGAGGATATTTAAATGGGGATGGACACTTTCCCATCACATCCAAGTTCTTTATTACCTCTGATTCACATTTAAACCTGCACAGCACCTGGAGGGCCCCCTGGTGGTGGGAAAAAGGCAGTGTGGAAATCTGGTTTAATTGTTGCAACCTTGAGATACATTTGAATTATCTGTGCTGTTTAAAAAAACAGCATATACATGCGGTATATTATAGTTATTATATGTGATTGTCTTACCAAGCAGAAAACAAAACGCAACACTTGCATCCAATTCAAAAAGTCCAATTTTAACAATAGGTCTATTAGATTACGTTGAGTAGTAAAACAAACATTGCACACTTTGTCTCTGCTGAAGGTCAAGTCGTTTTTATTACAAGGAACTAGAGATGACTCCATGAATTGTTGTGCGTTTGTGTTCTTATCTACGTTGGAAAATGCCACGTACAATACTGTCACTCCATATTTAATATAATGACTATAACCTGATGCAAAAGAGACACTCCTGATTCCGAGGTTGGCCTTTGGTCAACACTTACTACTACTCTGACTATATGTAGCTACCTGATTACCAAACTTAATGCACGCATTAATATGCAGTTCAGACATTCACATTGCCTTTTTTTCACACCAGGTGGGCCTCTGCCGTCTTCATTAATCCAACCAATGCCCGGTATAAAACATATGGTGAAAGACTCCTTTTTCACCTTTGCTTAGATCGGGCAACATTGCTTATCAGTGTAGGTCGAGTAAAGCAGAGGGTTTAAGTACTCAGCCTTTGTGTGCAAACTAGGAGAGAACAACAGAAAACATTGTTACTCAGGAGAGAAATGGAGGGAAGATCTAAAGAAAGACCTCTGAAAAATATGATGAGATTTTATGAAGGGAAATTAAATGAAATGTATATCTAAAAACACTCGAGAGACCAACGTCCACTCCAGCAATTTATTTGTTTGAATGCTTTTGTCACATTGTTTTTATTTATCTGAATGTACTTTATTTTGTTTAAGGACAGTGTATTTAGATGTGTTGCCCTTGTGCTGTATACTCATTAGAAAGTCTCATCAACAGCCCTTTAATGAGCTGTGGTAAGAAGAATCCATCCCTAGAAAAGACCCCTTTGATAGAAAAGTAAATTGAAATAGAAGATGAAATTAACCTTCAATAAAATAAAATAGATAACTGATGTGAATACATACGTTTAATAAAAGGCAGTAACTAAAAGTAATTAAGTTTAATTTAAGTTTATTGGGAAAAGTCACAAACCTCTTGAATAAGATTACTTGATGCTACTGGTTAACGGTGCCTACAAGACGATCATATAGATTGTTACTGACGACATATTTCTGATGAAGAAACCATGGAATGCTATCAAGTTAATGTTAACTAGAAAATTATGTTTTTGTTGACACAAACATTTGCTCGAGCATTTCTGTTAAGACTTGTGTCAAATCCAGTGAGTATCTATGCAGTTCAGTAGTCGCAGTTCTAGCAGATGACGACTTCCTCGAGGTCATAACATGCAATTCTCAAAGTAAGATATTGTATTCACTATGTTCCAGTTGTATTTTCCTAATGTCCCACATATGTTGATGTCAATTGAATGTACTGTACTTGTTATCTGTAAGATCTTCATATTTGCTCAGACTGCTGCAGTATATTACAGTGGGTGATCCAAAGATAAGGAAATCCTGACCATATATACTGTACACAAACACATACATACACCCTCGCAGCTAAAATGTGTAAAAATGTACGAGTTACAATTAATTCTGTCAATAGCCTAATGACAGAATGAGGCGTTAGTCTACTAGGCCTCTACATTTGCATTTAAGGATGCAATGTGCAGTTATTTTTCTGATAAACTCTGTGAACGCAAAGTTGTGTACACATTTTGAAATAGGTTTATTTCAAAGAAAAAGTTCAACCTCAGTAAGTATCCAGTTGTTGTTGATACTGGCTGTCATCGTCCCGGGGAAGTTTTTACTTTCTTGTGTAGGAATTTGGTGATTATGTTTTGCTGACCTGATTCTTGTCGTCCCCATGAATTTCTGTGCATTCATATAGTGCTGTGCATTCATATTGTTGTGTTTCTGAAGTTTATTTTTGTCACGCAATAATATTTTCTTAGTGTTTGTATGCAGAGAGAATACCAATGTGCAGAATAAACAGTTTTACACTGGTGCCTTTGGCTGCAGACTTTTTTTATTGGAACTGGAGTTAAACATTTAGGCCCTTTTGTATTTAAGCTTTGAGAAATGTCACTACAATAAAGCAGGAAATGGGTCTGAAAATGAAATTTTTCAAAACCCAATTTTTTCTTCTTCT
Source organism: Taurulus bubalis (assembly GCF_910589615.1). NCBI lineage: Eukaryota > Metazoa > Chordata > Actinopteri > Perciformes > Cottidae > Taurulus > Taurulus bubalis. The sequence continues at coordinate 7,074,670 of NC_136596.1, read as the reverse complement.
TTAATCACTATGAGTGCAAAAAGGGAGATGCCAACACAAGCAGATGAGTTTCACGAGGGTTTAAAACCAGTAAACCGTATTATACCATAGTATTGTACACATTTACACCCTTCTCGAAAATCCGACTTTACTAAACGCCGCATTGTCGCGCGTACACGTCATCACAGTGCGACTGTTTACAGTCAGCCTTGCATACGTCCCGCCTCGTCGCCACAGTTATTAGACCGGCTGTCCCGTAACTTCGGGAGGATGACCATGGACCTGACCTTCCTCGGGACCGGCTCGGCCTACCCGTCTCCTCACCGCGGGGCCTCGGCGCTCGTGCTGCGGACAGAAGGGGAGTGCTGGCTGTTCGACTGCGGGGAGGGAACCCAGACCCAACTGATGAAGAGCCAACTGCGAGCCGGTGAGAGAGAGACAGAGAGAGAGAGAGACAGAGAGACAGAGAGAGAGAGAGACAGAGAGAGAGACAGAGAGAGAGAGACTATGATAACTACATAGAGAGAAAGAGACTATGATAACTACAAAAAGGAGGGGATGAGAGAGTGAGAGACTCTTCTCTTTCAAAGCCTAGCTATGATAACTAGAGAGAGACTATGATAACTACATAGAGAGCGAGAGAGCGAGAGAGAGAGAGACTATGATAACTACAAAAAGGAGGGGAGGAGAGAGAGACTATGATAACTACACAAAGGAGGGGAGGAGAGAGAGAGATACTGTGATAACTACAAAAGGGAGGAGAGAGAGAGAGACTATGATAACTACACAACGGAGGGGAGGAGAGAGAGAGATACTGTGTTAACTACAAAAAGGAGGAGAGAGAGAGAGAGAGAGAGATACTGTGTTTACTACAAAAAGGAGGAGAGAGAGAGAGATACTGTGTTAACTACACAAAGGAGGGGAGGAGAGAGAGACTATGATAACTACACAAAGGAGGGGAGGAGAGAGATAGATACTGTGATAACTACAAAAGGGAGGAGAGAGAGAGAGATATATATACTGTGATAACTACACAAAGGAGGGGAGGAGAGAGAGAGACTATGATAACTACAAAAACATTCTAACCTTCATTTACTGCAGTGCAATCCAGTGTTTAAAACTCGCCCCACATTCCCATCATGCCACCTGTTGCATCGTAATGACATGTTGTGATTTTCCCGCCCAGGTCGGATCACCAAGGTGTTCATCTCTCACCTGCACGGTGATCACCTGTTCGGTCTGCCGGGCCTCCTTTGCACTGTGAGCCTCAACACCAACGCCGAGCAGCAGAACCTGAGCTGTGTGGAGATCTACGGGCCCCGGGGCCTCCGCCACTTCTTAAGGGTGACCCTCGGCCTCACAGGGTCACAGCTGCTCTTCCCTTATGCAGGTAGGTTCCCCAATGAGGTTCCCCAATGAACAACCTCCGACGTGTCCGTCTGTTAGAACCACAACCGATGTAAACTATGCACATTCGGATCGGAAATGTTTACTTACTTTGCATTTGTGAGTTCAACTGCAACCTTCAGGAGGAGATATTATTTTAGTTCTATGTCTGCATACTGGTTAATCAGTTTAGTCACTTTTATGTAAAAATGTGTATATCTACAACTGTTTTAAGGGAGCAAAAATGTATAGAGTCAAGTGTGTATGCTACACCATGGATTCCTACCCATACCAAGACAAATATGGCTTGACATACATCTTGAACACCCATTTTCTTTGTTCATTCATATAACATAATAATAATATAATATGTAGCCTTTGCAATAAAGAATACATTTTTGAACAACTTCCTCAGGTTTTTGCTTGTCGGTAGCAAATCACGGCTACACTATGAATATCATGTTTACATTTTTGGGATTATATGGAAACTACAAAACATTTCCAGCCCCCTTTATTTTCTGTACTTTACAGGGCAAATTAACCTCCAGCCTTATTTACTTTATAATCTGTATTTTGTATAATTGTAATCATTTTATTGTACTCAATCCTCATGTCCTCCGGTCTCATCTCTACATTCTGTGTGTTGCTATAGTACATGAGCTGGAGCCCACAGCCGACCAGAGTCCAGAAGAGGGACAGCTCAGCCCGGAGGTAAGTGACTGGTTTTTATGTTATATCCTGCACAGTGACAACCCGACACAACACCCTTTCCCCGGACGATAGACATGCCAATAATAGTCTCTTTATTTTATCTTTGATATAAAAGCAGACAGTCCTCATGGATCTTGCATGAAAAACGTCATGGGCTTCAACCTATCGTACCGTAGCATCATTTTGCAAAACTTAATTGTTCGAATGTCAACTAAGTAAATCCGCCTCATTTGTAGCTCGACTCCCATTCATTTGTTTAAACTTGTTTGAAAATAGTCCCTCATCCCAAGAGACGGTGGTGTCCTTCACCCTCCTGGCAGCACGTCACCTTTTTAATGTTCTGGTTCCGTCTCCTCAGATGACCGCGGAGTGCGGCCCTCTGCACCCGCAGGAGCAGCCGGGCCGGACGATCGTCCTGGATCCCTCCAGTGACTGTTACCTCCTCTTTGAGGACAATAAGTTTGTGGTCAAGGCCTTCCGGTTGTTTCACCGCGTCCCCTCCTTTGGTTTTTGCATTAAGGAGCACGATCGACCCGGAAGACTGAAGACTGAGCTCCTGAAGGAACTAGGTACAGTAAATATGTTCATGTTACTCTTTTGTTTACTTGAACCGCTGCAGTGAAAGATGACTGAAAAGGGCAAATCTACACCCTTCCAGTGCCCGTTTTACATATTTAAAATGATTGCACAGTAGCACTAGATTTAGCCACAACGGCGCTATGGGATGCAGACAGCAGGGACGAGATGCATAAGATAAGATAATAAGTAGTGAAATAAAATACAATAAGTACATATAAGAAAACAGTAAAATAATCCACAATAGTACTATGGATCTCTTTATAGTCGAGTCACTACTAAAGCTGTGTCAATGGTCAAAAACCCTGTTCATGTTTGTTGGCAGCAGGAGGACGGTTAGCTCACGGTTAGCTCACGGTTAGCTGAGTTAAAGATCATTGATTTATGACTCTACTTAACACAAAACCAATAGCTTTACAGTACGTTCATGCTGAGTCAGCATGAAACTCAAATTTAATATCGACACTTATGACATTTTTTTATGACCTACTATCCGATGACTTTATGAAATATTACACAATTAACTTTTTTACGACATTCTTTATGACTTTGGCGTATTGTATGATAACATCTTTTTATGCTTACTATTCTACGACATTGTTTATGACCGACTATGGCTTTCTTATTACGTACTATACTGTAGCTTTTTTATGTTGTTTTTTATTACACCCAAATTTAGATCCAATACACACATAGCTCACCCAATACTATGACACGTGTGGTACAATGTGCTATTTTAGAAAGTAAATGCTCTCCAAATGGTATTTATTGTGAATGGCTTTATTTTTTGTGTGTACCCCCCAGGCATGAAACCGGGGCCACTTTATGGACGGCTGAAAGCTGGCAAGCCGGTAACGCTGGAGAGCGGTCGCGTCGTTCTGTCCAGTGAGGTGCTGGAAGAAGCCATTCCCGGCCGTAAAGTCTGCATCTTTGGGGACTGCAGCTCGGTTCTTGGGGACGGGCCACTGAGGCTGTGCGGTGAAGCGGACGTCCTGGTCCACGAGGCCACGCTCGGGGACGAGCACCGAGAGAAAGCGGTGGACCACGGACACAGTACACCGGGAATGGCGGCCGCGGTGGCCCGGGCCTGCTGCGCCCGGAGGCTGGTGCTGTCCCACTTCAGCCAGAGGTACAAACCCGGCTCCTTGCAGAAGGACGGGGACGAGGACGACGTGGCGGAGCTCAAGCGGCAGGCGGAGGACGCTCTCCGGGACAGTGATGTGGAGGTGACTTTGGCGGAGGACTTTCTCACTCTGCCCATATCTCTCAGACGACCATAGCGATGAACTACTAACTTATTCTTTTATATTGCCTAATGAGATATTGACAGTCTCGGTTCAGTTAAGCTTTCAACTGTCGTTATCAGCGGGAGTGCGTTTACACACTTTGTAATGAGACTGTAGGTGTTCAAAGTTACCGAGTCTGAGCACTTTTATGACTTCTTGTCCATTTTTACTGTATAGTTGAGGTGCCTCACTCTTGACCTCGGAAACCATCTCTGCTCAAGCTCCCTTTGTTTTCAACCGTATCACGCAGCCTTCATACGCAGATCCACTGTCGAGCTCAAGGGTCGCTCCGACAATTGGAAAGTTTGAACATCTCTAGGATTCCATGACAACTGATTATACTAATTGTTATGCAACAATGCATTGATTAGTAATTATCCAAATGGGTCTCCATTGATTTCCCCCAACAAAAATACCACATTTTAATCTAATTTATTTAGTAGAAAGTCTCTAAATGAAATAGTATGAACAATCAAGTGGTAGGTTTCTGTCTTGTGTTTTCTTTAGGTTTTTAGTGTTAACGTCGAACAGAGTTCTAAACCAATCTTATATGAAAAATGTTCATCCATCTTGTCTGTGTCGATAAAGGGAAAAACAATAAAGATTGATCTTGAACAATTCTCATTGTGACATTTTTGATTGTCTATGTTTCTGGATAACATTACGGTACATTGGGAGTCAGCGGATAGACAACTTTAGCTGCGACTAGCAACGCTCTGATTCAGTGTGTGTGTAGGTGTGTGTGTGTGTACACGTGGAGTCGCAGCTACTGCGACTATGCGCTTGCAAGACAATTTAATGGCGTACTATACTACAACTTTTTGGAGTAATGTAAAGAACATGCGGGTCATCTCTGCACCTTTTCCAGAGCTTTATTTCTGGATCTGTACACAAGGTATTAAAGTACAACAGAAATACAAAATAATGTTTAACCAAAAAAAAAAAGTCAATGTTTTATGTACAATTCTTATAAACAATAAAGATAGCTTTTTGAACATTTCTCATAGTGAAGTTTTTGATTGTCTATATTTCTGGATATACATTTTTAAGTTTTGTAGTTTTATATTCACAAAGGTGTTTTGTTTTCATCAAAGGACTCGAGTTCTCTTCTCCAAAACCACAACTGCTATATTTGTTTTTCCTTTTTAAACTTCAAAACACAATACAAAATAAATTTGTTTGGTGCTTTCTTGCACACGCACGCACGCACGCACACACACGCGCACACGCACACACACACACGCACACGCACGCACAGGAGAGATCAATAAAATATCACATTTTCGAGAGTTCACAGGGTGGTGAAAATCCTACTTCTACTACTTAATGGCCTTTACATTCTGACAGTTTTTCTGAGTCTTTGTACAAACCACAGGTGAAATAAATATCACTGCACTGCTAAAGCTAGAAGAGCTTTGAGGACCTACTGCATTATGCACATTGCATTAAAAAGAGAAACTAACTCTCCACATACTTAGAGCAGCAGCCATCCCTTTACCATCAAGACAAATATAGATATGGAAAAAAAAAGAAAAAAGGATGAGCATCTTTTACACATGGCTGCAAGTTTTGAAGGCAAAATCGCAACATTGAGTATTATCAATAAGTCTTCAGGTAAAGCCGTTTTCAGTGGTACACTGGGGGACCGGACACAGCTGGCATGCGTGGGTTCAGCCGTGTCCGAGGGGATCATGACTTTCCAAAGAGAGAAACTAAATTCAAACACCAAGTCAACTGGTAAAATGCAAAACCCAAAATATCTGTACATATCTACAAATTATTGCCTTTTGACAAGGAATCAAATTAAAACCTTTGCATCAACATAGATTCACTGTGGAAGAGGTCAGTTCATAGACTTTTTAAAGGCTATTTGCTAAGTATTTACATGAAATGCAGAAGTGAATATCTTCTCTGATGCTGGGCTTGGGAAATTAATTAGTTGATCAAGCGTAATGGTTTTTGAAGCATGAATTCGGTCTGTACACACACACACACACTTAATGTTGGATTACTACATCTACGGACATGACAAGCATGATGTACCCCTGAAACAAACTAAGTATTCATAGCACAATGCATAGATAAATTAAGTAAACACTACTACTGCATCCAATCGACTGACGATGACCCGCAAAACATTTAAAAATTCACAATTCTGGACAACCCCTCCATTTTTGCTACTAGACTCCAAGAAAAACTGTTGACTAGATTATACAAGGCATTCTCTAGATTATACAAGGCATTCTCTAGTCAGTTCAGGTTAGGCAGAGATTGAATACAAAATATAAGTGGTTTTAAATAAAGATATAATACTGCTAGCAGCTTGCTAAGCGGCCTGAAAATGGCATGACTTGATTTAAGAGCATTTTTTGACATTATTTTTTCAACAAATAAGAGGACACATAAACTTGCATTAGAGTAGCTTGACTGAAGGGATTAAACTAAATCTGACAACGGTAAAAGTATATGTAATGAATACACACTTTACAGCCCCTTATATGTCAAAGTTTAAATTACTATTCATTTAACCAATATCTTTGTATTGTAATATTGCCGTTATGGTTTGTTTTTCTGACCGACCCCTTTTTAGAGGCAGGAACTTGATATCCAACTGTAAAACCCGGTGACCTCCATTACTCTGCACAGGTATGCTTCATTAGCCGTTTAAAAAAAAAATGTTACAGAAAAACTGTGAATCTGGGATTTTAAACTGGGTTTGACCAAATGGGATTTTAAATAATTTAAAAAAGAATCCAGTTTAGCTATTTTGGAAAAAGTAAACAAGCAGACCGACTGCAGACCAGCATCCACAGAAGAACATTTGAAGAACAGAAGATTAAACGGCGAGGCCTTAGCAGCTGAAGCCACCACACTCGAGCTCATCTCCATGCTAGTGTTGCTCTTCATACAAGCTCTGGCTAAGTGTATTTGGGGGACTAATACAACCATTTGCACCAGCCTGGTTACTAAAAAGTACCTGTAAACCAAACTTTAAGTGTAAAAAGTACCACTTCAAACAACAAAGACAAGCAACTAAATACTGAGAATAGAGACAGAAAACTGAGCCAGTTTTGGCAGCTGAAAAGAATGGCAGGATAACATACTGTAGCTGAAGATGTGAGGAAGTAAGATACACAACTCTCCTACTGCAGCCTCCGGGCCCCTCCATACATGGACGTTACACATCTCATCTCAAGACCGCGAAACGAGAATAAAATAAATGGCTATAGACTCTTGAGAAATCAAGATTTTAGTTCTATATGATAGACATCACTGATGTCATAGTACACAAAGAAAAAATGAAAACAAAAAAGTAATATATATATACATATATAATATTTCTTTAACAAATTGGATTCTCCAGTGAGGTCAGTCTTATGTACAAGTGGGATAAGGGGTTTCAAAAGGGAAGAACAAGGGATGACGATGAGGAAGATCACTCTGACTGAAGTGCTGCAGTGTGCTGTGTGTGGTGCCGTGCGTGTGCTCCCAGAAACCCATTGGGCTCGCCGCTGCCGGCCAAACTCCCGAAGTCTGTGACAGACACTGCCATTTTGGCGCCAGTGATCCGGTGGTGGTGCGTTGTTGTCCGTCGCGCTTCGAAGTCCACTCCGAGGTTACCCACAGACACGTCATTGATAAAGGAGTCGGTCATCTTGAGTCTCTTGGAGGGCCGCTCGCAGTCCTTGTTGACGCACACGCCTCCGAGCTGGCCAAGATCCGAGTGGTAGAAGCCGGCGTCGAGCATGTTGAGGCAGTCGGGGTCCGCGCCATTGGAAGGGAAACCGAGGGATTCGTCATGGTTCAGGGACCCACGATGGAGACTTTCCAGTGGCGGAAAACTGTAGGAGTCCATGCAACCAACCTCTGCGGGGTTGCACACGGTCGCTACAGTGTTACTCAACGCTGCAAAGAGACAGGACACTCATTAAATATTGTAGAACTGGAGGGAATGAGAGACTCCGGTCAAACCTGCTGATTGAGGCTCTATCATATGCTGGTTCCTTAAATTGGCACTCAGTCATTCAACTATTGAGAACCCCTGGTATATATTATAATGTTAAAAAAAATAGAATAGAGAGGTAAATATGATCAGTTTAAAAATGTAAAAAAAAATCTATTTCCCAATTTATTTTTCAATTCATTTGAATAGTTTTGAATATAGATGACAAAGTAAAAGTAAAACATTTACAATTGTTGATGGTATACATGGAGGCTTTTTCTTGCGTTGATCCGATCCCTGAGTTTCATGATCCGCTGCACCCCTGATAATATGCCATTAGAAATGTCATAAACATATTATATAGTGTGTGCCATAAAACTGTCAAACATGTCAGTGTAGTATGCCATTAAAGATTATAGTATGCTATTAGGTCATAAAAATAAAAAAAAAAAGACAAAAAAGTCCTAAAATAGTACGCCATAAAGTCTTTAAAAAGTCGTAGTATGCCATATAGCAGGGGTATAAAAGTAAAGTTCAGTGAAGTCCAGTTGGAGAGAATTTCCTGATCCACCTTTGCATGAGGAAATTCTCTCTAATTAGACAATATTGTCTAATTTGATTTAGTCCCATATGTATTGAAGTAGCCAACAGCTGTAATAATGTCTGTATGTAGTCAACAAATAAAGACAGTTCAATTAAATAATATCTGAAAAATATTTATAATTACAAATTGAACTTATAAATAATACATACTCTAAAAATAAATAAATGTTCTTTTCTCATTTCAAGTAAAATAAGGGCTGGATTAAAAAAAACAAAAAAACTGAATTGTCCTGCATCTTTAAATTAATTTGATTCAAGTGCAAAGTGATGTCAATCAAAAGAGTCCTGATATTATATTCTTATCTTATCTGGTTGTTGAAACCACTCGTTTCAGCTCTGTTCTCCTCTGTTAACATCATTGTTGGACAGTGAATTAATGTGTTAGGATTCTGATCATATTGGCCTCGTGTTTATTTTTCTGTGCCTTCATTTCGGATTTGAGTTTGCTCAAAAGCGCTGTGCTTCGTCTCGTAGTGACACTTCACATTGCTGCTTTTAATAATCGCCACGGCCTCTGAACATACGAGAAATACTGGTTTTCAACTGTCCGTGTGAAGATTTAAGATATAAGAGTCTGTCCATTCTTGGTTAAAGACTCTGGGTTAACCTGTCCACATTTCCCTTATTTATTATCACGTCACATGAAATAACTACTTTGACACATACTTTACAGACTGTTGGGTCTCTCGCTCCCGTGTGTGTGAATATCACACTTGAGGGCGACGCTTATCGGAATACACATATGGCCGAGTAGCATCACAGTTTACAACACATAATTGGTTGGTGCGTTTCCTGGACTGCCGAGTGAGTGCCCTAAAGGCTAGAAAAGCTGTGCCGGTTCAAAAAGAAGCACACCGTAAAAATGTAATAATTCTCAATTATCTATCAGTTAAAGATCCAGAGACAACAGCGTCTGGTTCCAGACTCGAACCGCTGTCCGCCTATTAGTTAACCCTGCCATATAGTCATAAAAAGATCATAGTATAGTATGCCGTATAGTCATAAAAAGGTCATAGTATACCATATAGTCATAGAAAAAAAGTCAAACTAGAACTCACCGCCTCAGGTAGTAATTATGCCTCCACAAACCAGTCTTGTTGCAGTTTACATGTCTGTCCAGGACGTCATCATTTTTATTTTATTTAAGAAGTTTGCTCAAGGCATTCCTAAAATATCAGATGCCTAATAGGACAGAGGGACAACGGAAAAATATATTGCCTCCGGACACGGCTATCGCCAGCACCGAGGGAATATGTTTACAAAAGTCATTGTATAGCATGTCAGAAAAAAGTCACGTGTCGTGTGACTGAAATGTCAAAAAGTCAAAAGGGTAGTATGCCATAAAAATGTAATACTATAATTTTTAATAACAGGGTTGTGTGCCGAACTCAAGTCCCATTACTGACCTGTGAGGTCGCTGGCTGTGATGGAGTTAAGCAGGCTGAGCTGCTGGTCTGTGGTGGTCTCCAGTCTTCCTCCTCCACCTGCTCCCGAACACACAGAGGAGGAGCTATCCACTGCCAGGCCCTCTGCTTCATCCACCAGCCTGTCCATCAGGTCACTGGAAACAGAGACTCATGTTAAATTGTGGGTTTCTTTTCAAATCACATTTTTCAGAGCTCACTGTACAAAGCATAAGCAAAAACATAAAAGGATTTTTTTTTTTTTAAACAGATGTACAGATTCTTCTTCTGCCACTTACGTTACACCAGGATAGCTGCTGTACTTTTTCTTCCCAAATCTATTCTGCTGCACAAAGAAGTCAAAGCGTTCTGACTTTTTCCACATGTAGTAAAACGCCACACATTCTGCTACTGTTCGTGTTGTGACCTGAGTGGGGGGGGGAGAAAGTAATGAATTCATTAATTATGCGTGTACATTTTCATTATGTAAAACATATTGTTTCACAAGATCATGAAATAAGACTCACTTTATGTTTCTGTATGAGGTGAAAATTCTTGTCATACATCTGTAGTGCGTGCTCAAAGTTCTTGCATTCCTCTTCTGACCACGGAGGTGACAATTCTGAAATGAACGCAGACACGTATAAATACATTTGTGTTGCGCACTTACGCAATCCATATGTAATCGAAAAGGTAGGCCCACAACGGACATTTTGAAACACAAGACTGAACATTGTATCTCTCCCACATTGATTACTCCAAAGATTAACACAAATTAGGAAGTTATCAAATATTGAAAGTCTTGCCATGTTTTAAATCACAACATGACAGCACTCATAGAAAAGGTTTAGATGCAAAAATAAAAATGTAAAATGATGTTACATTGTGTAAAGCAATTGCATACAAGAGGCGGTTGTTTAAAGAGATCTTTGAGACTGGGTAACCAAAGAAAGTCTGCAAGTGAGGCTTTTCTAATAATTAAAGTGTCGGGGCAACACTGACCAACAGTTAGGCATTTAAAATACACAACTCAAAAACATGCAGAGTGCCAAGTTTGACAGAATGAGCTATTTGATTACAAAGTTATGCAACAATAAATAATTTTTTTGACAATGCTGAAGAGCCCATAACAAACTGAATTGCCGTCAAGATAATAATTACATTGTCATGCGATAAATCACAGGTTCTACATGCATCCACTAGAAAACAGTTTCCTGTGCTTACCTTTTGAGGCCTTTACACGGATGCAGTGCCTCTCTAGTGCTTCGCGGATGTTGTAGTTGCACTTGACAAGCTCATACAAAGCCTGTGGGGAAAGAGTGGATTGGTCAAGACAAATTAATCACATTTAATAAAGCAACCCTTCGTAGATGACACAGAGTATCATACCAGTCAGAGATGAATGAGGAATAACAGAGCTGGGTAATCCCAACAAACAAGTCATTGAGAGAAAAACTAGTTTTTAGGCAATTCTACACCTTAGGCAACCCCATCCTATACGACAAATATGGCAGGACATAATCGCACCATCACAGGCATCATAAACAAAAAGATTTGAGTGGCTCAATTGCCCCAGGATCTGCTGCACGTGAGGAAACTCAAGCTGTTGCTGTAAAGCAGCTTTTCTCAAGCACTGGGTCGACGCCCACTAGTTCTTAAAAGATATGACAGCTGACATGGCACAAGAACCAATGATCTTTACGAATGAAAACTCGCTAGTTTAACAAGTGATGAAAACCCTTAAAATGTAAAGCAAAATCGAATTAGGACACCCTTAGTATGGTGAATGAAAGTCGATGAAAAATGATGTACATTGCTCATTAACATGAAAGGATTTATAAATAAATACATGACATACCTGCTCATCATCTCGAACGTGCATCCATAGTTTGTCACATCCCGTCTTTTCATTTGTAGTCCGTGACAACACGTCACACAGGAAGGTCCTAACCTTGTTTTCTGGCAATTTACCTGGGTTCCATAATAACTCGTCTTCATCCTCATAAACTGCAAAACAAAGTACATTATAGTGAGATAGTCACTTTCTTTATATTAGAGGGATGCACGAATACCAATACTCGGTACCATATTGTGTACTACTACTCCGATACCTCCCCACACACATTATCTTGACGACAATGTGACATTAACCTCCTGTGAGTTGAGCCTCAAAAGCTGCTCAGTTGCAATATACTAAACTGTACGTACTTGTAATTGGTCTGAAAAAAAAGAGGTATTGGTGCATTCCTAGCATCTTGTCTTTATAGAAACATTGTAAGCAATCACATTAAGAGAACATGTCAGAATCACATGCTGAAAAAAAAAAAAAAAAAAAACAGGCAGTAGTCACCTTTCTCCCCATCTTTGTAGTGACAGAGGCCAGAAGGAACCTCGGCTTGATACTGTGACCCCACCATTATTTCCTATGATGAAAATTAAAACACAATACAGAGCAGGTTAGCAAACCAGTGGTGATTCAACTTAAAACATTTCTCCCTCTTAATGCGTTCCAAAAATGTTGAATTACCTTTCTGGAGTCTTCTGGGCTTGGGCCATCTTCATCACACTCTGACTCTTTATCACCATCAGAGATAGCGTTGGCTGATAAAATGATAAACGACACATAAATACCTTGAATTGATGTACATAATTGCAATGACACAACCTGTGTTCTTAGGTTCGAAGCATTAACTACCAAACTAAACTCTACTAAATTACAAATCAGGACAAGGCCCGGGGGGTTGGTTGAAACGCGGCGTTTGCAGCCGTCAACCATCCCCAACGCGGGCAGGCAACGAGAGGCCCAAGCGACAAAGGCCGCTAGCACCTTTGGGAATCCCTGCCTGGAAGTACCAAGGACAGAGCAAGGTTGAGGCCCGAGCGGCCAGAGGTCTACAGGGGTACCAAACAATACAAACCCTGCAGACCCAATACCAAATGATATGCCTCCCCTCATACAATTCAGAACATTTTAAGACCTTATTTATAATGTGAAGAAGATTCTGCAGGGGCCCTGGTTAATCGAAAATAATAAAAAAAAACTGTTGTAGATTTAAACTAATGTAGTACTCTGAAAATCTGTAAGAAAAGGCACTGCATCGTCCTTGAATGCAGCGATTTTTCTCTACAAATTTCTTTAACCACACATTGTCTGGGACTGTTTAACATAAAACAGTTATAAATGCATAGAAAAAGTAGCTTCATTTAGGGAAGTATTTAGACATTTGGGAAACAAATACATGTAACACTAATACATGTCTTGTCAAGCTAGAATGACTAGTCGACAATCATAAATCAGCAACTACTTTTTTAAGCAAATATGCCAACCATTCACTAATTGCAGTTTCTGAATTGTGTGGATTTACTCCTAATATGCGTCTTATGTGAAAGAAAACAGAATATCTTTCGTAATGGAAAGTTGATCAGACAGCAAGATTGTAATGCCGTCACAATGGCCTTTGGGAAATTGTGATTGGAAGAGTCACTATAATCTGACATTTAATAGACACAATGATTAAAGCATTTTAGAAAATAGGCAGAAATAATTGTATTACACAATCAATAATGAAAATTAATTGCAAACCTAATGTCTTGAATCTAGTAGTTTTTTTCTAATTATTACATGGCACTGTAGAAGCGTTATACTTGCAAAGCTACAGATGATAAATATTTTTTCCTGGCATGAGCCACTTACATCGAAGTGTTCTTGGGAAGAAATCTGTAGCTTCATGGGAGGTGACCGAAGGGGTCAGATCATCAGCTGAGGACTGGGTCTCCTCCTCATAGTCTCCAGAAAGAAGGTCTTTAGCTATTTCCTCCTACAAAGAAATAATAATAATAATATATATTGTATCCTGGAGCAGACTAACAGGGATCAACAAAATATTTTAATTACATATTGAAGATATTGTAATTAATATATTATCTCTCCCCCCCCCCCCCCCCCCCTCCCAAAAAAAAAATATATCTATGCACTACATAACAGCAGTTATTTATTTACCTTGTCCAGAGTCATGTCAGGGAGCTCATCAGTCAGGTCTCCAGAGGAGCTGTCTATACTGGAGCCTGCTGAGGCCTCGTAGCGATAGATGGCCAAAAGTTCCTCCAAAGGCATGTTCCCCTCCTGTTACAAAAACCGAGAAGCAAAATGTGTTTAAAAATGTAATACATTTGAAAAATGATCCGTCTATAATTGAAATTAAAAAGTTAAATAAAATAAAATCAGATTGAAAAACCTAAACCATTTCACTCAATATTAGAATTTACACACACACACACACACACACACACACACACACACACACACACACACACACACACACACACACACACACACACACACACACACACACACACGTCTTAGTTGACCTTTGTTAATTGTAACGACTTCCCCTGATCAGCATAAAGGCAACACAAGCAATTGACATTCTGTTACTATAGCACACTTTTCCCATTCACAATGCAGTGTCAACATGTGTACCCCTGCAGGATTAAGGACAGACTCAGGTTTCTCCATTAACAATGAATACAATTCTATAAGCACACACATATGTTACGAAAATCACATAATGTGTCACATTTAAATCATTAAATCCTGTTTCAGGGCATTTTGTGCACATATTATCTTACCTTTTCAAGATCTGCAATCTCCGAGCTGAAATTCCTGCCTCCCTCCTGAGACTCTTCCTCCTCAAGAGTCCTCTCATCATCATACTCATGAACTAACATTTCTGCTGTTGGGTCAAAGTCATGGTCCTCTGACGATAAAGAGCCAACTGAGAGAGAAAGAGACATTTACATAGTTACTATATTACCATGAGAAAAACATTTAGTCCATCTTAAAGCCATTTTATCCGACAAAATATATGACAACTTAATCTTGACAATTAAATTATGCAAATCTGTGTCATTCAAATATATACATTCAAGGAACTAGATCATAATATGTGTGTACTAGTCATCTTCTTACCTGGACTTGAACTCCCTAGGGAAGCCTGCAGAAGAATAAAACCAGAGCATACGTTAAATGAGGGAAACAGTTGACACATGGTTCAATTGAGATGCCGGCACTTTAACCACAAACCAAGCGAAAAGAAAAAAAAAGGCCTTTAATAATTTGTATGATGACCACCGAGAATAGTTACCGCTAACGTTGACGTTACCTCCAAAAAGGTGGCTAATAAAATGTTAGCCGTGGTTGAAGGCTCAATACCGAGGACAACTCTGAGCGAAACGCATCTTAAAACCCTGGAATCAAAACGACGCCTTTGGGAAGAGACGGTCGAAGTATATAAAATAAATAGAGGAATATCTGGAGTGGGGCAGCGAGATGTGCGCGGTGTCTGCTACAGTTAGTCTGCTAGCCAGCAAGCTAACCGTAAAGATTACCGTTAACGTTATGCACCGAGAAATGTAAACACTAATTCCGTTTGCTTTGAACTGTCACTCGATAGAGTGATATGATGTGTACAGTATTTGTTCCGCTAATTCAGCCCGACCAGAAGAGACACATTTCCATTCACAATAAACACGATATAATCTGTTATTTTCTTTAACTAGCAAGCTAACGTAAATTTTACGTATCAATTTACACAGACGCTACACCGGAGCAGCTGAGCGAGCGCGGCGCAGCGGCCTTGTAGTGAAGGATCAGTCCAGACATTCAAGCATTTTATAGAGGAATAAAAATGACAATTATGACATGAAACACGCCGTACAGAAGGAAAAAACTATTATGTATTCAATCGATAACATAGAAATGAAAAATACAACATACAAGACTTAAAAATATCGATTTAAGATCGATCGCTTCTCCCCTGTTTTCCCTCTTACCTCCGCCATATTGGTACCTTTAGCTAATGGGCTCGTTCTAGCGCAGTACCCGGATCAGCGCTCTGAGCCAATCAGATGCCCAGGTGACCGTTCTAGTCGTGACGCCGTTCAAACTGACCACAGATCAGAATAACGGCAATCGTTTATAAACGTTAACGTAGCGTTAAAATATAAGAAACACAAATGCAAAAATAAAATTTCCAATGGAGTTTCAACATGCATCGTAGCATGGCGTTGAGGCTCTCACACAATTACAAATTAAGGGATCATTCCAAGGATGCTCCCTGGACATCCCAGCTGATAGCCTGCTCGCCTCAATATTATTAATGGCAGCTTTGGCATTTAAAAAGCTTGGTTTTATTACCATTAACATGTTTGACATTACATGCAACCATAAGAGCTTTTAATTGTGGCCACAAGGCCCTTAAATTGAATTTGTGATGTTTTGAGTTAGATCAGTCCATATGATAATTGTTCTGTTGCATCATGTCAAGCTGTCATTTTCACATATACGAATACAAATACGTATACCAAACACTGGAGGGTCTATTAAGATAAATAATGAAAGCGACAAATCACTATATGGTGGGTCTAAATGTCACAAATGAAAAGTAGTGTTATTTGGTGAACAGGCCAGCAGAGGGCAAAAGAACCCTTTAAAAGTGTGACTACTTTATTCACATGACTGAGATCCACTCCATATTTCCTTCCTCTTCCCTCCCTCCCTGGTTTGATTGACTGGGAAACCTCATCATATTTAAACATATAACATAAAAACAGGCTGACTCTTCGGGCAGGCAACGGTAAAGGCTAGAATCAGAATCATGTATTGGCCAAGTACGTTGCACATAAAAGGAATTTGATTCGGTGAACGGTTCATAACAATAAACATAGACATAGAATAAAACAATATAATAATAAAAACAATAAGCATAGTACAATTATAGATACATATGGTAAATAACAAACAGACAACAGTACTTCAAAACAAGTGTCTTTTAAGTGTATTTTAATCAGAAAAGAAAAGTGCAAGGGTGTTTGAAATTATCCTGGGGATGTAAGAGTCAGAGTCAGCGGGGGTCCGGCTTTGTTGATGAACCCGACTGCAGCTGGTAAGAAGGTTTTCTTATGGCGTGAGGTCTTGGTCCTGATGGATCGCAGCCTCCTGCCAGAGGGAAGGGACTCAAACTGTTTGTCTCCAGGGTGAGAGCGGTTTACTACAATCTTATTTGCCCACCTCATTGTCTTGGAGGCGAACACGTCTTGGAGGGAAGGCAGATTACAGCCAATCACCCTCTCAGCAGAGCGGACGATGCGCTGCAGCCTGCTCTTGTCCTTGGCAGTGGCTTCAGCGTACCAAA
The DNA here is from genome assembly GCF_910589615.1 of Taurulus bubalis. Lineage (NCBI taxonomy): Eukaryota > Metazoa > Chordata > Actinopteri > Perciformes > Cottidae > Taurulus > Taurulus bubalis. Next base: position 7,057,590 of record NC_136596.1, on the reverse strand, counting down.
CGCTGATGGAGGAGCAGAGAATGGACTCAATGATGGCAGTGTAGAAGTGCACCATTGTGGTTTTTGGCAGGTTCAACTTCTTCAGCTGCCTCAGGAAGAACATCCTCTGCTGAGCCTTCTGCTTCTCATATTAAAAAAAGGACAATTTTACCCAACTTTCTGTTCTTTAGTTGTGATTAGGGTTGTGAAAAAAGTTCAGTAGTTTTATATTGTGCACAGTAGAGGACATTTAACAGTTACTAGTAGATCAAGGTGAGTCCTAGCTGCTGCTGTCAGGGAATGAAGATGTTTGCACACAGGGTGCTGGCGATAAAGTGCGTCCTAGCTCATCCAGGATAGGATGGGCATCCCTCCTGCAGTATAAAATGAACTTAGTTATGTGTTTTCCCTGTCAACATTTGTTTTGAACTTTGAAACTTTGTTTGTGTACAGGGAGCACCATTTGTCTTTTAAAAAGACAGTATTCTGTGTGTGCAGCTACACTTTCTGTTTGTCCAGCTTGGGCATTCAGCTAATTGCTAAAATAAGGTGAGGCCTGTAGCTTGATGAAGAATGATGATGTCTCATTTGGACCGTTCAATAGCCCTCACATTAGATGAAGAAGAGGGTCTGACAGCTTGTGAGTGCTGCCAGCTTTGAATTGGATGCCTTATTTGGTGAGTTGTAATGGCAGTGGAGTTACTTTGGTCGGAAAAACATTGCAAGTGGTCCTGCTGAATCCATTTGCTCCATGAACACATCTTTATTTTGTGATGTAGCCTAGACAGAGTATATAACTGACATGCTGACTCATGGGTTGTGGGTGTCTGTTAAGCTATATCAAAGAATCAAGGCGATTGTTGTTTACTTATTTGTCCCATTTCATTTGTCATTGGGACCATATTTTCCTCTACTTGTCACAGCATGTAAACACTTCTGTGTTTAAAAAATAGAATCCCCCGTAAGGCGTAGGAAGGAGAGTGTGGGCTTCGTTTGGATCATTCTGAGAACAAATGAGTCACTGAGTTCAAACAGTTCAGAGGCACATCCCGCCATGCCTCATCTGTTAACTTCCTACCTTAGCAAAATTGGATTAAAAGTACCCAAACAGTTGCAGTTGTTGTTCTTCTAAGAAGCAAGAGCAGTTATTACGATCTGTCTCTCATCACTCTTTTCTCTGCAGTTGATTTATGATTACCATAGTCTTTTGAAAGCCCATTAGAAGCCTACTTTTACAGAACAATGTAGTCAGGAAGACGTGGGTCCTCATCTCACGAGTGAAGCTGTCAGGTCAACAAGTTATCCTCTGACGTAGATTATGGAGAAGTGGGTGACAGAGGGTCACAATCCATTGTTACAGTGTAAAACGGATGTGGCTGATTACCACTGGATCACACCTACACCATGTTTTGCGATTGTCCAGCAACTGCCCACTCAGCTGATGAGCTATTAAAGGGACTGCGAGAGCGCAAACCCATTTTAATAAAACTAATAAGCTCGTCATAATTATCAATTATATTCCAGACCAAATGGACACATCAGATGCATATTATTTGATTCTAATTTTTCCTCATCTCAGAATATTGCACTTAATGAACTGCATGCCCTGAAAATATTTGTTTTTTGATTTATTGTTGTATGTTGAGGATAATTAATCCTGAATCCCCGCAAAAGGAAGTGGAAAGCCCTTGTTTAAAAACTCTTTTCTGTATAGGGGTATTCACTGTGTGTGAGACTGGATGGAAAAATATGTCATTCACAGTTAAATGATGCTGAGCATCAGATCGAAAATTTCAGGCTCGACATAAATGAACAAATAATAGGTTTAAGATAAAACATTTAAATGATATATTTATTTTTTTAATACAAAATGTAATATATATAATCCAATGCACATTTGTAACACATCTGTCTAATACAATGTCTGCACAAAATGTATGGAAGAAACAACTTGGTTCACGTAATCACAGAGTGAAATCATACATTTGTATATGTAAAACTAGACCTCAGATTTAATTAATTTTAAATAACCATGCTGGTATGATAATTAAATAAAAGCATGGTAAACCACATGCAACATATCTTCATTTTATTCCGAGTGCATTATGGAGTCAAGTCAAATTGTGAAATAATTCACCGTGTACTTTACATGGACAATTTGGAAGCTGTTCCACTATAAAGTATACAATCCACCAGGTGGCAATGTGTGACAGCTGTGGGTTCTTCATGACTCAGCTTTAGCATTTTACATTCACCCTGTGCTCCAAACACCCTCAGTCAGGCTGCAATAATGACTGTAAACGCCAACTGCCTGTTGTGTTGATATTCTAGGGTGAATCATGTAAAACTCCAACATGTGCAGTGACATAGATTTGTGTGTGTTAACAAGGAAAGTATTTATCCACACATGCAGCTCACTAAACAGTCAGCAGCTGCGGATCAAGCCTTGCAGTGTCAACAGACCTTTCTGGAGGACTTTGCCAGTTCAAAGTTTGTATAATTGAGGAGTAATACAAACAAGCTTTTGCACGTTCTGTCAGATGATGCAACTTTGATGAAATCCTCGAGAAGTGATTGCACATATCTACATACATATTATACTATGACAAGTAGTGGCTAGAGATGCAAGTAAACAATTGGCAGCAAAATCAGCTGCGTCAACAATAATTTCCTGTGAGAATAGATCCAGGTTTGAGTTTACATTGTTGATGACCACCAAATTCAGGCTGCTACACTTCATGGGAATTTCAGTAAATGCAATGCAGATCTATACATTTCTATATTTTATAGTGAAGAATGAAGGATGTGGATTTTGCACAAAATGTCTCTGCATTATTGCATTAAATTACATAATCTAATCATGAGCAGATCTTTGATAATGTAAGTTACAGTTCATATATTGACAAAGAGTACGTAGTAAAACTGTCCAAAAGCCAGATTGGATGGCCAGTAATGGCAGGTTACAACTCCTCACAACTCAGACATTCATTTGTTTACTGATAGATCATTTATGAATATGATATCATATATTTTCTGGCCAGCGACGAGAAAAGCATGAAATATGGTGTGTTACATAACAAACCTAGCACGGTAAGCATATGTACTGTGTTCCACATATTGATTAAATTGGGCAGTGACAATAATGATCTCGCTCAGCCCCAGCCGTGTTTTCTCAAAAGTTGCGAATGGTTGGCAATGCCGGACCTGTCACAGCTCTTCCACTTGAACTCTTGAATGGTTTGAGGTACATTATAATTTGTTCCCACAAGGATTCTTTCAGTGAATAGTTTGATTAATTATCACACAGGCTCACTAAATGATTAATAAAAGTTATTTTGAAAATGTAATGACTATTCAGTATAAGGCCAGCCATGGAGACCAATGAGGTTGGGGGAACTACAGCACACCCTCTTTAGCATATCCTCAAAGCTACCCCAAAAGTGTACTCATTATAATGAAATAACTGTTTTGCAGCATGTAAAAATACCACCTTTTACAGCATAACAATTGTGTACCATTGACATTTGTGTTAAATGTTTAGGGCTTGTCTTGTGTTGGCCTGTGTGCTTGTCATATTTGTGTGTTGTGCATTTTGCAATAGAATGGAGTGCTCATTTTACAGACTGACAGGCCTTGTGTGGCCATTGTGTACATGTTCTTACATCTGTACATTCAATGTACGTTCCATGTTTGCTGTGACGTGCTGTCCCTTTTGTATATTACTGCAGTCTGAGGTGTGATAATGCAAATGGACAAGGAGATGGGAATGAGGGCTTATACAGGGCATTAGCTCCTTTATATAGAGTAATCAGTGACTGATGGTACATAACCTTTCCTGTGAGTCTGGAAGGAACATATAATGACATCCTTCAGACTCTAAGTACACTAACCCAGAGTGTAACATGATGGAGGTATTATTTATCAAATCAGCCATCGCCATTACTTTAATCGCATCCAGCCATTATGAGCTGGTACTCAAACTTACATGCTGTTGGGGATCTGTCATGTCTCCTCAGGTGCTGCAGGGTGAGTCAGGGGGCATGCACTAACCCAGACTCTGTGTATTAGCAGTGCTCCCTCTCTCCCCACTGAGCTCTACATCACTGCTCAGCAGAGTCCACCTTTCACTGATGTGTGACTTGATCAGACAGACGAAGGATGGACAGACTTATAGATACATATAATATATAAACGTATTTATCGATACTTGTCTGATGAATGGGTTTTAATCGAGCCTACTACACTGTTTACTCGTACACAGCCAGTTTAAAAGGCTGGGGATGTTACGTAAATCCTGTAGTAAAAACTTGGCAGTTAAGCTTGTGCTTTGCTCGTTTTTCTAAATGTTTAAAACACTGAGCAGCGAGAGCTCACTTCAAAGGCGGAGTAACAGTGAGTGGGCACTGCAGTTTCCTCTCTTTCTGTAGTCAGACGCAATTACTTGTGTAGGTGTTTGTATATATCCGTCACTTGCGTCACGCTGTGGTCTCACATATTTTATATGCGGTTACCTCTTTCAATGACTTGCTTTCAACAGCAGCTGTGGAAATGCCTATATTTGTGAAGATGACACTGAGTAAACACTTTAAAGGGGTTTTCTAGGAATTTCCAACAATATAACTTTGTATAGTATAGTTATGAGCTAAGAGATCAGTTTGGTGTCAAAAAAGACAACGTACAAAGATTCACAGGGGGTTGTTTCAAGCAGTAACAAATCTATATCATGTCTCTTTTCTTATATCTACTGCTCTACTTGAAAGTATTCCTTCCGATGGATATTTTCCAAATCATAGTTGCATCACTCAAACATCACTTAACACCGGTGGCAAGTCTCAGAGCCATTTATCACGACAGCAGAAGGGAAGGTCTTAAGCAGTTTAGGCAGGCTATGCTGCTTCAAAGCTCCTTTGATTGAAGTATTGTGCAGAATATGCAAAGTGATGAGCAACGTACCAAATGTGAAGGATAGAGGAAACAGCTGTGTTGTCATGGGTGAGAGGCTCCTTGTGACGAGACATGTGGGTGATTCTGTCTCCATGGTAACCAGTATTCTACCACAGGAACAGTTTGTGAAGAGAGCAGAAGATGTAGAGGCTGAAAAGTTGGGAAATTCACACCTTTTTTGAGCACACATGAATTTCGGATGTCACACATCCGACGGCCCTTTCTTACAGAGACGTTCTCTGTACAATGGACTGCTTTCGCTCTTGACCTCCTACACATTGGCTCTCAAAATGATGAAAGAAAAAGAGACTGTGGTTCCTATTAATGAGTAATACAACAGTTACTGCATCACACATGTAACAATCATCTCTTGTTTAATTGTCCGTTTCATGACTGAGTTGACGGGATTACATTATTTTAATTATTTACTGTCATACAGAACATTGGATGAACAAGACAGTCTGTCATTGCTGATCTCTTTATTTTCTTTTTATGTAAAATCCATGCAGGTACATCCTCCACAGACATTTTCATTCTAGTTTGGCTGAAGTGCTGTCTTCTGACTGAGCTTGGAGTCGTGGAGATGAAGAGAACTAACTAACTAACAAAAAAAACTGAGGGCGGAAAATGACTTTTAGGATCAACCCACAGGGCACGGTCCCCCAATGCTGCAGTTCCCCTCCGCTCTGCAGAGCTCTTTAGGATCGTCCAGCTCATCTACTTGGCCTTTAGGTTCTATTTTTGGTATTTGGTCAAAAAAAGAAAATAAAGTGTTAATTTACAGAAGAGGATTTGGTCCTAGAAAGATTTTTTTTTATTATCAAAACGTTATTATCTTTAATGGAAGCGTAATTTGCATGAATAAACCGGGACTGCCATGTGCATGAAATAAAAATCTTTCCACATAAAGATTTTTTATGTTTACATACATGCATGCTGAACAAAGTAAAGGTTACTTTCAAAGTGAGAATACCAGTACACTGAGAAATTGGCTTAAAATAATTTAGGAGGGAGTTGAACACTGGAAGAGAACATGAAAATAATAATAAATGATGCATTTAATTTGTAACGCACTTTTCTTTAAAAAATAATCTCAGAATGCCCACAGAGCCAACATATAGTAAAACAAATAAAAACATGGTTAAAACAAACTATAATAAAAAATAAATAGGTGCCAATGGTTTAACAAAATCAAAAACACCTTCCTGAATAAACAGGTTCTGCCAGTCCTAAATGAGTCCAGTGTCTTTGTTGCCCTTAGGTGGTCAGGAGCATGTAAATAATGAAGAGGATAGAGCCGAGGACCGACCCTTGCAGAACACCACAGGAGACAGGGAGCAGTCTGGACTTGCATCTTCCTGGTGAGACATATTCAGTTCAGCCAGAAAGGTAGGACTTGAGTATAGAGTCTGATAGTCCAATGGTGGTGTGGAGGCGCTTTAGGAGAATAGTGTGATTCACTGTATCAAATGCAGCAGCCAGGTCCAGGAGGATGAGGAGTGAGGGTGATCCTGCATCGGCTGTCATCAGCAGGTCATTCATCACCCTGAGCAAAGCTGTTCCAGTGCTGTGGGCTGAATGAAATCCTGACTGGAATTGTTCAAACAAGTTGTGTGGTGGTCCTGAAGTTGAGAAGCAACTACCTTCTCTAACACTTTGGACCGGAAGGCAAGGTTGGAGATAGGCCTGTAGTTGGCTAGAACCTCCAGGTCCATGGTGGGTTTCTTGAGAAGGGGATGGATGACAGCAACCTTGAGAGCAGGTGAGACATAACCAGACTGAAGTGAAAGGTTAACAACTTTGGTGATGAAAGGACTGACTGAGAGTGGGGATATGTGGCTTGAGCAGAGCAGTGGGAATGGGGTCCAGGGTACAGGTACAGGATTTAATTTTTCTGAGGATTTCCTCAACATGTCTCCCCTGAACCTCCCCAGAGTTCCGGTTGACAGAAACTTTTGATGTCTGGCAATTGGGCTCGGCATCTCTCTGTAAATTAAGTTATGGTAAAAGGATGAAAGCCAAGCTGTTAGAAGACCTTTAAAGAAAACGAAAATGTAGATGATTGTCATTATAGTTCACTGAAACGTATAATGTTGCTGGCAGTTTCACTGATATAAATGTTGCTGCGTAATGAACTTGAAAAAATTGTGTTAGACTTAAAAGTAACCAAAAATCTTATCTTCTGCCTATCTTAGCAGTGACACATTTTACATTAAAATCATACTTATATATACTGATGAGGCTGTACCTTTCATCATTATCTTTTTTTTTGCACTGAATAAGGAAGCCAGTTATGTAAAGAGAGAGCTCAGATGTATCCACCGGTGTACGTCTGGAAGTAAAAGCCATCTGTGAAGTGCGATAAGGGGATAGAAAAGTCAAACTATTTCCTCACTTGAAAAATGTGCCTCTCAGCTGAAGGAGACAGTCTTCTGTTCTCTTTCTTTGTCTTTTTTTGTGTGGATTTTTACATTTTATTTGCTAATCACATACGCAAACTTATAAAAAAAGGGTTTTTAAAGAAATTAGCAAAGCAGATTTTCTCATTCTCATTTTGTAATTGGAAAAAAACTGCACAGGCTCTAGATGTCACACCGGGTAGGATGCAAACCAATGGCGCACATCTACCCAGAAAAACAAAAGAAACAAAAAGGACACTGCGGTGAGATTCTGGATGCAGTGGGTCCCTCCCGGGCTGTAACCATCTGGTAGCGGCGTCCCATACGTAAAGGTCCGCCGTGTCATCTGATGCAGTGCCACCGCCGCCAACGGGGCTGCAGCTGCCCGGGCGGCATGCTGTTAGAGGGTGTGGGCCTGCCTCTCTGTCTGGGCCAGGAGCGCCCCCAGGAACTTCTGACTTGCCTCCACTTGGTCCTGCTGCATTGCTGCGATCCTACCTAGCATCTATCCCAGCACAATTATGTGTGTCACATGTTTAGCCATTCCCCTGCCTCCTTTAATGATAACGATACATATAATACGTGTAGTTAATTTGCTAGGTTGGAGGCAGGTCTCTGTGGGTTAGATGCACGACTCTGCACCATCGAAGCTCAGATTTTAGTTAAATTAACCAGCCCAATCTCCATAGTCGGTGTGGACCAACTAGATTTAGCTCCTGCTAGCGATAGCTGTTCCCCGACAGCCCCCAAGCCGCTGGGACGTTGGGTGACTGAACGAAGGAAACGGAAGTCTAAGCAGCCCACTGTGCACCACCGGCCCCTTTCTAACCGGTTCTAGCGCAGCGACACACCCGCTGAGAAACCAACTTTGGTTATCGGTAGCTACGTAGTCAGAAACGTGAAGATAACAAAGCCAGGGACCACAGTCAAATGTATTTCTGGGGACAGATCAGGCGACTTTGAGTCCTATTTAAAACTGTTGGCTAAGGATATACGTAAATACAGTAAGATTGTAATACACGTCGGTGGTCATGACTCCAGAATGTGCCACTCGCAGGTCACTAAAATCAATGTGGAATCGGTAGTTTTCTCTGGCCCTCTCCCAAATACGGTCAATGATGAGATGACTTATTTTGTCTTAATGAAACCTGGCTGAGTCATGATGAATATGTCAGCCTCAATGAATCAACTCCTCAAAGTCATATTAATACTCACATTCCTTGAGGCACCAGCCGAGTTCACATCCAACATGGAAAACAAGACAGCCGATTCAATTTGTTATAGTGTACCACGCACCTGGTCGATTGAATGTGCTGTAACTCTGTGATGATGTTCATTCTATACACATTATATCTATTGCTTCTGTCCTTCCGGACAGAGAGATCCTCCTCTGTTGCTCTCCCCAAGGTTTCTTCCTTTTTTCCCTGTGAAAGGTTTTTTTTTTTTTTTTTTTTTTTCCTGATCCAATGTGAGGTCCTGGAACCAGGATGTCGTATGTGTACAGATTGTAAAAAGGCAAATTTGTGATTTTGGGCTATACAAAATAAACTGAATTGAATAGCCAGCAACTCAATCATAATTCTCTATAATGGGGACTTTGAAGTTAGACACAATGTTCAATATGTGAGACCCCCTCTTGAGTTTTCTAATCCTGGCTTTATATCCCTCTATTTTTGAGGTCACAATTGGGAGAGTGCAGGTGGTTTGATAAAGAAAAAGGCGTACGGAAATCTCTGGAGTAGCATTTATTGTTGCATTACGTTTTCTAAACTGTGCAGTAACTTGGCCTCCATTGTCTAAAATTGGACACTATGCCCATCTCCTTTCTACTAAATAAAGAATCAAATTATGTTTAAACTGCTGTTTTTCCATGAACAATCATTCCAGAACTAAGCTCCAGTAGCCACATAAAAGTGGCAGATAGGAGAGGCAGATCCTTATCCACAAAGGATACAAAACGGTCACAAAGCAGATTATTATATCTCTAGCAGACTAAATATAGTGCCTGTGTGACATCCTGAAACCAAAGACGTAGCTGTAAACGTCCATCCTCCTTGCTATTCTGATCAGTTTTGAAACGTGAGACTGCTCACAAAGAAAGTCTCTTCGTCGGAGAGCCTGAATTGCCTGCAAATTTGATTGTTTTCTGTTTGCGTCATCATTTTGTTGACTGTAATTGTTTTTTGTTCTTTCAAGCAACATTTTGCTTTGATGTAATCGTATAACCAATCATCCTGCTTTAATATTGCATCAATATTGTCAGCATCTATTGTCCTTGAGGAAAAGCATGCGGTTGCATTAGCAACTGCAGATGAGGATCTAAATAACCAAACAAATATCCCAAACGATCTCGACATCTTTACATTTGCGTAATGTAGTGAATATGGTTTGACGCGCTTATGTTTAAACATCATGCATATACCTGCCGTTGCAAAAATATGCTTTAAGTTCTACACAAAGGCTGTTTGAGGGAAAGTGTTCCAACATGTGGTTCCTGCAGCAGTAATGGGACGTGCTCCACGCACCTCTCTGCCCTCTGATTCACAAGCAGCTCGCTCCCTAACCTGGGTGGTGGCTGACTTTCACAGCATTGTTCCAGACCTCCCATACTCCGCCATTTTGTTTCCTGTGCAGGACAGGAAGTCCTGCCTGCAGCTGTTCCCACTACTGTGAACTAAACACACACACACACACACACACACACACACACACACACACACACACACACACACACACACACACAGCACTAGACACACATCCTCTTCCTTTATGCTTTCCCTCAGCCTGAGTTCAGGATGCCCCTCTCTGATGTGAAGATGACCCCCGGGGATGATGGGATGAAGCCAAGAGCACGTCTGCCTTCCTTTCCAAGACAAAGACTCGGCCTGTACGTGAGCTTCACGTGTGCAAAAGTATTCAAGGATATTGCAACAAACAGGTAATTTTGTACAGGCTCAAGCCAGAGAAATATCTGCGGTCCCTGTAATGTAAAGAGATTTAACATGAAACACATTATTCTACTAATCGGATTCAATTATTTTCAGGGTTTGCCGTTTTTTTAGGTTGCTTCAAGATCACTACTAATCTTTGTTTTTAACGCCGGTTGCCTTGTCTTTGTTCCCTCACATTGAGGGACCGTAAAATAATCTGTGGTTCTTGCTCACAGCACAGAGGACAGATCATCATGTGAAGGCAGTTACACAACCGTGAGAAAACACCTAATGACCCCACTCTAATTGAGAGACTGATGCCCTCATGTCGGCATATTCTTGACAATGAATGGTGATATTCTTTGGGCATTAACAATAACATCACAGATAATACAATTGGTAAGACATCTTATCTGTGCCGGTTATTGTGTCAGTGCAGTGATTCGGATAATCCCTTGACCTTTTTGAAGATTTGAAGTCAATTTAATAACCACGCAGAGTCTGCTAGCAATCAGGCAGTTGTGAAGGCTTTATTTGATGCAGATAAAGGTTTACTTTGCACATGATTATCAGCCAGTTCTAGAGCTGGGATAGCTGGGATCGAAAAGGGTTTCCAGACTCTTGAGCAGATTGAATGCTTGATATACCACCCATTGCCAATCTGCTGCATTCTATCACTCATGTAACAAGCACTCCTGCAACAAATCAAATGGGAATGCTCACAGTGTGATGGAGCCTATAGAACACATTTCAATGATTGAATGTCATATCGATAATTACACTGGATTTGGTCTTCACTTGGCCCACTTTTCCCAAGGTCGCAGGTGACTGGAGCTTTTCTCTAAAAACATTGGATGGGAGGCAGGGAAATACCTTGGACATCTTTCCAGTCCGTCAGGCCGAACATACGCCCTCTCATTTACCTGTGGGCAATTTACACTGCAAATCATTTGGAGTGTGGGATTCTGAGGGAACCCATGAAAATGCGAAGAGAACCATGAGATATTTTACATTTGATTCGTACATCGTTTTAAATTATCCCCTTTGGAAATTTCAGGAGGAGTTTTAATGTTAATTAAGACGAGCATTATTCTGTCCTTGAATAAAATGTAGGATTACTCGAGGTCTAAGAAAAAGCTGTAGAAAGAAATGTATCTGTTAGCAATTAGATGATGCATTGATATAGTGCATATACCGAAAGAACATTTACAATGCAACTATATGTAGAACACTCAGCTGAATATTAGTTTGTGGGATTGGTCACCAATTAAATGATTCCTGTTACCTTCTGCTCACATAGTTTTTTCCTAAATCTGACGAAATGTATTTACTTCAATAGAACAGAAACTGTCAGATTTAGATAATATTTAGATTAAACTGCAACAAAGACCTAATCAAAGAGTATAATGGTTTACTGCATTTTACAATTTAATGAATCAAATTACTCTTAAAGTGCTCTTCCCTTTTCTGTTCCATATCACAGAGAGAATTTGCCTCAAGGTAATATTTATTATTATTTATATAATATTTAATATTCCTCAAACATGCTTTCCGAAAAGAAGAAATGTAGGTGTCTTTATGACACTCACAAACCAAAAGGATGCACGTAAAGCTCTCACATTCCTGTAATTAATTAGACTTCCTCTCCATGTTCTTTATTTGCTTTACCCTGAAGCTGGTTTCCTCTCTTCAACCATCCATATGCTTCCTTTAAGGAAGGATGCCATCACACCTCCTCCACTCTGAAGGTTCCACCCTTTCCTCACTTTAAACTCATCTCCCAAGTTCAACTGTGAAGATTGGGTGTGTATTATTTATTCTCTCTTTTGTACATCAAGTCCTGATCACATCTCCGTGTGGAGTTCAAAGGGGCTCATGCGCACATTATGGGTGTGTGCACCTATATATGTATTGTGTGTATGGATAGTGTACGTGTTTTGTGTGTTCAAGGGACTGTGGAAAGAATAAAGGGACTTTATTACCTCTCAGACGAAGTGTCGCCTCAATATTGTTACCAGCTATATCAAATTCTCACACAAGCGTAATCTTATGTAACACAGTCTGAATTCAATGCCATATCACTAAACTGGAATAGTCCAAGGACTCTAACTTGTTTATTGACAGACAATGGAGAACATCAAAACTGAATATTGCAGACAATTCCTATTAAACATATTTCAGTTAAAGTGAGGACAATGTGGGGGAGTTGTCTTTTTTTAAAGGAGGATGAGTGAGCTTCATAGTTGCAATAACTGCAGTTGAGCACAAGGGGCACCATCCACCCACACAGGACTGCTATATCCGTGCATCCGTTTGTGACTCACTAAGGGGGGGTGCAGAGAGAGAGAGAGAGAGAGAGAGAGAGAGAGAGAGAGAGAGAGAGAGTGTGAAATGTTTCTTTGCTCCGGCAGGGAGAGGAGATTATAACTTGCTCGAGAGCAAGCAAGTCCGGTGAATCATCGATGGGATCCCATGAACACGCAGGCTGGTGAAGCCTCCCCCATAACAAGATCACAAGATCAGAGGAAGCCTCGCCACCAGGGTGATTAGGTGAGAGCCAGGGAACTTCCTCTAGGATGGGAACATTCACCTCTGCAGTAGAAAATCAGGCCATCTGGATGGGAAAAGGTGTGCACAAAGCGAGGGTCACTCCTGTCAAGCAACACAGAAATTGCTCCCTAATTACCTTTTAAATCACATGAAGGCTGCAGCCCATTGCCAGTTCAAAGTCATTAAAAATTAAAAAATGAATGCAGGGAGTTTTGTCTGAGTACCACTGGCTCACTGGTAAAATAAACTAAAAAATTCAGTGGAAACTAAACACTTATTAGCTACATGACCACATTTCTGGAATATGTTAAACATTACTCCAATAATTTTGCAAGGCGTATGCTGATTATTCACACTTGTGTGGGAATGTCTCTGTGAATGTGCCTTGGCTTGCGCAACCACTTTATGTGTGAATGCGTAGTCTTTTCACACACCTGTGTACGTCTCTGTAGCGAGCCAAAATGTGTAAAAACCTGACATTTCATTACCATCTTTTGCCAATTTTGACGACAGAGGAAATGGAAGAGGGATGACATCTTAAAATAGATTATTCAAAAGGAGCATGGCGCAGGAAACACTAGAACAAAAGTAAATGCAATGTAAGTACTGATATACAACCCATTATGCTTTTTGAATGAGCCTCAGGTGTTGAAGCATTTCATTGATTAAAAAGAGGGAAAGTCACCGTTGCATTGCATGACTACTGTGTCACTATCTCGGCATGAATAGGGTCAGTGGTTTCAAAGCTGAAGAATGTTGAACCGCCTGCTTTAACAGGAAGTGTGCATAATCCTCTGATTCATAAGTCCTTTGCTTCTACTTGCACATATAAATATGAACAACGCTGGGGAAGATGGACTGTGTTACAAGGGAAAAGATGGGTTATGTTCTCAGCTGACCTGAAAAGAATGGATCACAAATTGTAAAAAGCGATTGGTGACCCCCTATTAATTTACTTGGAGGGATATTGGGGCATGTGAGTATGAGTACACTGACACACCCTCCTTTTATAATCCTAAAGCAGAACTAGTGAGGTCACATCTATAGTTCAGCTCATGTGCATTTTGTGTGGTAAAAGGAATGTTAGGAAATGCACTATTTTGGCCATCAAACAAACAGATAAGATATCAGATTAATTTTGCTGCACAGATATTGATCTTGTGTGTGATTACCCTATCTTAAAGCAACACTTAACAGCCTAATTTATAACTGAAATAATAACTCCAAAGCTATTTTATTACAGGTTGGATATTACATGGCTTAATAAAATGCCAAAAAAGTGTTTGACTTAATTGGATGGGGAAAAATGCTGCAAAAACTGCGAATGGGAAGAATTCAGCATACAATGATTGTTATTCAGGTTTTAGGGCTGTATGTCTCTGCCAGGATGCATTAGATGAGAGGATTAAATTCATCATTGCTTAGGTAGCCAGTACATTCAGTACAAATCTCAGCCAGATTCACATTTACACCTTTGGGCAATTCAGAGTCTGCAACATAAGAGCATGCACCTATATTTACATATGTGTGGAGGGAGGGTTATACATCAATCCATCTCTAAATACAGCTCTTACCACAAAGTCGATGATGGCGGCGTGCCATGGACAGATGCTGAATTACAAATCCTGTTGTGACACTCACACCCCTCAGGTTCTCCGAGGTCTGCAACAGCTGAGGTCAAAAAGTCCTGAAACAAAACAGGATACGGAGTTGAATGGACTCTGTTTGGAAATAGTGTTTCCCAAGAAAGCTATTTTGGAAGAATAAAACTACATACTAATCTATAGCTGTAAAATATACACACATTACAATTAATCTTTTCCATGCCTTTTTAAAATGTGTCAAATCTTTTCATTGGATTTTGTAAATATATTCAAGCACAGTTTGGTTTAACAGATAGTAGTGTCCAGAGCTTAAGTGGTAAAAATTCACATTTTGAGGATATACTGTGATTCAGTGCAGTATTGGGCGACTATGCGACTGTGGCTCAGTGGTTAGCATGCCCGTCATTCAATCAGTGGGTTTAGTGGTTCGCGCCCCGGCTCCGCTAGCTCTTGTTGTTGCGTCCTTGAGCAAGACACTTAACCCCGAATTGCTCCCCGTTGCTGTGTCTACGATGTATAGAGCAAACATGTAAGTCAGCTAAATGAAATGTATTGTCTATCAACAAAGACTGCAGGTTTTCTCTCTGGCTGTTAGATACAGTCCAAGGTAGACGTCATTCCGTGGGTCAATGTTAATGGTGTTGCAGCACTAGGCCCGGAAAAAACAATGGATGAGGTAATTCTTCGAGGCAAAATTTGCCTTTCTTCTAAGGATGTTTTGAACACAGAGAAAGGTTACTAAAAGAAGAGGGAGGAGAGGAAGGAGAGGACCTTCCAGTCCCTGGTTCCCACTGAATGTGTGCAGCTGGAGGAGCAAAACAATAATGTGAAACAGTTAAAGGAATAAACAAGACCACTCCCTTGGGAAAGTCCCTGTGCTACCTGCAGGATAGTATGGCAGGCTGTTTTTAAACAGAACCATCCCTTGATACTGTCATGACATCAGAAATTATGAACTTCTAAGAACAGGCTGCCGGATAGCCAACAGTCAGGTTCCCAGGGGTTGAATCCTACTGACTTAGATGATCCCCTGACTTTTCCTTTAGTGCCACCATGACGTTCACATTTGTGGTTTTGTGTGAAATGTCTCAACAACTATTGGATTCAATTTCATACTGTACATTTATGATCCATCTGCATTCATAATAGTAATCACTTTGGCGCGCCCCTAACTTCCTATATAGCAACTGTCCAATACTTTATTTTTACACCAAATACCTGCAAAAATAATGACCCTTACCATTAGATGTACTTTGTGTTTAATACTAATTAGCTCAATTTAGCATGCTAACAGGCATACTTTGCCAATTTTCACCCAGTATTCTACCATCGCAGTGTGTGCAGTGTGTGTAGATGAATGGTGTTTGGTCTCCCTCTGTGTTGCCAGCGTCCGGACACTAAGCGGACCTCTGCCGGCAAATGAGCAGGGAGCTCTTTGGACGGCGATGCCATCTGCCGTATTCTCTGCCAGCCTCACCTAATTTTACCGCCCGGCTCTCGTTCACTAAAATTATATCCGGTCTCCCGTCTGCTTGATTCCATGTGAATGCACCATCAGCCTACCTGACTGAAATCCCCAGCAGCTTAAGTCAAGTCTATTAAGAGTCATTGTTCTCATTATTATCCCTCAGTATGCAGCTCTGAATCATCAGTGGCGACTAACATGGAGGTCACAACCTGTAATTACTCTATTCTCAACAGTCTATTGTGCATATTCAGTCTTTTAAAAAGAATTCCGTCACTCCAACACCTATACATGCAATAAGGAATCACATTTGTTTCAACTGAAGATCCAATGTGAGAGGGTACAATTAGTATTTTTAGGAAATGGTGATGAGATTTGGAAACCTCAAAGTATCATGATACTCTTACAGACAGGTTTCTTAAAATCATTGCAAAAATCTAACATATGTTGCATCATCTAGTCAGATGTCTCTAATTTGCATGGCAGGTCGTACACAGTGGTAGCAGCATACCAGTGTCTGAGCATCTGCTGGCATAATGCACAGTGCTTAACAAGTTTTGCTAAATAGCAGCACAACGGATACACATAGCAGATAACTTTAAGATAACTTCTGTGATTAATGAGTTTGTAAATATTTGTCTCCTGATGTAGTCAGCATTAACCAGACCTGCTCCCCATCATGTTTACCCATGTACTAAACCCTCAACACATCATCTGGCTCCCACCTCTGTTTACCGAGCTACACGTGTCCTCATTAAAACGTAGAGTGCAGCTGCCTAGACAACACACACTGGGGCTTCTTGTCCTGAACCCTGCAGTTAGTGGAGGAAAGTTCACCACACCAGAAAGATACATGTTGAACATGTTGTCGGAAATCGTAACCATTTTTTGACAGTGGTTTAAAAAAAATATACTTCAATTAAAGCTACGAAAAAGATTAGTCTTCAAACTGTCTTGTTGTCACCAGCCAAGGACGGTGCTGCAGAAGACAGGGAAAAAACAGGGAAAAAACAAAGATGGAGGAGAGACAGTGAAGACAAAAAACAGAGTGGGTGACCTTTAGTCGACACATTGTAGATTGGAAAGAACAGCACAATCTTTTTAAGCTCCTTGAAGAGGTTCTGGGTAGCTGAACTGGTTGTAATTGCATGTTATTCCATCTCGATGAGAGGAAGGAGTCAGTCAGCAAAGGCAGAGGAGTAACAGCAACGGGCATTTTTTTTGTTTCTGAGTAGTCTGCATGGAGAACAAGTCTGCAATTCAATTTTTGACAGCAAAATGTACTTATGGTTAGTAGCAAAAGTGCTCACTCAAATGCACATATTTCACCCGGAAATGTAATTGAGGGAAAGTGCCACTACCTCAAAATCATGCTGGAATACAGTACTTGAGTAAATGCACTTTGGTACTTTCTACCATGTGCATGCATAAGTGTGTGAGAGTGAGTCTGTGTGTGGGTGCAAGAGAAAGAAAAAGCGATGGAGAATGACAAACTGTGGATGTGTGTGTGTGTGTGTGTGTGTGTGTGTGTGTGTGTGTGTGTGTGTGTGTGTGTCATGCATCCGTGCACCTGCAGTCTCTTTTGTGCATGTGAGTGTGTGTGTGCGTGTACATGTCACCGTGTATCTGTGTATGTGTGTTAAGTAACAGCCACATGGGGCAAGGGTGGCTAGTGTTGCTTAGTGGTTGAATATGATGACTCTTGACTGTGTGTGTGTGTGTGTGTGTGTGTGTGTGTGTGTGTGTGTGTGTGTGTGTGTGTGTGTGTGTGTGTGTGTGTGAGGCACCAGTAGGCTACAGTGGTGCAGCGAGTAACTGACTGATCATCGCCAGCATCAATAGAGGCTTTGAACAAACATGTAAACACTGTCTGTCTCTTTTAAGTGAAAAGATTAATGATTAGCATGATATTGCTGTTTTACATCCAGTAATAAGACACTAAATTCATTACGTTTGAGTGTATATTCCTCATTTCTGAACATAAACAACTACTGTTTGGCATAAAGCAGCTTCCCTGGTGGAAAGAAATAGGCAACTGAAAATATTCTCTCCTCCTCATGATCATAATCATTAAATTACTGAACCTAATTATGTCATCATAATCATCAGAGCATAGCCTGAGCCTATATATATATATATATACAATATATAATATATTATTATGTTATGTTTCCACAGCATTACTACTCCCATAATAATTTAAACTTTTTAAGTTTTAAGATTGTTTGTATTATATTTTATCATAATTGTATGGCATAGCATTAATATTGACATATATTTCAAATGATCATTATTTCCAAAATTGTGTTCACACAACATGACCTAAATACACCATCAGCATCACAACTAGGTTGTCTGCCTTGGTTTTCCTCATCCGCATTGTCGTTTATCATTTGTGTCGAGCACGGATTATATTTTGTTTTGTTTTGGGTGTTGAACTGCTGCGGTGCCAGCGCTAGCAGTAATCTGTGTAAGCAGCGGACGCTGTAGTTGACAGAGGTGACCTTAAGAACAAATGGCTCCTCGATACATCATCTGTGTGCCTGTCGCCATGGATATCGTGACCTGAACCGAAGTTTTGACGATGTAAAGATACAAAACACTGATGTGACTTACATTGGTGGAGTGTGTCATGGCAACAATATTCACAGCAATGCATGGTGAGACTGGAGGGCATGTTTTTCTTTTCTTCTGTTCAGTCTCTCTGGAAGTTTAATAAGGATGTTTCAGCAGCTGAGGCAAGAGAGGGAGGATTTCTCTGTAATGTTGCATTGCTTTGAGTTATAGATTTCTCTGAGTTTGTAATCAAATAAAATTACTTTTAAGTATGCAAACATTTTACACGATTAAAGAAAACATTTTGGCCTTCTTTTTGTCTTTTACCACTGATGTTTCTTTCTGGTGTATAATGTGATTACTGTGAAACGTGAAAAAGATTAGATATCACATCACATAAGATTATGTGATGTGGTATCATGGCCAGACATATTAGTATTTGATAAGCAACTACGGCCCCTGAGAATCAAAATGCAAATGACTCCTTCTGACCCACCTTTGAGCAGCTTTAACTGACCATGATGCCGTTTCAGCAGAATGATAACCAAACTCTGAAGCCAGTGAACACTGTGTATTCCCATGTTTTGCTTTTGATACTGAGATATTTCGTCTCTGTTGACACAGCGTCTGATTGCATTACTTTTAATTAATTAGTTTCTATTTCATGATCATTGTTCCCTAAAAAACGCACCTGTCCACTGCGGGTGGGCAACCCAATGAAATAAGTAAAGTCATTTAAATATGTTCGACAGCAGAATAGCTCTGGAGAGTGCTGCACCTGTCAATTGGTTCAGGCACCCATTGTCTCATAATGCTGCTATGCGTACCTTGATGTATGTGTTTCAGCTGAGTTTGAAAAAAAACATTTTTAATTTTTTAATTAAAAAATGAATGGCATGCTCAGCAGTGAGCTTGATGTCATATTCTCTCCTTAACACCTTTTAAAAACCTGACTGAGACTGAGCGAGTGTTATATAAAACTGTAAATCATAGGATGTTTTATGTTTTTTTTTCCATTAAATCCCAAAACTGCTGTATTCGGATGTATTAAACACCATAAGTAATATACAAGTGAAATATATGGTTTGGTACATGAGAAAATTCAAATAGCGCCCAATGAGACCTCACCTGAATTTTCTGTACTAAAACCCTCTCTAACTTTGTTCTGCTTCACTTTATCAAAGTCAATCTTTGCAGAGAGAATGTTCACATATTGTGCTATGATTTGGGAGTTTAGACCTTACAGCTGCATCATTTCAAAGAAATAATCATCCTGAAAGTGCTTTTTTTCTAGGCGGACCTGAAACCTTTTCATTTTTGCTGTGTGTCATCTTCATTTACTCTTAACCAGTAACATATAAACTGATATTTACACATCTGAACAAAATCTCACATGTGTAGCCTTTTATTATAACACCATAATAATTCAAATTGCCCAAGTGGTTGCAGAGATACACCCTTTTTAGTTTGGGTATGCAATTTTCGAGCAATGGCCTGAAAATAGGGTGGTTTTAAAAGGTTTAACTATGCAACCATCCTTACTTCCTACCCAATTGGAATGACTTGAACAATCCATCTCTTTGTTTTGTTATTGAATTGTTAACTTGAATTGCATTCAGTGGTCGTCAGTGGAGAGGTGATAAATGGAGCAGAAGCACAGCGGAAAGTGAGATGGCATCAGGATTTGTATTCAGCACGTTACCTCAGGATACTTTAAATTTTTCACTGTCACATGTTTTCGTAATAGCTATTTTCATGATTCACCAAGACATTCTACAAACCCTAACATATTTGCCATGGCAGCTTTGATCTAAATCCTTAATCTATACTGACAAACAAATGTTTAATATGCCATTTGTAATCATTGTAAAGATTATGTGTGTGATGTGTCCCTACAGGTACAAACTGAATGAGGAACCTAAAACAAAGACCGAACCTGTGCCATCCACCCACGTCGGCTTCACAAGGAGACATGCAAATCCCATGAACTCTAACTCGTACATATCTCATTCTGTTTGATAGTTCCTCGCTCACCAACTCCATAATGGTTACATTAGCTGACCTCGATACTGTAATAGGACACTGGCGACATTGAGAAGACGAGGCCTTTGTGAGCACGACAAACAACTGCGACACACATAACTGCATTATGCTCTGATAATTCCTCTACTCGCTCATGTTTGGCATTTTATCTCTTTTTAGGATTCATGCTTCACCTCCTGACGCTTCACTTTTCTCCGTTATTTCCTGTCTTCAGTACCTTCGTGGTCTTTTCAGCTTTTAAGGATTGCTCTTCGCACCCTCCCTGTGTTTTTCCTCTACCTCCCTCCACTCCCTTCACCACTCTGTCTCTTCTATCTCTCACTGAGCCGCCTGTGCACATTAGTATTCTGTTCAGTCCCAGTTGGTCTAAGCAAGGAGACTGTGGCTGTCTGCTCCTCTGGTTTGAACCCACTGGAGTGAGGCACCCCAGCACGGCAGAACACTTTATTCATCACTGTGTAATTACTCAAACGAACACACGTACACACACACACAAACTTCACACATTACATATCTACCTATCTATGTAGCAGCCACCCATCCCACCTCTCTCCTTCTCTTGTGTGCCATGGTGGTAAGTGCTGCTTTACTGTGAGCTGCCCCTGAGTGCAGCCGGTGCTGACAGATTTCCTTAGAGCTGTAATGCAGCCTGTCTCCGTGTCTGCCTTGATAAGTCCGAGAGGACAACACAGACCCAAGACATCACGACACGGCACAACACACAAACACAGAGTTCAACAGCACGACACCACACAGCATGACAAAGCAAAAAGAGGAGTAAGGGGAAGACACAGCACGGCATATTACCCTGGAATTACGATGCAACGAATCAGAACAGCTTCATCTACCAAAACTACATGATGAGTGTGTGCCCTGTTAGGTACTCCAGCCTAAATATTTAACTGTGCATTTCATGTGAAATCCACATGTATGTGAAACACTGCTTTCTGGAGGATCGGGCTGCACTATAACATTGCCCTTTTCACTGAATACCTGCTGTATCATAGTAACCAAGATGGCATTTAAAGACATTCAAATGTTCAACTGAGCAGAAGATGCTAATTCTCACTTCATTGCCAGCTCAAGCAAAGCAGGATGCTTCAGTTCCTGCTTGGGAAATGTGATAATTGCAATGATGTGTTTCACTCTCTTGCAGTTAAGTCAGCTGTACGGCAAAACAGGGGCAGCTCTGAGGTAACGGTAGCAGAGATCTGACCCCCAGGCCACTGCTGTGAAGAGGTTCAAAAGGCTTGATCGCTGAAATCTGTCCTAGGTCTGTGACAATGTGTGGACATGCAGTACAAATATGTAATACAAACACACACAAGTCAGTTCTCTATCCCTGTCGTCCCACGAGGCACTAGTTCACAGCCCAAGGCTCAGACGATTTTCAGACGTCAGATCTGTCACCACCACAAACTGTGTGATCTCAGTCAGCTCCGTATCACTTTCAGGACAGTCCTCATACGTAACTTGCTTGTCGCCTGCTGGTCAGACACGCATTGCCTGGTATTATCAGTCATTTTAACTTTGAAATGCATTAAAGTTAAAATCCTTAAGATGGTGACACCCAAGATACTATGGACACTATTATCTGCTTTTTCCCTCATGCCATGAAAAACCACAATCATTGTGTGCTACACATGGCGTGGGTAGTTTTCCACACAGCACCAGGGAACAGAAACATTGGTGACCTTGCTGAGAAGTTGGAGGTGTGTGTCGCCTGAAACTCTTCATCAAAGCAAAGGAAAGCTGCATTCAGCCAGACAAGTAGTCCTGCTTGAAACAACATAGTCCTCTCATTCATTTGAATGGAGCCAGTCATCGCAGCGATGATGCCAATGCAGAGGACTGATGTTTTCAGTAAGCTATCATTTCACTCTTTCTGTCCATACATAACCATAAACAGACCCAGCACTCCACCTATCCCTGTCTTGCTGAACATCCCTCTCTGCCACCCAGAAGAATCAATACGATGAACCCCGTAAACCTTACTGCTTAGCTACTCAGAAAGCTTTCCACTAGCATTCCATATTTGTCATTGCATGGAAGCGGTACTCTTGTTACGTGGTTATAAGTGCATGTTCTGCTTCTCAATTATCAACCTCTCTGGCTTGAAAGGCTGAATTATGTTGCACAAACAAAATGGAGCACAGATGGTAGGAACTCGCATGTCACCAGCCTCCATGCACTGTATGACCCAAACATCTCCTACTTGAGATTATCTTTTAAGGCCTGTACATCTACTTGTTTTGTAGAGCACGAAGCAATCACGCGGCCTCTTGAGATGGAGACCTCTCTCTCTCTCTCTCTCTCTCTCTCTCTCTCTCTCTCTCTCTCTTTCTCTTTCTCTTTCTCTTTCTTAACCACATGAAGTCATTGTATTCCCACAAAGCACCGTGACAAAGTCATTTCCAGCTGTGGTCCGGTGAGATTGCACTGGCGTTCTAGGACACATCAGACACTCAAATTGTCCTTTGTATGAAGCCTGGAATGTAAGTAACGCTTGCCGTTCGAAGGAACTGTAGGTTTTTGGATGGTGGGATTTTTGTTCTGCTTTGTATCACTGTTCAAAAAGCTAACATAACAAGTCAAGGTTGGTGCAGTCTCACCTTAATTCTCATTTGTCTACCTGCTATAAACACTGAGTCAGCCTTGGTATTGTTGGTATGCAATTGAGCAACTGATGACGGGTACGGACAAGCTAAAGGCATTCACAGTAATAATGATGCTACAGGAAACACAATGACATGTTGTGCGTGTGGATGGGTGCTCTCTTCTCTTTTGCTGGCTTTGCTTCACTAACGAATCTGCAGCTTGCTCATTTGAGACAAGAAAGAAATACAACAATAGAACAAATACATTAAGTATTTTGACTTTTTGTCAATAAATTGCATTTAAAATTCTAACTGACTGTAGACAGGAGAGCAAGTCAACATTGTCTAAGCTGCCTGCCAAAAAGTTTAGGAATTCATTCTTGCTTTGAGTCTGACTTTTGTTCTTGTACGCATGGCAGACATGCCTTGACACTTTCTGTAGCGATGCCTCAAAATCAAGCCTAAGCAGAGCAACAGATCCTGTTACAACCCAACCACTGACATGTAACATGCCACAAGCTGCTGGAACAGAAGTTATAGACACCTCCATAATAAAGTACAACCTCAGCAACCAAGGCTGATAATCAGCTTTTAATGCAATAGCGTGAAACTTGTTTACCATTTGTCTTCTGAAATCAAAATATTCCATTGCAGTTCCTGCAACATTACATTCTCTCAAAACACAACAGGTAGTACAACACCCAAAATACTCACTTTTAAGAATTAAATATGAAATAAATCTGGAAATGACTACAACTGTGTCATGAAATGGACATATCTACTTTGTACTGCACAAGTGGTTTAAAATGCTCAACACCATGATGTATGTACATTGTCAATGTGATTGTATCTTCAAAGCATCTTTATTGTTTAAAAAAAAAAAATCTTTTGCATTGTGTTTGATGTTTCTAATGGTTCTATGTGAAGCACTTTGAATTGCCTTGTTGTTGAAATGTGCTACAAATAAACATGCCTTACCTTCAAGTACAGACAGCATTTGTGCTACAGCCTTAAAACATGTACTCAGTCTGTACATTTTTCCTGTTGTGAAGCACTTTGAGACATCCGCTCTTGGTGCGACATAAATAAACGCACTTACTTACTACACTGGGTAGTATTTATCTTACTGCACACATTATTTCTCACACCAGAAAATGAATAAATACATGAATTTCTGTCCTGAGATTTTTTTTCTTGGATGATAACATGCAATTGCTTCCATATACAAAACAATGAATTGGTGACCTTCTGGTATATAAGGGTGTAAGAAATAATTGTTAGCAATTATCAGCATGTTTTACGTTTTGCTTTCAGAAGAAAAAGTGAGGAAATTATAGTAATAACTACTAATATAGTAGCACTGGTACTAGTTTTGTCAGCGCTCTTTCATGTTCTTTCACCATGAATGTTTAATCGGAACATTGCATTTTTGTTACAGAGAAATTTCCAGATAAACAATTTTACGTACATAGCTGCCGTATATACATTTGAATCCACTCAACCCTTCCACACCAAAATAATGTCTAATCTTTTGGAAAAACAAACAGTTTTTGTTATCTTACTAAGGGCTCAAGTGCACCTGTCGAGGAAAGCAGAGACAATGGGGTAAAACGAGCTCATCCATCAACTCCTCTGAGCCCTTCCCATCTCTCTTGCCCTGCTCCCTGCTTCCTGTTGTGCAGGAAGCGCTGCTAAATCCGCTCCACCCACTGGTGGAGGGTAAACACTGCGTGTGACAGAGAGATAGAGAGCAAGGGCGAGCGAGCAAGTGAGTTGTTAATAATAATAAAAAAAGACTTATATTAACCAAGTTTAAAGTTAGTTTTTCAAAGGAAGGTGAAATAAAAAATCCCCAACTAAACAGTTTTGCTGAGCATAACGCAAAGTGAGCTCACTGCAGCGGCACATTTCCATTGTAAGAAGCTAGCAATGGTTCATTAACTGAGGAAACAGTCTGGAAAGAAAATAACTATTGGGTTAATTTTGGCTGCAGGAAGCCTTGTGCTTAGACAACCAATTCTTTCCTGCTGGAAGGAAAGGTGTGATCACTTATGCACTCACCCATCTGCAGCAGAGGCTTTTTTGTACCACCAACAATCCAGTTACGGATATTAGTATAAGTAGTAGGATGGTTTTTGCTATCGCAATACATTGAATGGAAAGTTGTCAGTTAAGACTTACTTCAGTTAATACATCTCAAATCAATGGTTTAACGATTAGAAAGATCAGGGAGGACCCCTTCCCTTTAGGTCGGCATCACACAGCAGAGTCACCATGGTCATGGTGTTTCCATTTTGCAATGAATGCTTGGGACAGTGATGCAGCAAATGTGCTTATCGGTCTCAGCAGTCGAGGCAGCTCTCATCCCATTCCTGGGCAGACAAAACGATTCAGCTTGAACATGAGAAAACGCTTTTGAAATTGGGAAGAAGAGTTTAATGATGGTCCCACAATAATGAGCTGTCTTTCTCCTTTCAGAACATTACAAAAGCGGCTCAGAGCTGAACTTTTTGTCTATTCCAGGAAACAAAAAGAACCCTCTAAACATCCTCAGTTAATACACATAAGGTCTCCTCAGATTCAAAAAATGTATTGCGTAACGTGCCTCACTACAGTGGAAATTTGGCAAACAAATGGCTCTCTTGTTATTTGGTTGTATTTACCTATCAGCACTGATCCTCAGTGGTAAAGTGCAGCGTAATTCGTAGGAATCACAACACTATGATGATTTTGTCTTAGTGATGTTGTACTTT
Source organism: Taurulus bubalis (assembly GCF_910589615.1). Classification (NCBI taxonomy): domain Eukaryota; kingdom Metazoa; phylum Chordata; class Actinopteri; order Perciformes; family Cottidae; genus Taurulus; species Taurulus bubalis. The sequence continues at coordinate 7,031,770 of NC_136596.1, read as the reverse complement.
TTTATATTTCAAAGGAAATTCTTTAATTCCGAATACTGATTATTGTGGCAAGAGCTTGCTTGGTCTTAAGGGGCTCCATGTGTTTTTCTCACCTGACCAGAGAAACATAATCATGAACAGAGAGACACATGCACGAGCACGAACACACCACCATGCACAGGCTTTGTCTTAATTGGCTATATAGCTTGCCGTTTCCCTCCAGCGCTAGACAGGCGATTGCTAATAGACTGAAACCACGGGTTCTGCTGTGAGGCTCCTGCGTCACCTCAGTGTCATTCTGCAGTCGCAACAACCCCCCACCAACTTTTTCTTCACGTAATTTCACAACAGTCACACTTTCTTTGTATCTGCTCACAGTGAACAACCCACGCTGAACTCAACCCCTGCTCTTGCTGAAATTCTATTTTTCTTCTTCTTCAGTAACACACTCACAACATCTGTAGGAAAATGATTACACTAGAGCTGCAACGATTAATCAATTATAGTTGTCAAGTATTAAATTAATCGCAAAATATTAATTGGGATTTGTGTAAAAATGCGCTTTGTTTAAGTCACAGTAAAACGTGATTATATATGATACTACTGTTAAATTAAAGAACATTCGTAGGCTACAAAATGAATTGCATGGAATGCCTACATACACACTAGTGGAATAACATCAGCATCGTGACCCCTAATTTCCAAACCCAGAATAAATTACATGTACGGCTCTGTGCTGGTGGTGTACTGATTATAAATAAACAACCGCCTTCTCCGGTACAGCTTCACTATAATTAACCAGAAAAGAGACAAAGCCCAGTCATTCTGGTTAGAGCTTGCTTGGACTCATGTAGATCTTTATATGTTTTTCTCTCCTGTCCTTAAAGAAACATAATCATGAACAGAGGTATACACATATGCACACTTTTATACCACTATAGACATGCTAATTGCCTAATTGGCTTGCTATATTTTGAAGTTTGTCCCCAGTGCTTCGACAGTTGATTGCTCTGCACTAGAGCTGCACATTAAACTAATGTGTTGCTACTTCAGAATAGGCCCAGGGGTGGAAAGAGTAGCTACTGGAATATTGTTCAACTAAAAGTGTTAGCTTAAAGTAGGCACATTTTACTCACAAAAGTAAAAGTTTGCCTAAAAGTTGGGACAAAATTGACTTAAATAAAAGTAAGAAGTGATAATATATGATAGCCTCCTGTTAAATTGAAGAACATCTTTAGGCTACAAAATAAATTGCATAATGTCAAAGTTCTGGCCCACACTATAGGGCCAGATTAATGCGATATATTTTTTACGTGACTGCTTGTTTGTACAGTTCACTAAATACTAGCTCCGGCAACTGCTTTTCCGCACCCCTGACACCATCTGCCGGTGAACTTGATCCGGAGTGTGGAGCTCAGCCGTCCCACGGCCGCGGACATTGCTTCTTCTCTTCCAGTTCATCGATGCATTTTTATGCGAAACTGAACCAAAGCGGTTTGAAAGATAGTTATAGGATGTGTTCCGTGCAGTACATGTGGGGAAAGTAAAATTATAGTTTTTTAAAAGAGTTGTTGACACAAAAACGACTTCCTTACTGTCACAGGTGTATATGTATTTAGTTACTTCCCCCCCACTGGAGGAAACATGTATTTCAATGCAAATAGGAAGCAGGGGGCATTCAGTTTACTTTACCTTGACATGTGATTACATTTACAGTCATTAAGCAGCCTCCTAAACGACTTAATTCATTAATATAAACTAGTGAATTACATTTTACATATTGACAGGTTATAATGGAGAAGAATATCTTTGGACCAAGTAAATGAAACCAGGTAGAGAGAAAAAAGAAACAAAAACTCAATCTCTGGGCTTCCACCTATCTGCATATTTATATCCTCTTTTTTTGTGTGCTAATATTACTATGCATATTGTGAGTAGACTTTTAATCAATCATACACACTAACTGTAAATGTGCTGAGGTACTGTCCATCTTACTTTTTCGTGTAGTATTACAACTTGTGCGCTTGTAAAATACAGTACAACATACTAAATGAAACATGTCTCCTTTGTGTTACGTAATCTTTGAGAAGTAAAAGCCAAGTGTATTTTAAAAGACAGTCCCCTGAGGCCTCTGGCAGTAAAATGTCTCTAGCCGAGGCTGTGACACAAACACTGATGCTGCAGTCATTCTTAGTCGTATATCGTTGTCTAGCCGATGCGTCAGAGGGGAGAGGGGGGATTTCATTTATTTTGAGGAACGACGAAAGAGAGAGTGATAGACACAGTCATACGCCTACAGTTTCAAGTTCAAATTGTAATGCCAGCTGGAAAGTAGTCTACCTCCTATGAGTGGACGTGTAAACGTAATCTGATTTTGTGTGTCCCATTGGGGAGTAATGACATCATCTGTATGTACAAATCCAGATGAGAGAAACTGCCAGTTTCTGTCTGAGTCAAGTGAATGAGGGCTAACAAAAAACATAATAAAGGAAAGAACGATAAGATAAAATACCTGACAGAAGCTTTTAATTAATGAACTGCATGGAAATATTCACTGTGACAGCCTTCATTCCCAGGTGTTGAATCAGAGATAACACCACTGAGAATCCTTGACTTGAATAACTCTCTATTCTTGGTATTGTCCTTGAATTTCAGTGACAGCGACAAAAATAACATGAGGATAATTACGGTGCATTTTAAAGTGGCTCATGGGTGCTGAAAATACTTCTGTAGAGTTTGGAAAGCCTTTGCGTACATGTGTGTGCAGTGCTTGTGTGCATATGTTCCTTTAAATGTGTGTATTCCCATTGGAGATCTCTGGATGTTGAGACAAACGCATTAGGCTGCAACTTATCTAATCCCCCATCTCTCAAGGGAGATGGCACCCACAAGTGGCTTCAGACACTGAAGCATCTCTCATGGTTTCTAGGTATCATTATCTTCCTGTATTTTGGACAATGGATCCTCACATTAACAAACACAAGAAACAATGAACAAGGCTTCTTCTGCCCAGAGATTGCAGATACAAATAATGCCAGGCACAGGGATTGCCCAACTGCATAAAGTATCTTCCTCATTCTTGATATGAGAGGTTTGAGGGTTGGACTGAACTTGTCTTGACTTGTTAGTGTACTGTTTCAAAAGCTTGTGGACATGATGTCAAGCGGCAACCTCCGGTGCTGAGAAATTAAGCCAACATGGGAGTGCCAACAACAGCAGTTCTTCGAATGGCCACTTTAGGCTAGCAATGATGATCCAACCTAGAGTTAGGCTGTTGTATACTGCCAAGAGGGCAACAGCTGGAGCCCCCCACCTTAAACGCCACAACAGCTCTTCAGAAACCGCTGCAGTTCTGAAAAGTGAAGCTAATGCACAAGTGCCTTAAACCGCATTATGTATGATGGCCAGCAGGGGGCTACTTCCCAAGTTGCAAAAATATGTCAGATTGTATAGAAGTCTATGAGAAAATGACCCAACTGGATTTATTACCTCAGGAAACATTGTACAACTAGTGTATGATCTCAATCACTAGTTTCAAGTGTTATACAATGCATAATGATGTTAATTTCCGTTATTTCATTTGACAACTTTAACCCTTTCATGACGTGTTTTCAGTGCTTTCAAAAAGATCATTTCAACCTTTTTGATTGTCTTATTCAACTTTTATTTAGCTCCGCCATCTGGTGTTACTGTTTTCAAAAAGCCAAGCTGGCGTCATCCAAAAAAACAAGATGGCGATGGCCAAATGTCAGACTCAAGGCTTAAAATTGGCGGTCCACAAACCAAATTGTGATGTCACGAAGACTACGTCCACATGTTGTACAGTCTGTTTCCAAAGCAGAAGGTGTTTTTGAATGTGAAGGGCAGTCAAGGAGAATACTTTCTACACATATATCCAATCATTGTTATCTGAGGGAGGGCTTGAATTGTTCATGCAAAGTGCTGCGGTCTGTAAACAACACTCCTTTCTTCTGTTTTCTACAGTTGTGTATTCCTGCTCGGGGCCATGATAGTGGGTCCACCATGGCATGTGTGTTTAATGAAAGCAGACAGACGGGAGTTATCCCCTCGAAACTACATCTGTCAACACACCCAGTTCTCTAGATACTCCCCTCTCTCAACACTGTCGTTCCTGTGGACACACAGTAGTAATTATACACATACTCAGCAACAATACCACACTATACATACAATCCTTGCTGGTAACTGTTATGCCTTGAAAAATGTACTGTAGTTCAATTTCATGTTTAGTACAGAAGTACAAGTACAGAAGGATGATCAGCAAAATGTAATCAAATGTAGCTAATTATACTGAAGTACTATAAACTATTGAGTACAATTATATTGTATAGAGCTCGTCTTATAAGAAATTAAACCTATGAAATCATTTTCTGCAGAGTAACTTTTGACTACAGCTATCAAATAAATGAAAAGTGAAATACTAATAAGTACTGTATTATCTTCCACTTCAAATAAGGAACAGTGTGGTAATATACCAGTATTAACAAAAATCAACATATTTAAAGAATCTATATAATTTATATCATGCTGGACATTATAACGTGTTGCAAAAATCTGATATTGTGACAGCCATAATAAAGAAGGTCAGCAGACCATTGCAGGACATTTGCCCTCACATGTAGAGTTTATAATCTTTCGTTTGCATGAGCTGCATGTCTTTCAACCTGGAGAGCAAAATTAGGGAAAACATAAAATCCTTACAGTGACAAGGCCGAGGTTTAAATCCAGTGATTCACTGCTGTGTGTACAAAACCAAAGCACATGGCAGTGTAGCTACATTTGAACGGTGTTAGTCAAGCCTTGATATGGGTCTCCAGGTGAGCTTTTACACAGAGATGTGCAGACAGAACGTACAATTACTGACAATCATCACATCCCTGTGAAGTGATGGTGAGTAAGCTGTTTGTCTGTGTTGCTGCTGCGGGGTAATCACACAGGTGAAACTCCGCGAAGCCTCATGCATGACAACACCTGCTCCTCGGCACGGAAGGTAAACTCATCTGGAAGGTCATCAAAGTCTTCATGTTAAAATAGACTCGGCATTATCAAAACTTAAATTGTTTGGAAAAATACCGTTAATGCTGTGTTTAGCTGTCTCAAAATTGTGATCTAAAGTTTAAAATGGTGATTTAGGCTTTCATGTCAGTATTTATTTTTGTTGTTTGATTAAGTTTTGTCATTGTAAAATCTTAATCCCAGAAGTCATAGCGAGTACAATGGTGATTTTACGATGCCCGAAGAGGTGAAATTATCTGGTGTCACAAGCAAAACTTAACTAAAAATGATCTATGTTTTTGTCTTTTCTGAAAAAACATATCTATCTTAATTGCTATCTTAATGACGTGTGACTACATTAGTTACAATGGCTGCAAAACCTAATTTATCTTTAGGGGAAATAAAGATTTATTTTCCACCTTAATCTATTAATTATCTTTTAAACTCTTTTTTTTATCTTTTATCTTGGGACTCTTGAGGCAACCTAACACCATGTCATCAGCAGTATGACATCATCTATAACACCAGCAATGCCACCTACTCGTTGTTGCATATATTATTTGTCAGTGCATAAATAAAATATCTGCTGTGTCTGTTGTCCTTAAATTGACTCACATGCCATATTTAACTTTCAGGATTTACAGGGCTGCTTATTATATACCCATTTTGAAGTAATACTTACTATTCCTATCATAACATTTAGGATCTTTGAGAGTGTGTAGTGCACCTCCTCCTCCTTCTTTATCCTTAATCTCATCTGGTTCATGGTTCCCATTTCACTGCCAGGCCAAACAGAGGATATCCCGTAGGATGTGTTCCTGTTCACTTCCCCCTGAAAGGAATACAAGCAGTGACAACAGCTATTGTCCTACCGAATGGTTAACAGTAAATGACATGACAGTTCGTCAACAGTTATTGTGTCATATTTGGCTAGTTGAAGGTTTATTCATGAATGCATGTAGTTTACACAGCAGGCGTGCGTCACTCATTCTGTATCACTCATTAGTGCCAGAGCAGCTGCTGCAGCCCAGTATCCCTATAACAACCAGTAGGACTCTTTCATTGCTCCTACACCTCTTAGACTAATTTATTCTAGTAAAAAATAAGAGAAAGAAAAACGTAAATCTTGTAAAAAAAAAAAAAAATTAAATAAAAGGACATGAATGTAATAGTTATGTTTGGAAAGTCACATGTTTTTTCAACAGGTGTTATCTGGGTGGACACTTCCTGTGAGTATCTGAGGGAGTAACAGTAAGGGGAGCATAATGCCGATGCAAAATGAAACGGGAACGATGCAGCAGATAGACTCGGGAAAACAAAGCTAAGACAAAGCAAGAGATGAGAGCAATTTGCTCCTAACTAGAAAGCACTTAAAGGTGAGCAGCCACCTGTTTGTTTAGCACAACGTCCCAAAAATTGAGAATCAAGCTATTGTGGAATGACAAATGCGGTGAAGACCACAGTCGAGGTTTGGACATATTGTTTTCATGCCTGCCAGCAAACAGGTGATGAATAATTCAAATGGTGTGCCTGTCAGAAGGAGGACCATCCAGTATTGAAGTATTGACAAATGCACACCAGGACACTTGTAACCAATCCTATGAAAAAATATGATCACACCGCTTAACCGAGGAAGTGCGCACGCCATGCAGGAGGACCAACAAATTGCAGCTGGGTGTTAACCGTGCGGGCGATGATGAGAATGTCAGTTGCCATGGAAACAGTAGTGTGTCTCCCACTCAGCTCAATGGTAGAGCAAGTGGAGAATGACAATCTATTATCAGAGACGATGCATCCGAAATGATTGGCTCTTTGATTGGGCTGTCAGACGGATCCCCGGGAACACGGCCCTACGATGCCAACCTCGTGGCAGACTCTCCCGCCTTCTCTTTGTCATGGCATTTTACCTTCTTTTTTTTTATCCACGCTGGAGCAGGAAGATAGTTTTTATGAAGGAGAGCAAGCAGACACATAAAGAGAGCAGCAAAATGTTGATCAGACTGTCTGCAAGTGAGAGGATATTTCATTCAGTCGTTCTCAAAGCAGTCGCAGCTGCGTGATGAGTAGCCTTTTCTTGCTCTCGGTGTAAACATTCAGCTGATACCCTGCATGTAACAACTTGTGAATAGATACCAGTTTGTGGCCCCTCTGTACGGTTGGATGGTTACGTCACAGAGAAAGCTGGCTTGTCTGCCACACAAAAGGTTTAGTTGAACATCAATTGGTTCTCATAGAATAAAAAAATTAAATCACAATGGCATGTTCCTTTTGTTCTCTTCAGCATAAGCTGCTTTGAAAATGTGTGTGTGTCCTGAAATGCCAGCACTCTGAAGCCTCATCAAAGTTTGTGGCTTCATCTTCCCCCAGCTGACGTCATGAAGCCGATCCTCCTCCTTCCGGCACCACGGTGCATTTGTCCGCCTCTGCATCTTTCCTGTGCATGCTGGGAGGACGGCAATTTAGATAACATTACCTTTGGCATTTACCGGACCAAGGCTTTGAAACTGTGGGCTCGGGGAAATGCCAAAGGTGCACGGTGTGTGTCACAGACCTCTCAGTTACATATCTCTGAACAGAACAAACTTTATGGTAGTCCAAACTTCTACAACTTTATGATTTTATGATTAATGAATAAGGAATTAGTTGTAATAAATGAACAAAACCCACCATTACCAAAGAACAAGAGCTGCTGTGGAGGTTCAAAGTAGGAGCTACTGAAATTTGCTAAAATATAGTTTTATTCAATTTGATTGGCTCTGATAAAGTGTGCGGGCATGTTGTGACATTGTAGAAGCTCTAACATGGAATTGAGTCATACCTTGTATAAACAAATCTCACAAATATGTATAAAAAGTAAAAGTACACCATTTTTATATTGCATTGTTGTTACATAAAAACCTAATTTCGCATCTATCTGTGGTGATAGAATGTTAAGCTCCAGTGTGGATAGAAAAAAAGAGAATTAACATTCAGCTATTAACTTATTGAGCAACAAAACCCCACCTAAATCCAAAAGGAGATTGTGTGTGTGTGTGTGTGTGTGTGTGTGTGTGTGTGTGTGTGTGTGTGTGTAGGATTTGCTTTGTCCTTCTATCTCCTGAATGAGTCACAGGATTGAAACGCTGCTTTGAAGCCTCTGGAGTTTCCTCCCTCCACAAGGCAGGGCTGTATTTAAACACTTGCCACACTTCACGGATCTTTGCTAAATGCCTCGCTTCCCACATTTAGTGACACCAACACTGCTCAGCTTAAATAGCCTTTGAACCACGTGCCTTGAACAGGCCAGTTGGTGTTTTGCCGACAGCTCCAACTTTGTATATCAAGTTTTGGTTTCAGATTTTTTTAGATAGATAAAAAGGCAGACAGACAGGCAGCTTTTGAAGAAAAGAAAAATAATTGGAACACATAACACATGATGTTCTCTGCCCTTGATAAGCACGTCATTCTCAGACAAGTTAAACCTTGCAAAGAGGAATTTAAGTATGAGAAAGGGAACTTCAGAAAGTCTTGAGCAACCTTTCATTTGCTGGTATGGATGGAATGCAATGTCTTCTACTTTATAAGAGCTTAAACAGTAATTATCTCCCAACCCAGTGCATTTCAATGAGCATCTGTAGAACGATATGCTATAATGACAGGATTGATGCTGCAGGACTTTTAGTTTGGTTCCCACAGGAATTGCTACCCGAAAAGCTAAAGCTCTAGAGAACAGGTTTTGCAGTTGTTTCTGTTAGCGTATTGAAATATGGATTAATTAACTATTGTTTTTTATTGAGCTGTGATTATTATATTACTGACAGGCAGATCTGGCCTAAATACTGGACCGCCTGAGCTGCCTTTATCAATGTCCCGTTTGTGCCTGCGACTGAAATGTTTAATTGACTTTGGCGAATGTGTTCTCTCAGCTTGCCTCAGCACAAATCTGAAGCACTAGAGCAATAGCAAGAGTTCTTCTTATTATACTTTATCTTGTCTTTGGGCACATGGATCTATACTCCATTATATATTAGGAAAAAACAGCAGTCCCATGCGCCCAACGACTAGTACAGTATGACATAGATTGCATGCAGTGTAAAAAAAAAGTAATTAAATTTTCCTCATTTCTCAAAAATCCTGACTTTGACTGTTGATACAATTGCATTTTTGATGTGATCCAAACATGTCAGATACTTGGCTGAAAAAGCTTAATTAATGCATTGATTTTTCATTGCTGTGGCAGCTCATGCTGGGTTTTTCTCATTTCCCCCTCTTGAATCTTTGTCTGCCCACACATAACCATGTGATGTGTTTATTACAGAAGTCAGCTGATCGTTACCCCATTTCAAGGAAGTCACATTCTCTGCTTTCATCACAGTCAGGAGGGTGCTGTTGTCATAAAGATCATACTGTGATGCTCGTCCACTGCACATGACAGCTTTTGCTACAATCCAGCGGCGATGAAGGCTGTGTGCAACGGTTCATCCCGGGTCACTCTGGCTAACTTAGTCTGACACATGTGATTCATGTCTAGATGAAGAAAGCCTCCATTACATGTTAAAAATGCACACAGAGCTGTATGCACATTTTATACAATGCTTGCATTTGGGTACTTTAATCAGGATCCTTGCATTGAGGTTTAAACAATTTATTGCAATAACACTCATTTTAGTTTGTCTCATGTGATGCTCTGAATTGAATCAGAGCAGGCTCGACACAGACTGTCCCTGCTTACACAGGATGTTATGGATGTATGTGAAACATGTGAGACTCTATATGCTACAAAGGTATATCCTAAATAGTGAAAAATACAAATAAAAGTTGTAATGAACAAATCCTAAGAGGTCGCCTTACCACGGTTTTTATTCCTTCTTTAGTCTTTGGTGCCGAGTTGACTACAGACTTGCCCGTACATTTTGATTCATGAATAAAATGTAAAAAAAAAAAAAAACTATTTTAGCATTACAAAAGCATTTTCTTTTTTTTAAATAAGAGAGCTGATTGTAGGAAATTACAGAAATCAGACCAAGTGCCATGAACAGAACGCTACTGAGCGTATTTGCCCATGCACCTCATTAAACATGGTGACTCATTCCCACGGAACGGAAATGCGCTGCTTGAATACATTCTGGATACTTTTCTTTCTCTGCAAGATTGTATCTGACTAAATTGGCACTGGCAACATAAGTTTGACTGCTTTGCATTGCTCATCTCTCCAGTCGATACTGTAGGCTACAGCAGAGAATGGGCAAAGCTACAGTCATCCCAGTTTCTTCTATAGTACATCTGTTTTTGTCCACATAGTAGGAGTGCTGACATTTGATATGCAAAGGCCTTCTAATCCCTCAAGTGCCTCCCAGTGTGTGCACAAATCAAAGCAGGCAGAATGTGCCCTACTATCACTTTTAGCACCAAACTGACTCACTCCTCTGCCTGCAGAGAACTTTATGAGAGAAGCTGAGGTTTGAAGATACCCTTTGGCACTCCGGCTTAGACTCATTCCATAGCTGAGCCTGTCCGCATGCACAATACCTTTCCGACTGTCAACCTGGCATTACCGAAGAGCAGCAGCTTTTTGTGGGTGATACTGAAAACTGGCGGCGTTATAACATGACAGCGACACTAAGAACATCAAGTGAACTCGCACTATTAGCTTTTTTAACTCCACAGTGTTTTTTAATTAGCTAATCTATGCTTATCAGATGTGCAGAAAGTTCCCATGAGGCCAATAGAGCTGATCCGCTAACAAATGCTGACTCACAGAAGAGATCCTGACTTGACCTGAATTGTCACACATAGGAGCTGAATCTACATTGGACTGGGACACGGTTTCCCTCACATACCCTGAAGAGAAGCTGCCACTTTTCCTCTCGCTTGCATGGAAAGACGCAGCAGTCTGTTATTAATTTGGTTCATCCCATTGCATCCATCTGATGGAGATGTTAGGACCAGGGGTAAAAAAAATGCTCCCGGAGGCCAGAAAACTTCACGCCATCAACTAAATCTATTTACGTCTGACTGAATCATCCATTCCAGGGGCCATTACTGTCAAAACACGCACACACAAACAGACCTAGAGGTGTCGTCAGTGAAATTATTTCTGCTCTTTCTTCTTGTAGGCTACTTCCTGTTGTGCTTCCGTCAGTGTGGGTGTGTGTATGCATGAGGCATTCATTATTGAACTCTGAAAAGCACAGATATTCTGAGCCAACATCCAAAGGGATGACTCAAACATCCACGTTCAACTCCCATAATTACATAAGCGCGGAGGGCGGCGAGGTGTTCAACAGACAGCCGGATCAAGTCCTTGTGTGGAGATCAGAACACGTGAGGAAGAAAAGCTGATCAGTGGCAAAAGACACGAGTTGGAATTTCTGCAAAAGTATGTCAGAACACAAGATCCGACTTTCAGTAAGGAGAAACCGCGCCGGCTTCCATTGATTTCCGACTCTCCCAAACTTGGTCAGTGGTTGCTTGTTTCCATGGATACAGTCAGTGAATGTGAAAGGATGTCGAAGAACGATTGTAGCCTCAAAAGCTCTGATGCAATCACTGACACCATACGACAGTCATTCAGTCATGGTATTAGTCTTCCTGTCCTTCCGGCCGCATGCCGCCATTAGGCCGTCTTTCCTCCTGTGTGTCTGAACCACCCAGTGGGCGCGTCTGTAGATCAGTGCCCTTGTTTGTATGCGAAGCAGCATGCGCCCGTTTGTGTAAGACAAGGTCAGGCACATTGCACAGTCAAGTCATCTTTGCCATCCTCCATTTATCACTGCGGAAGAAAGCTCAGCAAAGACAGGGGGGTGAACCTCGAGTATAAACAAGTTCACTGCAAACATGTTCGCTACCAAGTATCTCTCTATCCGTGTGCCCATTTCCTGTTAAAGCTCAAATAAAAAAATACTTGCATTGACTTGGACCAGCCCACAGATGTGAGTTGTTTGATCTAATTCTCAACACACCACGATACAAACCATACAAGAACTCAGGAACTGCTCCTTACAAATGAAACAAGGACACATGTTCATTTTCATGTTCGGTAAAATCCATTCGGAAAATGTAATAGCAGGAAACATCTAATAACATCTTTTAGCAGATGGAGCAAGTTGTGCTTCTGATAAATAAAAAATATATGGGTACAAACACTCAATAAGAAAGACAAGTACTCAGGAGTTGTTTTTCTTTAGAAAATGCTCTTTATTATTAAATAAATAAATACTGCACTTTTTATTTTTTCCACACAATAAGTTATTTAGGACATTTTATATCACGATGATAATGGCTCTTAAGGGATACTTAGAGAATCCCTCGTACTGATTTATTTTATGCAATTCTCTCCCTCTCATCCCACTGGTTGCCATCTCAATGTGCCGAGTCCATCCGTCATTAAAGAGAACAAATCACAGTTTTAAGAGTTAGTGTGAGGTTACACCCCACCCACACACACGGACACGTAAAAACAGCCAAACTCCGTAGCATCCACACACATTAGCAAATAAATTGTGTGCACTGCGGAGTTGGCTGTAACATACACTGTACATCATTTACAATATTCCACAGTCTAGCTCTGGTTACATTCAGAGCATCAGTCTATGGATTGCCTCTATAAAACAGCATCAACTATACACTACATGTTTAAGCTGGTGCCAGCCCAGCGTTTGTCTTTGCTTCCCAAACATCCCTCTTTTCCCCTCAAACAGCTGAGGGTTCACATTCGTACCAACATACTCGCTCCAACACGCTCCGTCTTTCCTCTCCTCCAACAATCAACATACAAATCAGCCCTTTGCCATCCACCGTCATTGTGCTACATTTCATTTCCCGCTCCACAGAGCCTCTGCGTGCTATTTTGTCTTTTTCACCTGCACCTCTGCTGAGTCATGAAGGTGCAACAGTGTAGGAATGTTAATTAACTTTTCACAGGTCCATCCTCAAACGTGTCCTTCCCACACAGTTGTGGTCCCGCTGCAGCACTGCAGTAGCACGATGCGTAGATTGTTCTTGTGTAACGCCGTCCAAAGTGCATTATGGGAGCTTTAGCTGCACCTCTGCAGAAGCATGTTGAGGGAGTACACCATGCGTTCACGCAGGTCGGTGGGGCATCCGGACGTCAGCAGGGAGCTGAGTTTGAAGGTTTTGGAGACGCGGTCCTCGTTGATGTATGTCAGCATGTACTCATCCCTCTGGCAGCACAGGATGATCTTGGTGTGGTCGTGGTAAAAGTTGATCTATGTAGATAAATAAAGAGTATTTTTATCAGTCAATTAGGGCAAAATACTTGCAAGTTAACTTTTTCTGGTTGGATTTAAAGATCTGCTGACCTGTGTTATGCATTGCACCTAAAACATGCTGCTTTGAGCAATGCCCAACAACGGCTGTGTTTCCTGTGACAGCGTGCGTGTTTACCTGGAAAGTGCCGTCGTTAAAGAGCATCATGAGGGCGCGGTCGGACTTGAGCCACTGCAGCAGGTAGAGTCTGGGCATGTGTGCATCCGTCATGCTACCCAGATCCCCGCCCTGAGAAAGCAAAAGAGTAACGCAGCAGGATTAGACAGGCTGCAACAAGAAAGATACCATCTCTCATGCTTCAGGGGAAGGAAAGACAAAGACACATAATAGCAAGAGAGATATATATCTCAGGAGGAGGAGTGGGTGAATAGAGATGCACTTACATCCATGAGGTTCTCCTCCATGTAGTGGGAAAAGTACTTGAGCACAGTCACCTGGCTCACAAAGTGTTCAGGAACCTCGCAAGTGGGGAAGATAGAGCGCTGGCCCAACTCTGCATAGTAATGGATGGTCCTGGAGAGATGAGAGGAGATAAACACAGAGTTACACAACCACTCAGATAAACACTGCATAAATGGGGCCAACATAGGCGGATTTCTTTGACATTTAATATGTGTTGGTATTCTTGACTGCAAATAGTCCTCTTGCTTGAAAACAGTTAAGGTAATTCATGCCGTTCTAAGCAACTACAGCATGCTTAAACAAGCAATTATATGTGGCGACAGGTAACTGTCAAACTGAAGGAGGGGTGCGGTGAAAGCACAGAAGGGTGCATACTTTCGGTCTGGCAGGAGGCTCATGTGAGTGCCGTTGTTGAAGAGAACTCCCACGGTGTAGTCAGACAGTTGGTAGCCAAAGCCGTACTTGTTGGAGTAGTCCACCCATTTAGTTACCCATTGTAGACCGCAGCTGTTTGATCCCTGAGGAATGTCGTCGGCTGCAAGGTGAGCACACAGAGGAGGAGGATTTGATTACAAATACAAGGGAGATTTAAAGAACCGACAACCTAGAGCTTGGAGCAAATGTGGGTGCGTCAACAAAACCAGGGAGTGCATCTTTAAAGAAATTAAACATGAGCCAACATGTTCTTTCTGAGTCCTTTAGTCAACAAGTCTCTCTGTTTAGACGTTTAATTTCATTACATTTAGCTGACGCTTTTATCTACAGCATGCATTCAACCATGAGTACAAACTCAGAACATCAAGAAAGTCCAATTTCTTCAAGAAAGCCGAACTACAAAGTGATACAAGTATGTGCCATTTAAGTCCTACTAGAGGTGTTACTTTCTTTATTCAAGGTATAGTCGAAAAATATGTGTATTTCAAGGTCAAGTGCAGGAAAGAAAAACTAGTTGTGTCGCGAAAACTTTCAATGTGGAATCATCTGATCCACAAAGTGTACAGATCATGTCAACAAATCGACTCACCTTTAGGCATGTTCTCCAGACATCCCCTCAGCACACTTGCAACGGTCTCAGCCACACTCCCTGTCGTGCTGTCTTCCAGGCCTTCAGGAACAACGAAAAAGGGGGTCACTTAGGTTTTAAATGACTTTGCACTCCAGCTGTTGCATCAAATCTCCATTTTAATGTACACAAATAAAAGAGATATATTCTATAACATATATTCATGCCTGTGTGTGTGATCACTGGTGCTGTGTGTGAGTAAAACCAGGCTGTTGAGCTTACATTCGCTGCTGCTGCTGCAACTCCCCAGACTCCCCCTGACGATGAGACGGATGGTGTCTCGCCTCGTCGGGGACTGGCTCTCCGTTGCCGGGACAACGGGGCTCTCGGCAGATGGCGGAAGTAGACTTCCATTCTGAAGGCGAGAAACAGTGACGACACGGGTTAGAGTCGAGCCGTTTGGAGGAGCTCTTCCTACAATGACTAAAGCAGTCACCCACAGAAGCAAAGTGGATGCCTTTAAAAAAGGTGGGAAAATAAGTGCTTAGTTTGCTTTGAAATTGTGCTGTTATGATTTTAGTGCTGCATCAGAGTGACTCATTGGATTCTCCTCAACATGCTGTCTCAACCATCCCTGTTTATTTAATGGCTGTATGAGTAACCTGCCTGCAACATCACCTACACTTTTGTAAATATCATGTTTTGTGTTGAATATTCATTTAATCTCTTACCTCAGAGATATTTTTGCTCTGCTGTTGGCTGATGACAGTTCTTTCCAGGTCGTGCTGCAGTTTGTAGATCTCCTCTTCCTCTTTGGTTAACTTATCTATCAAAAGCAATGACCACACACACAAACAACATATCAGAGCATGACCTCTGAACCGGCAGCAACATAAACGGACATCAGAGCAATCCAGTTTGAATTGTGCTTGACGTAGTCTTGTGAATTAGATTTAATGAGGCCTCTTGTAGCGATCACAATTGTGAAATGTGAAACATAAGCATGTGCTAGTGTGATAAATGGCATTTAAAATGCTCCGTGGTTGATGTAATACTCACTCAGAGTCTCGTAGTATTTGACCTTGTCTCTCTTGCCCCCAAAGAGCGCAGCGGCAGCTTTCTTGAAGAAGCTCTTGGCGGGACTTGAGACGTGGAAATCTGGTGCTGAATGGCAACAGCTCGCCGGCAGACGCTCTGGACTGAAGCCCTGTGGAGAACCAAAGTGGGTCAGTGGTGGGAAGGGGGTCACTGTTATACTCCTACGGAGTGACATTTAATGAGACAGACAAGATAGCGGAACAGACAGGGAAGCGAAAATAGGGTCTAACCTGTGTGAAGAAGTCGTGCCTCAGAATGTGGTCCAGGTTGGGTCGTTCCTCTGGGATCTTGGCCAGCAGGCTGGTGATTAGCTGCTTTGACTGGGGCGACAAGGAGGAGGGCAGGGAGTAACGCGCCTCTCGAATACACCTGTACGTCTCCTTCAGGTTGGTGGTTTCAAATGGCGGTCGGCCCAACATCATGGTGTACCTGCAGCAGGATGGAGGGCAAAAGTGAGCCGCGTTCCTTTACTAAAGAACTCAGAAAAGCGACTGCAGGCTAAACACGAACGAACAAGTCCACGGAATTTGATGCAAATGTGTACTTTTAAACGGACTATCCATTATCAGACTGTTATTCCATAATCATTTAGATTGTTTCTAAACCATTTCAGCAC
This sequence comes from Taurulus bubalis, assembly GCF_910589615.1. NCBI lineage: Eukaryota > Metazoa > Chordata > Actinopteri > Perciformes > Cottidae > Taurulus > Taurulus bubalis. The sequence continues at coordinate 7,015,388 of NC_136596.1, read as the reverse complement.
CTAATGGTGAATTTACAGTTCTTCCTACTCACATTACACAGCCTAGAGCCCAGATGTCTGATTCACAGCCGTGGCCCTGCTTGTTGAGCACCTCGGGGGACAGGTAGTTGGGAGTTCCACAGATCGTCTTCCTCCTGTTTCCCGCTGGCTCCAACTTGGCAGCCAGACCAAAGTCGCCGACCTTCAGCTCCATCGACTCGCTCACAAAGAAGTTACCTGTTGGGAAGAAAAGGGAATGCGATGATGAGCACTTGATATGCGACCAAGGATCAAAGCACAGATCCCCCTGATTTCAGAGGAAGAAGTGAGATATTTCCTGTACATAATGCATCGTTACAGTCGTGCACAGAGAGTCTCAGCACTGTAAGTTTCCTTACCTAGTTTCAGGTCTCTGTGAAGGATCTCTTGTTCATGCAGGTACTTCAGTCCAGATACAATCTGTCTCAGATAATAACGCACCTCCGGCTCAGTGAGCACTTTGCGAGCCTTTAGGATGTGGGCCAATGACTGCAAAAAGACAAAATGTAGAGAGGGGATGATTATAGAGAGGTTACCTCAAGTTGAATTATTCTAGAAACACATATTTTCCTCTGACGAAAACTCCTTAACGTAATAAAACAGCAGAGAGACATGTAGATTTGCTGTATAATACAATTAAAACAGAAATATTTTATAGTGAGTGCTGCCTCGTTGACTTTAGGTGCAATGCAGGTGTCATCCACATTTAAAAGTACAGCACTTACTTTTCTACTGCAGTATTCCAACAGAATGTAGATGTTCTCCTTGTCTTCAAAATGGTGATAAAAGTGCACAATGTGCTTGTGGTGCAGGGCTCGGTGCAGCTCAATTTCTCGGTCAATCTAGCAGAGGAAAGGACAAAAATGGTCACGATTGTAATTAAAGGCAATTCTGTGCCAATCCGCCGTCCAACCACACCAGTGCACAGTGCTCAGGCAACGGAGCCCCGCGCGCGCGCGCTTACCTTCTCTCGCTGGTGAGGCTTGGAGACGCGTGCATGCGGGATGATTTTGGCTGCGTAAACTTTGCTGGTGGAGAGGTCGGTCATCTCGTAGCATTTCGCAAACCCTCCCTGGAAAGAGGAAACAATCTGTTAACATGCTGCGTCTTCAGGTTACAAAGTAAATCCCCCCCCATCCCCAAAAAATACTTTATATGCTTATATGCTTGCGCTACCTTTCCCAAAACTTTCCCACGGCAGTAGCACTTCCCCGTGGCCGGGTCGGTGATGATCCTGGCCATCTCCGAGGGCGCACTGCGCTCATCCGTTCTCTTCCGCCGAGGCTCGCTCGACCTCTGCGTCGGTTCACACATGCTGCTGCTGTTTGTCTGTTGGGGCGCGATGTGTCTCAGTACTTCCATTAGAGGTGCTTTGGCCGTCCCGCACTCAGAGTGCAGCCCGGAGCCCGTCTCGGAGTCTTTATAGTCTGGCACCCACCCCACCCGCCCTCTCTCTGACGTCACGGTGTGAAATGAGAGCATGATGTCTTCATGGCATCGATACATGCACGTTGGTGCTGATGATGCCACGGACAGGAAATCAAAAGGGGATGAATACGAAATAATGCTATTTAATTACTTGTGAAGATTCATGTGATTATTTGGATCACCAGTTGACATACTCAACAATAATATTGTATCATTTTAATTTACCTATTTTGTTTCAGGAATCTAGGCACGTGAATGTTTTACATTTTAGTGCAACATAGCAGTCCCTGCTGCTGTCAGACTACACAACAAACTGAGCTAAAAACAAAACACTTCAATCACCTTTTTTTGGGTCACTTTAACCACTTTACCTGGTGCAGTATGAATATATATGTTTAAATACTTGTTTATTCTGACTGTATATATAATAGAAATAGTGCTATTGTGGATTATGTTTTACTGTTTACTTACATGTATTACTTGTTACTTATTTTAATACTGTCTCTTGCTGCTGTAATCCTGTCATTTCCCCACTGCGGGACTAATAAAGGACTATCTTATCTTATCTTAGAAGTCTGATGCATTTGGTCGATAAAAAATCCACCATGCAGAGGATAAACATTATCTGTATTCTGTTCACACTCACTCCTGTGTTTTTACACCAAACTCACTTTGGAGCACTGGCACCCTCTGCTGGAGATTTGGGCTATCATTTAAGGTTCAGTTCAGGTAGCAAGCCGGTTATGCCTTTGAATCTTTACCAGAGACTAAGTGAATGCTGTATTGCAACTGACACATGAGACGTCATCCTGCAGTGGTATGAGGGGAAAGGCTGTAGAGTTGGGTTCTAGCTCGCAGCTGCAGGGATATTTGAATGACCTATGAACTATTAGAAAAATGACAGTGTCACTAGTGCTCACAGTATACCAGTGCTATGTAACAGAGAGAGCAGATTCCTCCACTAAGGCTGCACAATCACCCAAGTGTATTCGCTTAACAAAACCAAATGTTTGGAAAATGTCAGTCTGCGTCTGTGTCTGCCCAAACGAAATCGCAAGCATACATTGTTCATGAGAAAATATGGCAAAAATGCTGTACCTCGCTAAGTTAATAGGATTTTAATACAAATACAAAACAAATCTCTTAGCCTTACTTTCCAGCAAATTTGACTGAAATCTCCTGTTTTACTGCTAACAAACAAATAAACAGAGGGTTACACATACAACCATGATTGTCAGACAATAAAGTGCCCAGTTACATATTTCATATGACCCACAAGGGGCAGGTGACACATTGGATCATTCTAGATCGTGAACAATCTAAAAACGTCTTTGTGTCCAACTCTCTGTGGCTTTCTAGGAGACCCATGGAATTAATCTCAGAACAGCCTTAGGCTGGAGGCGCATTCCCTTCTGAATAAACACAACATATGCATCTAAGTACAACCCATCAAAAGCAAAGTGAGAAAACATTCAACAACATTGACCTCATAATCCATCCTGTAGCATTTAACAAAAAGGTTCATTAGTGTTGATGAGGAGGAAACATTAATTGTAGTGGAAGCGCTTTTAGAAAGAGATCTACAGCCATATTCTAGATAGTGGTGCATAATGCAAAGGCATAGTCTGTTCTAGCTGTGCAAATATTGAACAAATACTGCAGGGGATAAGTGATGTCAGAGTCATCCTGACATCCTGCGTAGTCAGAGTCCCTCTCATCCCAGCAATTTTCAAAGACATCTTTCAAAAGTATCCCTCCTGCCCAGTGCTTGTATAACTGACACATATCACCAATTAATTTCCCTAAAGTGTGTCTGATTACATGCTAAACATGTGTTGTTTTGTCTTTAGTGCTGTTGAGGATGACAGAGCCAGAAATTACCCCAAAAAAAACGGTGACTTAGTGGACCACTGTTTTTGGCATTTTTCTCAGATGTGAGCGCACAGTGCTGATGTCATAAGAGAATGTCTGGTCAAGACCGGAGCCGACAGATGATTTTTGGGGCCAGTCAGGGAAAGGAAAACGACTAGCGATGACACAGGCATCATCAGGAAGCTCTTCTAACAGCTTCTCACCCAGCACCTCCATCTGTAAACCAATCACAAAAGATGAGATCAGTCACTAGGCAATCAAATGATATGTATGCTACTTATATAGACATATACAAACTCACCACTCCTGGAGCAAGGAAAGCTGTCACGTTGTTGTACGTCGATAAATCAGTCTACGAACGAAGAAAAACACAAATAGGGTCATTTACGTTCTTTGATATTGAGGACAGCAATTACTTTTGTTAAGATCTTACCTTCCAGAAGTCTTTTTTAACAAAGGTTGCCTGGCCGGAGGGCACTCCTGTCCAGCGGGCCTTGCTCCTGGCACATGCCACTAAAATGGAGTTGATCTCAAACCCTGTGCTCTGGAAACCAGCCGAAGAGGCCGCAAACACCTGGCAAATCACATCTGGTGATGTAATATAAACTACATATACAAAACACAATCAGATTACAACACCTGGAATTTAAACCAGGGGTTTTCAGGGGCAGCTTTTCCCTTTAGTTTTTTGCCACAAATGATTTTTTTTCTGAAACGATTGAAGCTCACTAACCACTCTTCCATCTCCTGATCCCAGATCTGCTAAGCGACCCGTTCGTCCCTCAAGCAGCTGCATAATGTTCAGTGTCTGGACTTTACTGGAGGGCAAATAAGGGACCTGGACCACAATACAAACATGTAGTGAGTAAAGACAAGTCTCTTTAATCTTTCTGTCACAGTCCCCCTATAAGTAAGTTCTACTGAAAGGGAGAATTACAACTTAAAATCAAATGTATGACACTACAGCAACATGAATTACTGCTTTTTCAAGAGAAAACATCTCAGCATATGCTTTATTTTACATTTACATCTGCTCACAACTGTAAAGTCTTCTGAGTGTTGTGACCATGACATTGAAAATAAATTCTGCAGGGCTGTCTCTCGTCTCTAGCTGTGCTAGGGTTTAATCTGTCATGATGTAATATTACACTTTCTTCCTCTGGTAACATGTTTTATATGAGATTTAGCTGGCTGGATAAAGAATTTTAAAAAGCATCATGTCATAAATAAATAAAAAGCACAGGTTAGATATATGTTAATCATGAGCGCAAAAAGCAATTACATGTTGAGCATATGTTTCAGTATTAGCTTTAAAACTGCTTCTTTTTACATTGAAAAGTCCGAACAATCTCAGATTCTCCATGCAACAACTAATGTATTCAGCATCACCTGCTTCTGATAATCTGCTCCTGGTCGTCAGATTTTCCTGTTCATCTTTCACCGGCAGTGAACAAAAGTAGTACGTTATGCAACAGCAATGGACCAAACGCCCTTCAGACTGATGCACTAGACTCGACAGTGCATCAGTCTGAAGTGCTCACACTGTAGAGTTCTCCGAAAAACATTATGACGGTTATTGACATACTATGATCTTCTTGCTAGCACGGGGCACTGTGCTCCAAAGAAAAAGCAGATTATTGTTTACCATGCGAGTTATGTTCCGTCTTGGCTTTCATACTAAACCGCAGCATTTGGTGAGAGGCAAGAAAGCAAAGCAAGCAGGTAAACTCCCCAACAAAGGGAAATCTCAAGCACCTTAAGGTTCCACGGGATTTTGCGAAATCCAGGCAGAACGAACAGGCACCATACTCCATACAGGCCCGTGAGCAGAGCGGCTGAGCAGGCCGTCAGGACAGGATGGGGTCTGCTGGGGGGACCCAAGCTGCCACGGTCTTGCAGAATCACCTCAATGGAGTCCTCCATTGCAAACTGTCACCAATATGGTTACAATGAAGAGGAGAGATAACAGCAGCCTGTGAAAGGCTTCCTGTAAGTAAAACATATGGGATTGTTTAGGTCCAAACCAACATTGATATGTGATAATAATACACAATTGGAAAACAATATCAAATATTCTTTTCTTTTTTATTTGACATAAAGGCATTACATCTTTTTGTGTGTGAGTGGAACAAATAACGTAATTTGGAATTTAGCACCTTTAATATTTGGCCAACACACACAGAAAATGACCGAACTCTAAAATGTTCATACACAAGAAGATGTCATGTTTTGGGGTCATTTATGTAAAATCATTTCTGATATAAATAAGAACTTTCGTCATCTGGACATCTCAAGCTGCCGAATTTCATTTGGAAATCTGTGATATGAGGATGGTGTCAGGTTGCAAATAATCTTATAATAAACAAGAGACACACCTCCCTTCAGCATCGGGAGGTCAGTGGGCTTATAAAGCAGTGACTTGACATTCTGCCAGTATAGCTTTGTTAATCATTACCACAGAGCAGCCTTTTAGAGCTGCCAAGATACAAATATCTCCAGAGCACCTTTCACCAACAGCAGATGGTGCCACAGCGGCCTTTTCTCACGTCGAAGCCTTCTAGAAAAGTTGTGTTTACCACGCTAAAGGTCATGGATTGAAACTGAAACAACAACCCTGCTCGCTAAAATGCTCGCATTCTCGATAAGAGAGGAGCTGAGCAGACCCTCCACTACAAATTATCCAAAAGCAGCTTTCAAACACAACGGATGTTTTACGATTTCACGAATTTGGACGAAATAGAAACAGATAAATTCAAATGTAAACGGACGATTGCATAACTGACCTACTTACGAGCAATATACATACGCGTATCTTTGGACCATTTGGAGAGTTATACCACACAATCTGGAGGAAACAGACGTGTTTGTGCAGCCTGCCTGACCCGCCCACCTCTGTTGCGCACTACAGCAGCGTGCACGCGCAGATCCTCCAGTCAAAGGGCAGTCAGTCAGCACGACGTCCCGCCCTGTGGATCCATGCACGCCCTATCAGATGTCTGCTCGCGGGGATGATTTAAGGCCGGGGACTTGTATTCGAGTTGTTCATAGTGTTGTGTTGGGAGGTTATTTAAAGACCGCCATAATGCTCACAGGTGAATCAATTCCCATTGGTCATCGCCTCATTATGTCGACGGAGCAGTTTCGCGTTTGCCCCATTCACATGTGATTATGCAGGGGCAATAATAATAAGGGGTAAAAAGCATATATAGAAGAGGGCCGACGCGAGTACAAGTGCAAAGATGCCCATTTGATTCACCCACCCTGCATTTTGCTTCCATTGAGAGGCCCACAATAATAATATGCATCCATTCATCCACCACCACCACTCAGGCCTCTCTTATTTGCTCAGCCGCTGCATGGCGGTGGGGGTGGGTGGGGTGGACCAGAGTGACGCAAAAGGAGAGGCCATCATATTTGCTTAAAAATATACTGCCCAGCTGCGAGTTTATAATAGGCTGCTGGAGCGGATTTTGATAACTGACACAAGATGGATTTGTACGGGAAGGTAGGATGTATGGTTTTATTGTAAAGCTATGGAGAGAGAGAGAGAGAGAGAGAGAGAGAGAGAGAGAGAGAGAGAGAGAGAGAGAGTGAGAGAGAGAGAGAGAGAGAGAGAGAGAGAGAGAGAGACCGTCATACAGATATAACGTGAACGAGCAGTGAGATGCTGAACACATGTCTCCAGTTGTATTGCAGTTTAATTTGAGCATCTCTCTCTCTCTCTCTCTCTCTCTCTCTCTCTCTCTCTCTCTCTCTCTCCAATAAGTGGAGCGTCTGTCTGTCTGATGCTTATTGCAGAACAAACTACAAAAGCTTTCCCCTGCGCTTCCACACGGTAGACGACACAGCTTGCTGACAGCGGTGCCGCGCTGCATGCCGGGCAACGCAGTCGGCGCCCCCTCTCGTTCTGCGCGCCGACAGCGCGCACGAAACTACAACCCCCACGCTCTCTCGGCCAGTTTGACGTCAGAGACACGCATGACACGCACTTTCCTCTCCGCTCGTGCTCATCTCACGCGAGCCAGCCTCGTCAGCTTCAGGGGCGCGTGCCACAATATCCGAAGCGGAGGGGACAGCTCCCAGGTGCTGAAATTGGTCGGCGCTCCAGAGAGAAAGAGAGACACGGAGGGAAGGAAAAGCAACGGCCGCATTACACACACACACACACACACACACACACACACACACACACACACACACACACACACACACACACACACACACACACACACACACACAGAAACCGTGTTCTGCAACACAGATAGAGCCGAGGCCTTCAGAACAGGTTTGTTTTTTGTAGTTTCATGTATTAACAGCTATGTAGAAGAATTTCATGAATTCCTAAAATGACCTCCTTCCCAGAATGTGCTCGTTTCGCATTAGCTGGCATGTAGCTCCCTGCTTAAGCGGCATCGTGTAATTGCACATCTGACGGCTGCTTTTTATCGGGCTGTGTGCAGCATTGCAATGATATTTTCAAAGCGGTGTGTCCTTGCAAATACTGCCTCTGTGTTTTTTTCTTCTTCTTTTCCGTACACGGAAGCGAATAGAAACCGCCGTTGCAGGATGTGCAGGCTCAAGGTCCGGCATCTTTTATAACTGGATGGGCTACGAGGAAGATCTCGTGTTCGGCATCTGAGCGCAGTGGCTTTGTCAAAACATTCACCTTGGAGCAATGATGACTGTGCTCTTGACATCTTGCTCACTCGTGTCCTCTTTGGTCGCTCTGCTGACAGCGTGCAGCGGAAATGTTCTGTATAGATGCGTTGTTAAGGTGAAACTAATACATTTGTATTGTAGGTCACAACCGTTTTAATATGGAGGAAGATGGTGACATTTTTAGTGTATTTCTAGTAGCAAAGCTTTTAATCACTAAAATCCAAACATCACACTCAACACTAATAGTGACATTTTAACTGGGATGTAAAACTGTAGTTTAACATGTTTGGTTCTAGTACTATGTGGGTGTATTTTGCAAAGTACATCAGAAATACTGCATCTGATTTGTACTTGTGAGATCTTTAAGTGATAACGGTAATAACATCCAATCATAGTAATCCCTTAGTTTCATTGGCAGCAGCGTTTTGGCTGTAGAGAATACAAAGTCAGCTGTTTAAAATCCTGGTTATCTAATGCACATCAATACAACCGCTTACTGCGTTGCCGGTTTGCCTGACACAGCCTCCTGTCACCTCTGATCTGTGGCCTGAACAGCAAGCGTGCGCTGGACTCTGTGTTCAACATCAGGAGTCAACTGGAAAGCAAATCATTAGTTTTGTGTTAGTTGGGTTCACATCCTCTGTGCGTCACAGCTCTGGAAAGCTTCACAGTAACTCAAGGGGAAGCTCCTAATTTATTCTTCTCAGCGTCTCTTATGTTTGTTTGCTTCTTTTTTCATTGCAGATGGCTGCCACTCAGGATGCGAAAGGGAAGGGAGAGGGGGGAGACCAAAACTTTGACTACATGTTCAAGCTGCTGATCATCGGCAACAGCAGCGTGGGCAAAACGTCTTTCCTCTTCCGCTACGCCGACGACGCCTTCACTTCGGCCTTCGTCAGCACAGTGGGCATCGACTTCAAAGTGAAGACGGTCTACAAGAATGACAAGAGGATCAAACTGCAGATCTGGGTACGGCATATTAAGATAGTAGCATTAAACATTAAGCATTTAGAGGTGAGTCATAACATGTTTGGGTCCTGACCAAACCAGATGAAACAACTGGAATACAGCTTTGTTGTATTTACTTATCCTGCACACATGGTGATGACCTACTGTTTTGCTGTTAACTCTTGAAGGACCTGCCTTTTCCCCTATTAATTCGTCTATATAAAAGCTAAACTCTGTGTAGAATATGAATACGAACCAGCAAAAAACAAAAAGCTATAACAGTGTTTTCCCTTCTATATGTCATGTTTCTTGGTTTCGTGGTTGTCAATGCAACCAGGCACACATTTCAACTGAAGTTAGTGAAATCCAGAGCAGTTGCGTGTTGAAACGTGTGTGTGGAAGAAATCTTTTGACTGTTGTCCTCCAAGGTCTCCTGGAGGACTATCTGAGCTCTCTTGGGGCCGCGGCTCTCCGGAGCCGCCCTGCCCCCTCAGACCTCTTCGTCTCTGTGTTCATGCAGAGTGACTCCTGTCATGTCTGTAAAAGGATGTCAATCTCAGCCCAGAGTCCACTGTCTCCTGATCCATGCCCGTATCTTTTTCCGTCGATCAATATGTTTCAAGGTCTGTGACAGGTTGTGACTTGATGGCTGCTCGGCCATAAAAAAAACACGGGATCACCTTTGCATTATTTCAATTTAGTCAAGGTTTTCGGTCTCAGGACAGATCATGCTTGCTTGTGTTTGCATTATGTTGTATATATATATATATATATATATATATATATATATATATATATATATATATATATATATATATATATATACTTCAGTCAAAGTACAGCATGTATATTTAAAGCTAATCTCTTTTCTTTTACCATGTCGGGTTTCTAGGTATAGTCATGTTTGAATGTCATCGTCTCAATTCACGACTAGAAAATACATCACGCTCTTTATTTCTTAGAAACATGTGGCGCATCAGCTGTTTGTTTAATTAACTAAAGGAAGCTTCAGGAGAGGCGACATTGGTGTTTCCTGGTTAACAGTCCATGCTGTAAGTATGGAGACAGATGGAAGTCTCAACATTACTGACAGGAGACTAGTAAGTGTTAGTTTGGCAAGAACACAGAAGCAACACCTTTCTCAGAATGTGTGGGAAACTGAAGAATGTCTGAGGCTGTTTAATTAGGAGTTCATCTGAGCTGTTGTGGCAGATTGTCTTGTAATCCCTCTGAGATAGATATGTAAAAATTTCTCAGTTTCTTTTGATTTTAATTACATTTTTTACCAATTTCTTCTGTGTGCTTCACCAAATGGCATATTTGTATTATCTAGTCTCTCTTGTCATAACTGTTATCTTTTGCAGTAATTTGCCACCTCCTGGCATTCGGTGTTTTCTAATCACATAAACAATATTGCCCTTGCAGCTAAATTAATTGGTCAGATTGTTTAAGTTGGACTCAAAAAGAGCTGAAGTAGCCATTTAAGGTGGTAGCTATTGTCTAATGGCATTGTGGCATTGAAAATGCATCCGTCTTGTCCCTGTTGTCGTATTTGGCTGAAGCTAATGAAGCACATCGAGCACTGCCGAGATGGACCTCATAAAAAAATGAAAACTCAATTTACTGAATGAAGACGAGTTCAGGCGCATGTCATCCTCCGCTCACTGCCTCTCCACTTGAAGCAGTCAGCTTCTTTGGATTGATTTCTGGCGAGCTGCAGACTAGAAGCAAAGCTTTTCAAGGAGCTCCAATTCACGGGACTCAGCATTTATTCCCTCTCCTGCTTTGTCTTTTTAACTGAGAACCAGCCGATCGGCTCACTGAAATAGCCCGGAAATGCAAAAGGTCATTGTAAAGCACCCGGAAAAGAATCAATACGCTACTGAAATGTCCAAGCCTCAGAACTCAGACAAAAAAATGTAAAAGACTAAAGTTAAAACATCCAGTGTGCATGTACATGCTCATGTTTCCTGATCATGAACATGCATACTAACGGTAAAAATCACTGAAACATATTCTTCTTTCTTTCATGCTATTTAACACAGCAGCTTCTGACATCAAAGATGCACACATCCACATGCATTTTTAGGCGTTATTGTGAACCGACAAAAGGTCCTAGCTTTGATGTGTGTGGAAGCTGGGCATGCTGGGAGCTCTGTCTCTGTGGAGTGAAGGTCAGAGCTGTCCTCTGGCTATAACGGGCACACTGTTGCAGCCATGTGCAGGCTGACAGAAAGCAACACAACTGTGGCAAATACGATCCGGTGCTGCCTGTCGAGCTTCTGATTAACAAGAGCCAAGTGGAGCAGCCAGAAGTGCTCCATCATGATTCACAGAGGCCTGCAAACACATTTGTTGTGGGTGGGAACACCAGCACGGTAAACATACAGTAGAAACAGGAGGGACATCATTTGGCTTTAGTATCATATAATGTGCCATAAAACAACAAATCTACACGTCTGTGAACAAACTCCAATATTCCTGAGCTCACACTTCTCCCCTCTCCTCGCGGACACACAGAAGAGCTTCGTCTGTCTGCATTGGGAACCATTAGCATTTCCATTGACATCTCGTCCTAAAGGCTGCAGTGGCCACTTGTTTCCAGGGTAAACTGTGTACAATGTACTACTCCTTGAATGCTGTGTAATCACTCGCCTGCTGTGCCTTTGAGCAATTTGTTCAGCCTTACCATGAACCGCAAGCATTTTCCCAATGCTGAAATAATTTAATCTCTATTTTTAGCCCTTTTTTTCCCCTCAGAAATTCATGCAATGAGCTGAGCTCTGAATACTGCACCACCGAGTGTTTAACCCGGCGGAGGAGGGGAAAGAATCAATCACGTCAGCCTCAACTGACTTGCCGTTTCTGGCATCTTATCAATGCAAAGCCAGTGAGGCAGTTAGCATAATGAGTATGTCCACATCACAAACACGACGTAGCCAAACGCAAACGTTGATAGAAAAAACATAGATCCTAAATTGTGCTCAGATTTGAGCTGAAATGTCTCTTGGTATGCATAAATAGCTGCATAAATAATAATGCATGGCTTCACATTCACCATTATGGACTTGCATTTGTCATGTCAATGTTGCGGAGCCTGAATATCAGTCAGCTGGCTAACATCAATGCTCAATCATGCTTTCTGTGTGTAGGACACAGCCGGCCAGGAGCGCTACAGGACCATCACCACTGCCTACTACCGCGGGGCCATGGGCTTCATCCTAATGTACGACATCACCAACGAGGAGTCCTTCGGCGCTGTGCAGGACTGGTGAGTCGCCTCAGCTCTTTGGTGTCAATGTTGGGTCGTTTTTTGACAATTTCTGCTTGTAGATGTCATTTCTCGTCCCAACTCGTCCTGTTATATCGAATTGTCATGAGCATTAAATCGACGGAGGAAAAAGGGCTTCCTGTTTGTTGCCATAACACAATCAGTCCTGCACACTCAATATTGTACATGTTTTTCCGCTAACAGTTTACCATCCCTTTCTCTCAGCCACAGTACTCTTTCTCTCATGTTTGACAGTACTGTTATGTAGTGTGCATGTGTGCATGTGTGCGTCGTTGTCAGGCTTGGAGATCGAGGGGAAACTTATCAAGGTCATGGCTCTCGTCCATTCATGAGTCATAGGAGCGTCTGCAGGCAGAAGAGCAACTCTGAGCCAAGCCCAAATGTCACTGACTTATGATGATGCATTGGTGTCTAAAACAGGACTTGGAAGGCGGCGGTCAATTGGCTGCAGAAACCAGGTTTCTGGGTTAGGATCCTTGCTCCAGAAACAAGCGCGTTCTCATCGGCACAAACAGTGCAGCACACTCGCTGTTATGAAACGCAGAGGAATCTCAGCTCTGCCCATCAGATATAAATGTGCGATTGATTTACATTTTGCCGAGGTTCCTTCCTCACAACTCGACACTCCAGAGGTGTTCTCGTCCTCCTATTTATTTACACCCTGCTGTCCTCCGGTTATCTCTGTCTGCCAGCCCAAAGACATCTTGGAAACACAGAAGGAGCTTTTTTAGAAGACGAAATTCTGAATCATCATTGTGATATTCTCATGATGTTAGTGTCTCGGCTGCAAGGATAAGACGATGTGACTCACACCGATTTGATATAGATGGTGGTATTTCTGCCACGTGGCTTGCACCTATTGTAGGACTATGACAATCACTATTAAGGCCAGTGTCTGCTCGGCCCTCGTCACTTAGCTAGCAGCACTCGACAGCTGCTCTAGGAAGCGCTTGTCACGGCTAAAGCAGCTGCATTTAAAATGGGCACATGTTAAAGCCTGGTGTTTTCTCATTTTAGGATGAAATATTTCAAAGAATGCACAACTGAGCGCCTGCACTATTATTAGCACAACATTATCAGCCTGATTTGTGTTGAAATAGATTTCCAGTCATTAGGAAAGCTTTCTTGTGAGGAGAGGTCGGAGCCAGACACACCTATTATTCTTTTAAGGCCCGCCTGACACTTTGATGGAATACTGCAGTCGGAGCCCTGTCTGTGATAGGTATCTCAATTAATGGAGCCAAGTGTGTCACTAGCAGCACAATGCTGGAGAGTTACCTGTGAGCTCACGCACCTGGCAGGGCAGGAATCACTCTGTATACACACACAGGAAGAGGCTTGTTCTCTCACCCTTCATATAACCAGAATTCCTCTTTTATTTTTTTGTGCCTTTGCCACAGGCTTTAATTCCACTTTCTCTCTCCCTTGTTCCTTGTGACAAGGTTGTTGGAAAAAAAAGAGGCTGCCATGGCAACAGCTCCTTCCCCGGCGGTGGCTGAATTAAGCGCGTGACGTGCTCGTTTCCTGCCCGTGACAGAGACAAAATATTGTAATGCCGACATCAAATGGACTTTAAAGAAATCATGCAAATGAATTACACAAAGTGTTTTTATTACGGCAAGTTGCCATCTCAAAGGATTTACCCTCCAATTATTGTTTGTCCTCTGTTCTCCAGAGGCTACATTGTTCAAAAAGCACTGGTGAATGTACAGACCTTTTATAGCCTGCATACGCAGCTCTGTGACTTGAATATTATCAGCAATTGGCTTCAAAATGACCCACATCTGAACCGCTAACAAGTCAGAACTGGACAGAGAGAGAGAGAGAGAGGAGTGCCAACATCATGCTGCTCTCTCTCTCTCTCTCTCTCTCTCTCTCTCTCTCTCTCTCTCTCTCTTTCTTCCTGGCTCTTTCTCTCGTGATTTCAGCCTGTAGTGTGTTAGCTGCCCTACTTTTAGTCAGACTGCAACACCACAGGAGATATTTGTTCCCTTAAATGCCTTCTCAAAATGCGTTGAGACGCACAATTAATAGCTCCCCAATCAGGAGCTAGGAGGAGCCGAAGAACAAATCGAAAGGAAAGGATGAAAAGTATCACACGTCGATGCCAATTAGCTAGAAAATGCCAAATGATGACCTACAGTAATAGTGCTTACACGTGTTCATCACAGACCGGCAGTTGACCCAGGATCCCGTCCAGGCACAAAGACAATTCTGACAAGATATTTTTAAAATCAGCAACAGCATTTATTTGACTGTGATGCTTTGATTGAAAAAAATAAAAATGTTTCTGATTACGCGCAGGTCAACCCAGATAAAAACCTACTCGTGGGATAATGCACAGGTGGTGCTGGCTGGAAATAAGTGCGATATGGAGGAGGAGAGAGTGGTCTCAGTGGACAATGGCAGACTTCTGGCAGAACAGTTGGGTAAGTCTTGAAGTAACATTCAATTATGTGTTATTCACATTGGATGGCATCATCAACTTTTTTCACTTGCCAGTGCTTTTTGTTACCTTTTTGGACATCATCCTGCTGCTGCATAGAAGCAGCTCTCAAAGCTTTTCCTAAAAATATTCCTCATCCCGTTCTCATGTTGCAAACTCTCCCTCTTCCCAAGGTTTCGAATTCTTTGAGACCAGCGCCAAGGACAACGTCAACGTGAAGCAGACCTTCGAGCGTCTCGTCGACCTCATTTGCGACAAGATGTCCGAGAGCTTGGACTCGGATCCGGCCGTCACCACAGGAGCTCCCACTGCCAAACTCACAGACAGCGCTCCACCACTCCAGCAGCCTGGATGCAACTGTTAGTGACTGATGTCAGGAAGCAAACAGGAGGGCAGCGCGGGTCCTGTAAGGTGGTAGAGTGTGCCGAGTTTAATTCTCCCTTATCACTCCTGCTAGTGCCGCTTTCTCTGGACTACTGTTCAAACCCTGTTTAGTGGTAGAATTACAAAATGCCGTCCTACTATCTCTCAACTTTATCACCTTATATCAAGAGCAAATAACCAGACAAACACACACGGCTACTGTAAACTGTTTGACATTACAAGATATCCAAAATATAGAGACACCATATTCTCATTTCTCAGCTAGTTAGTGTGGTCATAAACCAAGTCTGTTTGATAAGGCTGGAAATAGTCCGTAGACACGATGTACAGTTCGTCCTTAAGACCTTTAAAAATCTAGAATAATTATAAAATGAGAGATAGAGTAAGTGAGTGCTTTGGTTTTTATTTTGTGTACAGTATGTATTTTCCTTTTATAGGATTATTGTGTCTCCTAAAGCTGCCAAATCTATGATTTAGTGCACTAAAGGATGTAGCGGCATTCTTTTTTTGTAGTGAGTGTGTGTGGCTGTTGTATGACTGTACAGTAAGTGTGTGTGGATTTGCACGAGTGTGAGTATTATGTGACAAATGAGTGAAACTCTGTCATCGAAAAAGGTTGTCTACCTTGGATAAAAAAAGTGGCCTTTTAGCATCTCCAACACGGCCTCCGTAAGTTCCTCTGTCTTGCTTACTTTTGGAATGAATCCAGTGTGTGTAATGTTGATGTGAGTACTATTCTACGTTTTGCTGTCTGTAGATGTGTGATTTCTCTGATAAGTATATCTGTAAATCTTAAAAGCAACTACTGCTATGTGCTTAGCCTCGAAGATGACCCTTTTTAGTTTGATGCGATGAGCATGCTGCCAAAAAACTCAATCATATGTGCTGTTTTATCTCAAGACAGAACCCAAACATCCTCAACTCCATATGATAGCAATGATCCAGCATTTCATTGAACACAAATCTCACTCTGACAAGGCACAGTGCAGTGTATGATATATAACAAGTGATCAGCTCTGGCATGGAATAAACAGCCATATATATAAAATAAAATAAAAAAGTGTTTCATTAAGCATGCTAAAATTTCATGTTTGTGTATAAATGAATTCCCTCCTGAAAGAAAAACACCCTAGATAAACAGTAATGGTTTTAATGATAACTCAAGTCCAAATAGTATAACAGTTGTAGCCCATTTTAACATCCAGAAAGCCTTTCAGTTTTGCAAAAACGTTTGTGCCAAAACATTTCAATTCCGTTAGCATCGTCAGTCGTTTGTTGCATAGTTGAATAAAATGTTGCATGAAGCCAGCCCTGACTTATCTATGTAGATTTATATAATAAGATAGTGTATATATCACTCTGTGTTACAGATTTAGAAGCATTGTCATAGCAATTGCTGTGAGATGCAATGGGCCAATAAGTGCAATATTTTATGAATGAAACCCTGTACATAGTTTCTCCTGTCCTCGAGTACTATGACTCTATCTGCAGTATGTGAGAGACAGTTTGGTCCGAATGACTCTGAAACATGTACAAAAGTGAGTGTGGGTGTGTTTGTGTGTGCGTGTGTTTATGTGTGTTTGGGTGGGTGTGAGTATGTGTGTGTGTGTATGTGTGCGTGTGTACCTGCCATGTTGAACAGACAAATTACGTAATATAATGTATTGTTTGTGTATACCTTTTGTACAAATGTATTCACGTACTATATGCTGTTCCTGCTAACTGTTGGGTGTTGATTGACCGTGTATTATCATGTCGAAATGCAGTGTTATTGTAAACGATAGTCAGGGAGGTTACTTAGTCCATGCCATACTATTGTAAATCCAAGAAAAAGTTAAAAGACCCCGCGCATATGTGTGTACACGTTCTTTGTGCGTGTGCATCCGTGTATGTGTGTGATATTATGATTTTACGCTAGTAGCCATGAAATAAATCATTGTCAAGATTCGTTTGATAGAGGGATAGCTTTGTGGCGATGCCCAAACAGTCACTCATTGTAATACTGAATATATTCGTTTCTCAGAGTGCAAGCAAAGTAAGAAGTATGTTTTTGAGATTATAGGAAATAAATCAAATTCTATCAGTGGGTCTCTTTGTTCTCTGTGCTGATTGTGTAGAAGCATGACTGAGTGATTGCCCCCTAACCCGGACCTGCTGTCTCCACTCTGCTCTGCGGCACAGACCACTTGTTTTATTTGTAGGCGACGCACACCATCTAGTGTTGGAGCGCCTCGCCTGCGTCAAGATCTGATTCGCTGCAGCTGGTGATGAATGTGGAACATATTACATTATATTGCATTTGCTGGAAAGTACCCACAAGCACTATATATATATATATATATACAGTACTTGTATATATATATATATATATATATATATATATATATATATATATATATATATATATATATATATATATATATATATATACACACTACCGTTCAAAAGTTTGGGGTCACTTAGAAATGTCCTTATTTTTCAAGAAAAGCACTGTTTTTTTCAATGAAGATAACATTAAATTAATCAGAAATACACTACATTGTTAATGTGGTAAATGACTATTCTAGGTGGAAACGTCTGGTTTTTAATGAAATATCTACATAGGTGTATAGAGGCCCATTTCCAGCAACTATCACTCAGTGTTCTAATGGTACATTGTGTTTGCTCATCGCATAGAAGACTAATGGATGATTAGAAAACCCTTGAGAATTATTGTGCAATCATGTTAGCACAGCTGAAAACAGTTATGCTGGTGAGAGAAGCTCATAACTGGCCTTTTTTTGAGCTAGTTGAGTATCTGGAGCATCACATTTATGGGTTTGATTATACTCTCAAAATGGCCAGAAAAAGAGAACTTTCATGTGAAACTCGCCAGTCTGTTCTTGTTCTTAGAAATGAAGGCTATTCCATGCGAGAAATTGCGAAGAAACTGAAAATGTGTCTGGGCGACCCCAAACTTTTGAACGGTATAGTGTATATATATATATACAATGTATTGGAACATTTTGTGCTACGTTGTATTTCTACTTCACTACATTTCAGAGGCTTTGCCTGACATCGTTGAAGTGACTTTTAACTCTTGCAATTATTTGACAGCTACTAAGTTATTTAGAAGAATACGATTTGATGTACATTAATCTATCCATTAGCACATAGTTACATTCGTTACCTGATTTCACCTGAGCTGTTTAATAAAAATGCCACTTACATGTTTTTGGATCAGTAATAATTCACATTATTATTGTGACTATTATTATTCACAGACATATAATTGTGAGGTAGTTGGCATTTCAAAGCTACTTTTATGCTTCCATTCCCCTACAATTCTGAGACTAATTTTTATCGTTGTCTTTGGAGATTTTAATTTTGAAACTAATCTAGTTTTGTAGCTTAAATTCCATAATCTACAACAAGAAAATACATTAATAATAATAATGATACAATGGTATATAATATTACAAAACGGGGAAGGAACCGTTCTGTCGCATGAGCTTTTGATACTGATCAGAACACACACAAATGTACTAGCTTTATATACCAAAGTGTATAAACCTACAACCTACCGTTGTGAAGCAAACATGTCAAAGAGGGATTTATTGATCACTTCATCACTAGTAGCATCACATACAATATATTCCTTCCATTCTATTATCCAAAGCGCTTATCCTATTCAGTGATGCAGGGGCACTGGAGCCGATCCCAGCTGACATCGGGTGAAGGCGGGGTTCACCTGGACAGATGTCCAGTTTATCGCAGGATAGTTCACCATCTACACCTCCGGGTCATTTAGAGTGTACAATTAGCCTGAGCTGCATGTCTTTGCACTACGGGAAGAAGCCGGAGAACCCAGAAGGAACCTACTGCCACCGGGAGAACGTGCAAACTCCAGACAGAAGGACAGCCTGGGTTCAGGGATCGAACCCTCGCCCCTCTTGCTGTGAGGTGACAGTGATAGCCACTACACCACCGTGCAAACCGAGAACATATTCCTGTATTGCACTTTCTAGGATATCCACGCCTAGTGACAATTAAAACAATTCTAGCATACATGGACAATAGCTTTAGATATACGTATTTATTGTTCATTTTTTAATGGACATTGCACTATATTGTACCAGATATAGCTAAAGGTTACTGTTAGACTCTGGGCGGAGGCTACAGAGATATAAGATCAGCTGTCGTAAATCAAATACTAGCACTCTGTAACAAACAGACACAATAATAAAACAATAAAAAAAAAAAATAAGAACCAAGACAACAACCACCACATAACAAACAACACAACACAAGGGTGCATCCTGGCCGCCTTAACTGAGCAGCAGTTTTGTCACACAACAGTCCCTCTAGTGGAAGCTCTTATTAAACTAACAAAGCCTTGTGACAGTAAATGCCAACTGAAGCCTTTTCGTCCTTCTCAGGGCTGCAGAGATAACTGTTCACTGAGATCAACAGCAGATACTCTCCTCAGTCATGGTGGCTAAAAGACTGATATTATCACCCAGATAATTCAAAAGCATTTAATATGAATGTCTTTAAACACTACAGACCTCACCCATTGGCCAGAGCAGATTGTGGGGAGAGACTGAAATGCCAATTATGGAAAGTGTATTAATGTTTTTTTTAAGTTTCTTTTTTATCAGTGAACCACATCCCACACTTGTGTTTTACCATCCGAAACAATGACAAGAAACCAGTGAGTAGGCAGAATCAACCCATGCTTTTATTTAATCCATTGCATATAAAAACTTTTTTCATTCTTTTTATTTGTTTTTTACATAAAGTTGTATGATCTACAGTGCTATCCAATAGACTGCAATAACAAGGAATCCATTAAAATAACATTTTACTTGTCTTGTGAAACTTACAGACAAGTTGGCATTCTAAAGACATAACCCCAAAAAATAATTGTCCTGAAGACCTTTTTTTAAAGTTACAGTTTGTGTTTTCCTTTCATACCATAAAAAATAGAACACATAATGAGAAAAGAACCCACTGTTTCCGTTGGTCCAGGGCTGTTTAGAATCTACAGTATGTGTGTCAAAATAAGAGTCCCTGTGTCGGGACAATGCACCCACCCGTAACCCCCGTCCCAGCCGCCTCGACCCGCCCGTAACTACAGAAATATACTAAACCCTTCTCCCGTCCAGGCAGAAAGATGTCAGTGGTTTTGGATATTGCAAGTAATGTGAGTGGAAGTGTGGGCCGAGCATAGATAAGCAACACACTGTCAGTGTTTCAGCCATAATTAATGCAGCAGTGGCTGAACATGCAGATGTGTCTCAAAGCCTCTGTGCTTCGTAGGCTGTGGTCCGGCTGCACCTTCGCACTCCCGCTGCGCCCCATTCAGTGTTTGTAGCTGTGGTACAACCGCGTGGATGCCGACGACGCTGCAGCGACTTTGCGCAGACACAAATTTGCTGCCATATCGTTTTGCATCCGGCGGGTTGAGTCACATCTGAGAGTGTAGTGGCAGGGCGCAGGGAAGGTGCGAGTCGTTCAGACCAGGTCTTGGACATCCGGCTATAGGCCACACGTCACTCAAGTAGTACATCGATGGCTCGTGGTTGACCTGAATCTCTGCAAGCTTCTGCACGGACAACGCATTTTTTATCCTTTCTTTTTAATAGAGCAATTTGTGTTTGGCTGTGATAGTAAAAAGGCAACATTTTCAAATTCACGACGCCAGATCAGGCCAACCCAAGCCGAAAGATTCACTACTAATGCAGCAAAAGAGAACTAGAAAATAAAACAGAAAAAAAGGCTAAAGTAAATGACATGCGTTGAATTTAAGGCACAGCCCATGGGCCAAGGAACAGTTTCTTTTTAAAAAACAATTTGGCTTTCCCCCTCTCTTCACTGAGCTACTTCTCAGATAAGCAACATGTCGATGGATCATTTTTACACCGAAGCTTGTGTGTAATAAACATTCTCTCAACAAGAGGTACGTAATACAGCCACACCATCACCAAAAGGGATGATAAGAATCAACCATTTACAACAAACGGCATTATGATAGTAATAACATTAATAACTATATATTATATACAGCACAATAAATATATGTTTGTAAACAGCGATAAAACCAGAAAATTGGATTACAGGTAAGGGCATTGGGTGAGGCTGAAAGAAAGAAATCTTGGCACAAAATAAAAGATAAAATAAAAAGTTTGGAATTGACACAATCAAAACCAGCTCTTTAAAAAAAGCGATGTGCAGTATTTCAAGTGTTTTTTTTTGTTTGTTTTTTATACATTTGTAAATTTTTCTATATTTTATGTACAGAGAGAAAAAAAAATGTATATTTGGGTATTGTAACTGCCAAGCCTGTACTGTGGTCTATGCTACAGTTAAATATTTACTGTACCACCTTTATATTGCAAAAACAACTCAACAAATAGAAAAATATAACAATAAATAATAGCATCAGGTGTCAAGTGAAAAAAATGATAGAAACATGGAAAAAGGAAGAGTGTCTTGGCCAAGGTGTGAGACAGCCCTGCTCAAGCCTAAGTATTCATGAGTGAGTGTTTTGGCGAGTTTAAACATATCAAACATATTTAAGCGGTGATATATGAACATATATCAGTGCATTAGAGTATCTACGTAGATGATAGTCTCATCTGATGACTACACAACGGAGCTGATTGTCTTGTCGAATACAAAGACAGCAACTGGGTTTAATGTTGTGACGGCAAAGTGAAGAATTATTTCGATGAAAAATAAATTTACACCGCTCAACAGAAAATGAAGTGGCTGGAAACAAGCAGGTATGCAGCT
This sequence comes from Taurulus bubalis, assembly GCF_910589615.1. Classification (NCBI taxonomy): domain Eukaryota; kingdom Metazoa; phylum Chordata; class Actinopteri; order Perciformes; family Cottidae; genus Taurulus; species Taurulus bubalis. The sequence goes on along the minus strand of NC_136596.1, from coordinate 6,993,564 downwards.
GTTGGTAATGTGCACATCAAACGAAATGGACACCAAAAATAAAAGGAAGGACAGTAAAAATCTCTCATAACATTGGTATAAAATCACACCAGTGGTTTTTAACACCATTAATATTTCTGAATACTCTGAACACGAATCAAGCTTCTAAAAAAAAGGTGCTTTTTGTATCAACTACAAAGCATTGCATTGTCTCATGATGTGTTCAAAGGAACTGCAGGCAACAACAATAAAAGGTGAAGGCTTCATCCACATCATAAACTGTTTCAATGAGAGTAAAGCAAAAGGTTCCTGCACCCTTCTCAGTGAAAACTCTTACCCAAATAATTGTTATTATGAATAGATTCTACTAAGTCGACTAACCAAATGTGGGTCTAGTAGCATGGGAATAGTAGTATAAATGCTTTTGGAGCAAGTGCAAACACCTCAGAACACTCCGAATATAATCCAGTCGTAAAGATATTCCTTCAAAACACTGAATATCTGTGACACATTTCTCCCCACTGGTTTCCAAAAGTTCTCTTATCTTCTTTGCCAACAAAAGGAAAGCCTCAGATTGCAAAAGTAAATTCTAGAAAATATCTGAATCTTACATACAGTACGATACAAAAATTAAAGAGGTCTAGGACAGCGCAATTGCTGTGTAGATGTGAGCTTTGTATCAGTCAGGTTTTCAAGGAAGACTTCTACATGCGTCTCGAAAAAGCTCCCCAGTGTGCTGCAGCTTTCATCTCTGCAGCATTCCGTCGGGTTTTCAGTGGAACGGCAGCATAAAATGCCTCCTAATTCGCAGAGGGGAGGAAATGACCTAACCGAGATGGGTCTGCTCCTCGAACACGCCGATTACCGTCTCTGTAGAGTGTGGGCACTTGATAAAACACAGAAACACTGCTAAACTTTCAGGCAAGGTTGAGACGAAGCGGAAAGAAGGAAAATGGGATATTATGTGTCGTGTGGACAGCACTGAGCAGACTGAACTGCTCGTCCATGTACTTAACTAAAGCTCGTGAAACGGAGGCGTAAAAGTGAAATAAGGGCACACCACTTCAGTACAGACAGGAATGGAGAGGAGTTTTCCTGAGTGCAAAAAAACTTGAAGAAGTACCGGTGGGCGTGTCTGAACAAAGCTGACGGGAGGAGTGGCAAAGGTGGAGAGCAGCACACGCTTTGGAACCATAAACATAGATGTATAAAAAACACAGACAGACTCCACAAAACCCAAAATATATTCTATAAATAATCATCTGTCATTACTAAGAAGAACAGTTAATCAGGTGCTGTCCATCAACTGCTATGTGTGGGGAGCTTCCTCTTTCTCCTCTCCCTCCTGCTGCTCTGCTGCCTCTTCCTCCACAACAGACGGTTGCGTGCAGGATGTCTCCCCCTCTTCCGTTACCTCCTCTTCCTCGTCCACGTCATCCTCCCCCACCTGTTCGTCCAAAGGAATCTCTGTTGATTCAGAGTCCTGCGTGCAGAGTGTTTTAGAGTCAGTACAGCTGTTCTCCTCCTCGTCTTCGTCGTCTTCCTCCTCCAACTCCTCCTCCTCCTCCTCGTCATCCTCCTCCTCCGGCTGGCTGCCGCTGTCTTTCTCAGTGTCCGACTCCCCGTCCTCCTCCAGGGTGAGCTCAAACTGGAACTTGTCCCCGGGGGGCCGACTGCCATCCTCGGGGTCGTCCAAGGCAGGAGAGGGGCTTTGGGGAATGGTGCTTTGGTACCACTCCCTGTTGTCCTCCAACGTGTCCAGGATGTCCTGGGCATCCGGGTGGACCAGGTCAGCCCAGGTCTCCCACAAAGGGTGAACGATATAGTCTATAAAACCAACCTACAGGATGCATGGGGGAAGAATAGGTAATTTAGTATGTGTACAATATAACACATATGTCTGTGTCTGTGTGTGTGTCTGTGTGTGTGTGTGTGTGTGTGTGTGTTACCTGGCTCTTTTCTACCGAGGCATTGTGTTTGTCACACATAGGGCTGATCTCCATGCCCCTCTCTCTCTCTCGGTCCCCCTGGCTGAAGAACTCCTCCATGATGCGGTCCGTCCACTGCCGATACAGCTGGAGGGGCTTGGTGGGGTTGCTCAGATCTGCACAGTGCACCATGTTCTGGAGAACCTGAATATAAAAAACAGAAAGGTATTAAAAGAAGGTGCCCATGCTGGCCACACTTACGACTGCTTCAGGCTGAAATCCTCTGATTTTCATGAAATTGTTGAGGTAGATTTGTGAGTTTGAGTTCAGCTCTGATGTGACTAATTTGTTAATATGCACCTCTAAGAGAATGGAGAAAACCAGAGAGTCCGAAATGGGGGAAGCTACTATATTACAGTGTCACATGACCTACACAGTGACAAGGAGGCACTAATGACATATTTTTCTCCAGATATGAAAGGTTTTCAGAAGCCTAAAAGTTGCAGAACCTAAAAGGGGACCCGGCGATTCTGTGACTGTACATTAAAATCACCAAAACACAGTGATACGGATGTTCCCGTGACTGGTTAGTCTGACCTGTATCCTGTCAGAGTAGTTGTCCAGCAGCAAGACACCCGAGCTGGTCACCTTCTTGGTTTCCACCATCGTTTTCAGATCAGCCAGTAGATTCATGTGCTTGGACATGTCGGTTGCTAGCACCTGGGAATACCCAGAACAAGCCGTTAGCATGCAATACATAAATAAAGGGATTGTATAATGTAGTGCACATAATGCATTCCACTTCATATTTCTTTTCACTTACAATGTCAATGACCATCTTTCGCAGTGATTGTCTTTGTTTTTTGGTCAGATTTTGGAAGATGTCACAGTTCTCCTCTTGTAGAAGCTTGAAACCAACCGCTAGATGGTGGTTCTCCAACACCGACGAGTCGTTGTACATCAACGCTAGCTCTGAATCTGCACGGAGCACACCATCGATCATTTTAGCTTGAGGAACTGGAGTTTTTCTGGTTTTAAATAGTATTATAAAAACATGACATTTATATATTTAAATACATCTTATCAACAGAATGCCGTGCTAATACGGCCTACAAAGTTCACTCAATAGGCCTCTCCAAATCTTATGAGTGTTGACACGTGTATCATCCATCCCCTGCTCTGAGAGTGGCAGAAGAAAGCACCAGCATGTTTTCCTGAGAGGTCTCCCCACTGGGTCATTTGAAGGTCCTCTAGCTGTATTTAGATTTTCCATTAAGATGCATTAGTCTTGGCCACAGTGGAACAGAGCAGCAGAGGGGAGAAAGGGGATCCTGCTCTGTTGCTCTGAGGCTGACAGAAGATCAGTTTGGTGGCTCTGAACTAGGATGACTCACACTGCCTTCACTGCAGGGATTCCCCATTTGGGCTTCTAGGAAGCACAACACATTTTGTGAGTTAAGTGTGCGAGGGAGTGCAGTGTATTTTCTGTTCTGATAAGTACTTCCTCTAAATTGCCAAATCAAGGCGATATTTGTGGCACATCTGTGGTTTATACATGATAAACGAGGACACCAATTCTGTAAAGATATTTTACTGTTGATTGAAACAAATTCTTCAATAAAGTGAAAACCACATATGGCATTTGTTTAATTATATTATAACCTTTCAACTGCCAACAGCTATCTCAACTTTTTCAGCAATTCAAATATGTCTGATGTTGTGCAAGACAAATAAATGATAAGCCTCCGTTAGATTAACAAAGATATACAGGCTGTTGTTAATCGACTGCAGAGACAACATCTCTTCAAACAATGTATTCTTTTGACCAGCATGACGAACCCGTCTGATGCTGCTGCACATGATACCATTTACTGTGAGAGGTATATGAGAAAATATGATGTATTGCAATGTGTGTGGCATAACTACTATCCCACCTTGTTACTCTAACAACAGCATGTATACTACATAAGATGTCAAACAAAGGTTTCCCTAAGCAGTGTGGTCTACTACATCCAAGTCTTTGACGGGATGTTTGCTTCCTGACATGTTAGCTTGAGTGATGATAATGTGCTACAAGGAAAGGCTACTATTGTATTGTGGGAGCCATTGATTATCTCTCTGAACTCCCCTTCCTTGGAATCACTTGTTAAAGCATCATACATGACTAAAAAATGGCACGTGTCAATGCACATAATGTGCATGTGTGTACTGTTTAAAATATTTTATGCAGTAACTATACATCCAAGTTTGGTTTATACGTGAAGTTTCTTTTAGGAGAGAAAGGTTAATTGTCTGCAAAATTCTAGTGTGAGTGTGTGAATGTGTCTGTGAGTGTGTGTGCCGGCGAGGCAGAAGCTACAGTGCATGTTCCCACCTGGGTAACAGACTGTTCTTGTATGTGAATACGCACTAATGACACTGCTGAGGCACTGACGTAGCTGCTAAGACAGCGCCATATTTAGACTCACTGGTGTTGATGAGGAACTGGTTGGAGACACCAGGATGGTCCACGTCGTGAATTGCACTGGCAAAGATGGCAGCTAGGATCTCGAGGTCTGTGAACACAGCCTGGAAGAAAAAAGAGCACAGAGGGGAGGGGGGGAGGGCATTGATGAGAGAACCAAATGGCTGGACAGAAATAACCCTGCAAGTAAGAGCCATTGATTGGAGCTGGAGTTTGATTGAAGCTGATTGTGGAAGCGTTGGCGCGTACATGTATGTCTGTGCATGTGTTCAAGTGTGTTCACCTCAAGGGCAGGGGTGGATAGCAGCACGTGAGTTGACTGGGTGACGTCAGCAGCATGAATGTTGTTATGGTAGGCCACATCGCCATGATAATGGTCTTCTAAGGTCATCAGGTATGTTATAAAGGTGTCAAGTGGAATTTTAAACGTTTTGAGCAAGTCTCTCTCCTGCAAACCACAAAAACACAAGAAGAATTTTGTGGTCAAAACAGTTTCAGGATTCAACAGGCATTTCATTTTGTTGTGAATGATTAAGAGGGGGGGAAGACGTGACAGTCCTTACCTGGAATATAGTGTACATCATGACTGTCAGTGGCCGATTCCCAGAGAACTCTGCGATTTTAAAAACGTTACGGCCCCATTTATTCACATGCTCGAGCTCCTGAAAAAAGGAATTAGATAGGAATTAGATTTTCTTCCTTCTTTCTTTTCCTTCATTATCACCTGAGCCCCGAAGCCAAAGGACATTTCAGATAGTGTGCGATGTATTTATGTGAATGTGCAGTTTATTTTAGTTGCTGCACGGTCTGTCAGGACCCACAAACACACCGTAGCTAGTTCATCCTCGGTCTCGGTCTTGACTCCGAAGCGAGCGATATTAGAGTTTGTGAGGCTCGAGGAGTGTTGCAGCTTTTTCACCCCAATGATCTGAGACATGGGCTTGTTCTTCTTCTCCTTCTCCTTCTGCGTCTGAGGGGATGGCATCTCCACTTCATGTTGCTTGTCTAGAGAAACCCAGTGAAACACAAGTGGGAGGAGAATATAAAGACGACGGAGCCATTTGTTGCACACTTGGATTAATAATGTATTGTTTCAACCAGAAAAATAAAGTGTTCTTCCTGTAAGTAGTGGCTGAATTAAATATGATGGTCCAACTCAATCCAGGTTGAAGTAAAACAAAACAGAATAATTGTTCTGGCAATTTAAACAGTGTTTCAGATTGCATGTGCTTGGCCAAATACAAAACTCTACTCACTCTGAAGCTTGGCATCATATTCATTTAGAGTTTTTAAAATTCCAAACCAGTGAGTCTCTCCTGTCATCACTCACCCAGGAAGGTGCTGGAGATGAACTCCGACACCTGGTTCCCAGAGCGGCTCATCTCTGATAGGTGAGTCAGCTCCCTGTTCAACATCCTCTTGAACTGAAAGATGGACACACGCACACACACAGAGATGAGGGGTTTCACAGTGTGTAATACAGGGCCGAAAAATCACAATTTCACAATTTACAACTGATACTCAAGTACCATATACATACTTGAATACATATTACCCAATAATAACACAAAACAATTAAAGAGACAAATACACTTTGCCTTTTCCAGTCACATCACAAGAGCTGCACCAGGAACGTCACCATTTCTGGTTTGACACGTGCACACAAACACACAAAGCGGATCAGAGTGCTACTGCCAGGTATGTAGGTAACCAGTAACCCAATTTCCCACATCATTTTTTTTTCAATTTTCAGCTTTCCTCTGCCGCACTGCCTGCTCCTCCCTGCCTCTCCCTCACCCTATTCTCTCGTCCGTCTCCTCTGCCCACTGTAATTGGAGTGGCAGGCCCAGATTTAGCTGCAGGTTTTGATTTGAAGACCAAACTGATTGACGTGGAGGAGGATGCTTGAAATCAGTGGCTTTCTAAAGTGGCTGGCGAACAACAGTTACCAAACGGATTGGGAAAAAAAACAACAACTCCCGCACAAAAGTTGCTGCTTTGTCTGACTCAGTCTGGATTCTGTCCAAATAAACAATTTATGTGTATTGATTAGGTATACATCAATTTTGATCACTTAAAATAGACCATTACTACACTGCAGAGTGCTTTCTGCGCAATTGTGTATTGACATCCTATTGATTAACACCCATGGGCATTCATTGGGTGGCTTTTGAAAATGGAGACATGGTGTGCTTTGGTCAGGTAGAAAGAGCCCACAGAGGAGCAAATGACAAATACATGACATGTAGAGCTGTATTAACAAGACACATATCATATGTGTTATTATAACAAATAGGAGATAAAATCACCTATTTGAAAAAAAAGATAGATTTTTGCTTTTTTTATTCAAATGTGTGGCTAACCTAAAAACCATCCCCCATAAAATCAATAAAATGTGGAGCATCTCAACTACCGAGAGGATTGTTGACCTAAAAAAGTCTTTACAGAGCTCTAAGAGTTGCTGATTTATTCCATCTGAGAGATTAAAATACCGGAAATAACCGGCGAGAATTTAACAATTTCCAGGTAAAAATGTCTGCGCTTTTTAAATCAAATTCACCTGAAAATGTAACTTCGTATGTTCCTCTCTGCCGCACCTCCAGCTATGTCTACACCTTTTAAAGTACAGTGTAGGCGTTGTCACTCCATCCCCATCACAGATGTATTAAAATGAATGATGGATCCAGAAATGTCACACCTTTGAAGCTTTGTTCAATGGACGACATATTTGTGAGGATCAACATGCAGTAAGTGCTTTCCATTTGTGGTCATACAATCCTGCATGTGTCAAGGATGAACCTCCGTTACAAAAACACTCTGGAAATGAATAGAAACAATCACATTGAAATATGAAAAAACGTCTGAATAATTAATTTCAACACACTAATCCAAGACCACATCTTACCTTTATATATCCCCAGGACACAGAGAGCAGATAATTCGCTTCAGGCATTTTGACAAATGAACACGAGCAATCCAGAAACAGAAAGGTGCAGGTTTGTAGCCCAAAATACAGTTTGGATGATGAAAGTGCTAGACCGCTAGCAAAACAAAAACCGTCCACAGCTCTGGCCGGTAAAAGACTTTAACCTGAAGAGCCTTCAGAGCTCGGTTTAGTGTCCGAGAATATCCACAGAAAGGAGCCCATGTTGCGGGAAGCCGAGAGGAAAAGCAGATTCTGAGAGAGGAGCAGCGGGAATGTGGCTCCCCAAAGATGAGACCACACACACTGTGATACACATGACATGTGCACACACACACACACACACGCGCGCTTGGATACAGGGACGCACTGCTGAGGGTGTGAATAATTGATGATGGTGCGGATGCTTGGTAGATGCCAAAGCACCAGGACAGCACACACACACAAACAATCTGTCAACAGCTCCCAAACAGGCCTGACTGCCTGCCTGCCTGCCTCTGTGTGTATGACACAAGCTCCCATGTGAAGAGCAAAAGCTGCTCTTACAGTGTCACACAACAGCAGCAAATCAGGGCCCAGATATGGAAGAAGTGTGAGCTCATCATCACCTCTGATTGGCTTGGATTGGAACAGACTTGAGGTCACCTGCTGTGTGATTGGCTGGGACTGAAGTCAGTGGAAAATCTACCTCTCTTTTCCTTCTATTCCTGCAGTGAGGCAGGATGTGGGAGTGTGTGTGTGTGTGTGTGTGTGTGTGTGTGTGTGTGTGTGTGTGTGTGTGCGTGCGTGTACATACAGTACATGTTCATTTGTGTGTATGCAAGGCATATTTGCCTTACATGCACTAGTACATGTGTGTGTCGGTCTGCGTATTGGCTGACCTAACCTTCGGTTCAGTACGATGTACAAGGACAGGTTACCTCATCGAACAAAAAAACAAAACAAAAAACTGAGGTCAGCTTTTATGCCAGTATTCGTGGGAGATGAGTCACAGTAACATCACTGTTGAGATGATGTGTCGCATAAAAAATAATTAATATCGCAAAAAGAATCAGCGTCACAGTTATCTGAAGTGGGCTCAGTAGAACAGAAACTGAAAGCACAGTGTTCACACAGGCTGCGTGTGTCACTCAGCTCAAGAGGTTATCGCTTTGGTTGGAAACAACTCGCCATGAAGTTATATATAAAGCAGATATAATTGAATTCAATATGTTTTATTGGCACCAGTGTAACAAAGACAATATTGCCAATGCATTAAGTATTAATGTGACTGTAGCTTCATTATGAACAAACCCGTTCACACTGTCACGTTGTCATTAGACTAGGGCCACACAATTGAGGCCAAAATGATAAACATTACTATTTTGTTAATCAAATTTGAGCTCATGATGAGATTGAGATTCACATGAGCACTTTACGTTCCATATTGTGCTACATTCCTGCTCATGTACAAATCTATGCATCAAAATAAGACTGGTTCTTATTCACCGCCCATCTCCATCTCCGAGGAGCAAAGCTGCACCAAAACTATTCACCCAAAATGAAACAAACAGAGGACAATATCAAAATATGTCCTAAATTAAGGTTCTGGACTGGAGCTGCAACATTTAGGAACAATTTTTTCACTGGCTGTCAGTTTGAGAAGCGTTTTATTTGATATGCAGCGTAAACTTCTATGAGTGGAGCACACATTTTAAAACGCATTAATTAATTGTGGGTAAATCAAGATCGTGATTAATATCTGATAAATTGTGCAACCCAGCACTACATTGGATATGTTGTTATTATACAAAATATTAATTATTATGTGATGATTATGGGGCCGCATGACTTTACATTAAACAGAATAAAGTACAGGTACAATAATAATATGCAGAACAGCTTAATCTTAAATCAGGAACCTACAGTCAATGAACTTGTGTTCCTAAGAAACGTTTTTGTTCTTGGTGTGCTTGAGCACATACGTGCACATGTGTCTGTGATGGTCCAGTGGCTACATGGATTGAAAAGGGACCAAACCGGTCTCTGCCTACTTTACACCTCACCTCTGCAGCCCACCTGGCACTGTGAGTCATTTACAGCTACGCTGGAGCAGATGAGACAACTGGCTAACTGAGATCTAGCAGCTTTGATTGACTCCGAACCAAGCAGGCCAGCACGTGCAAACACACACACACACACACACACACACACACACACACACACACACACACACACACACACACACACACACACACACACACACACAGCCAGTTCGCTCCCTGTCGAAGCCCACCGTTTAAACAAATACGACACCCACAGACCCCCTCTCCACACAAACTCCCTCCCTCCGTCACACAAATACACACACATATTGATAGCTTAGCCAAGAGGTGTGAACACAAACTATTGGGTTGAAATTGGAAAGTGTCACACCAAGCTTAGCTGTGACTTGTGTGTAATTTGCTCTTTGCCAAAGTGACCAGAAATATCCACTCTCTGCTGTATATAGCCCCCGACACCTCCAGATCTCTGTTGCATTAGTTTCTTTTCTCACATTACATATTTATTCTGGTGGCAGTGACCGCCCTCCCTGCACACACCTCTCCACAGAATACAGGAAGACAGGAACACGACTCTAATTGCCACGACTCACTGTTTTCAATGAATGTACCAATGACCGTGCGAAGAAAATTTGCGTCCATTCATAACCATAACAAAATGTGGAGAAGGAAATCTATACAGTATGTAGGAAGCCTAAAGGGTTCGAAAAGATGAAAAGATAAATCAATAACAACCGTGAAAGGCATTCTAGTATAGTCAGGGCACTGACACACAGCCTTACAAGAAACTTCTCAGTTCAGAAAATCCAAAAGGTCAAAACCTACCAGCAACTTGTTCAGTTACTGTAGAATCCCTTTGACCTCCACGAGTATGACTAACAAGTTACATACAGAATGATTTCCAATCTCCTGGACATCTCCTGGCTGAACTATTGAGAACATAGCATTACAGTACAAACTAAAAGCCTCATCATAACCTGAGCTCAAAGAAAGATCTGCAAACCCTGAATACTACAGTTTTCGAGCTTTCGATCGATGTGTTTGCAATGACGAAACACCAAAAGTATTTGTATGAATTATCTATTTTGATCTTTTTTTCCGAACCTAAAGAAGCAGATTACCCACCTGGGATCTACACAGGTGCATGAGCAAATATCACAGCATTGTGTATAGCCAGCAGAACACCTCACAAAGGCAGGTGTATTGAGCCTGATCAAGTCAAAGAAAAGGAAACGGATAAGTATTGATGACGGGTGTCCTGGATGACTCACTGATGGATACAACACGCATCCGAGGCCGGACTGGACCAAATATTTATGGTGTCGTCTCAAGATCGGGAATATGTCCTTTGGTGGTGATCAAATGAGACAGAATCCAATATTCATTAAGATGGCGCTGTGTTGTGGGGATACATAGCATTTGCACCAATGAGGGAGAAACAAATGTATTTACTTCACTGCAACAGACACACTAAGGTTTTAGCCAGGTGTGTGTTGTGTGGCGGCCAGATGAGAGGATTTAGGCATGTGTTGTTGGGTGTAGGGTTTAGTTATTGCATGTGTCACTTTGAAAGGATAGCTTTTTGAAGATTAAAGTATTTTGGCAGTGTGTTGCATCGAAAAATTGACCATGTATTTCAAGTACCTCCCCATCCCGATGAAATTATTGGGATCTACTGTACATTTAACCTGTTACTGTCTGAGCCATGGTTCAACAGAGGCTGCCAACAATCTGGATCATGACAACCAAAATCTTGTGGGATGTTTTGCTCCAGGAAATCTTATCTTCACGAGAAACTCTTTCTACATCTTAGTCGGTTCGAGCGGTTAATCAAGAGTGTCTTCCTTGTCCTACATTTTTACCTCTGGAAATGAGCAATGAAGAGGCATGTTGGGGCCAGAGGAAAACCAGGTGCTGATCCTAGAGACGCCCACACAAAGGGTGGACCTGGAACCACAAGAGCATCCTAAACTAGAGCCACCGAGCCACCAGATAAACCACCAGCACAGTGCTCGCTTCAATAGAGATATGGTTGTCTCAAAGGTTGTGTTAGATATCATTAATTGTGGTGCATTTATTTTTAATCGTGTATAATACTGTGTATTTGTATAGTATGTACGTCTACTGCTGTGTGAATGCTGCAACAGCAATACAAATATTGAACATGTACTCTTCTACCTGGTGTGAGATCCTTTTGGACAAACAGGTATGTCACCTTGTTTGATCTACTGTTATAGCAGCCCTGGGGCTTAATGGAGTAACTCTGAGAATGCTATTCAGAAGTGTAATGCATTATTTCCCTATATGTCAGAATCTGATCGGGGTCTTTACTTGGGGATGTCAGAAGCAGAAGTAAACACAAAACAACAGCAGCTATACGATGTGACTGCTAAAGAACACGGCTAAAGCGCTCGTATGGCTGGTGATTTACACAGGAATGTCACTGGAAGTCACCTTCAGATACAACAAGGTGCAGATTTAGCTGTAGTTTAATTCCTTTTACATCAAGGGAATTCCATTCTGTAGTTTCTTTTTAATCTCAGAATTCCCATCATTGATGAGTTAAGGTTCATGTTGAGTGTTGATCAATGAAAGTCTGCGAGTTACATACACAAGTAAAAGCTATGTGTGGGAGGTGGCGGGACTGTATTACCTTTGATGTGTGTGTGTGTGTGTGTGTGTGTGTGTGTGTGTGTGTGTGTGTGTGTGTGTGTGTTGGTGGAGTGAGACAGCAGGCTGGTTTGGCCTGTGGCTGTTGCCATGACAACCATAGATAGTTGTCCTGGTAAGTAATAGTGAGGCGGTGCATGTTACGTCTTTTTTCTTTAATGCTTCTTCCTGCTTTTATATGAGGTAGATGTCCCGGTCATGCATGTGACCGTGGTAACATCAGCGGTGAATGTGTGCGTTTGAGTAGTTCCTTTGTCTGTCCGTCCTCCCGTTTTGGGCCACGCCCCCTTGAGTGACATCACAGTGTGTGACATCACTAGAGCTGCTCAGCATTCAGAGTGGCACAGCAGCCTACACACACACACACGCACACGCACACGCACAGCGACTGAGCATGCTCACAACTCCCTGCCTGCATTATGATGCTGTCACTAACACACAGAGATAATATAACACAAAAAGGTGCGCTTTGATGGCTGGGTGCTGAAGAGGGCATCAAAACACATAATATATACAACCAAGTAATGATTGTAGAAGACGTGAGCTCCTCTAGCTCAAACAGTAACTGCTAAGTGTTGATAAACACTAGATAAAAGACCAAGAGGAATGTCTCTTCAATATTAAACTGCATCTGTTCCAATGAATCAAATCAACGACCCAGGCCATAACCGTATTGGGTCTATCTCCAGGTGAAGTTGAGCTGCACATCAGCTTGGCCTGTCAGTGAACAATAAACACCACTTCACCGCTGCTGAGTGACCATACAATACATCGACAGATTTGTAGAAATACTTGTTTATAAGTTTATATTTCTTCATTGATGTGTGGAAATGCAGCTGAAGGTTGTGGACGGATTAAAAGGTCTGCTTAAATTGTGTTTTCAGGATCACCTCCCTAATCTGAAGTTAACCTGTGAGGATAGTGCTGCTTGCAGCCAAATCAAGTGGCAGTGTCAGTTCATGACCACCACAAATACATGATGTTACCTGGAACAAACATGGGATGTAAAATATATAGTATATAATAGAGTATTAGTACGTATACTATTCATCAAATATAACTCTCTCATACATTCCGTTCTCATAAGCCACAAACAAACACACAACAGTGAGTCCTGGGTAGCAGCTTCTGAACAGGTTTCAATAAATAACACAAACAAAAGCTACATCAGATGCAATCATGTTGGCCTCCATAATTAAACACTTTTTTTGTCAATCTTACCTTGTTGGAGGCCATCTCGCTGACAGAGTGTCTTGTCTGCAGCGTCTCCAGCTGGTCCAGACACCAGTCCAGCTCTTCCAGGGTCTCAGTGGCCAGTTTCTGGTAGGCCTCCTCTGCAGGGGCAAGACAGGAGGGCAAGTGGTCAGTAAGGGCCCGCTTCAGAGGGCTAGTGGACGGTCCAGGCCCGGGGTCTCCAACCCCACATACAGCTAAGCTCGGATACCCCGAGAAGACACATGGGCGACTCTTCATACTGGACAGGTGAGCCAGCTGTGCGGGCCTGGTGGTAGTCCTGTATCCTAACCCACAGATGAGCAGTCTGTGGGTTAGGTCAGCTGTAGCAAAGCTCACTGATTCCCTTGGAGAAAAGAAATCTCCCGTGCGGTTCTAAAGTTCAAATCCTGGATCCTTCCTTTTAAGAATAAGTCGAGATACAATCCCAGGGAGTATGGTTGCACGTGATGAATGACAAGCAGTCACTCCGAGTCAGTTCTGGGTGTCCAAATGAACAGTAAGAAAATCACACCAAAGAATACAGCGGGAACCCACAGAGCACAAGGAGCAACAGCGATTTCTCAGAGATCTCACACAGATAGACTCATCCCCTATCTCTCCAAACACAGCACACACATCACACTCAGTGACCTAGGTGTGTGAGGTTTACGCTATCATTCGTGAGAGAGATGTAATTCCAGTCATGTAGCAGGATGAAGAGCAGTCTGCTTAGCAGGCCCATGTCTGCCAATGTGTGGATGGTGGGAAGACAGGGACGGTGGAAAAAAGGGGATCCAGTGAGAGACTCAGAACCAGTCGAGATCCATGTCAATACTGTCCAGCAAGGAACAAACACCAGATGGTTCACAGCATCCTGACATAGTTAACAAAATACAAAGACATCTCAAACACACACGGACGCAAACAAATATGCACACACGCACACACACACACACACACACACACACACCAGACAAAATGCTAACCATAACACATCATGGTTTTGTCTCCTTAGCCTCTCTGCCAATGAAAATGTCCATCGTAGCCGGGAAGCAAAGGGTATAATCCGGTGCTGTGTGTGAGTGTGTGCTGGGTAGTGTTTCTTATAAATGCTGTGTGTATAGGGGGTGGGTTGCTGTTGCTTCGGCGTCCCTGGTAGCCAAACGTGCTTCTCTCCCCAAGCTGTACCTAAAGCCTGAGAGGACTGCACCGTGGATGGGGAAAGGAGAGTGACAACATGTGGACTGGAGTGATAGAGGAGTGGAGCCAGAGCTGGGAGATCCCTGTGATGTGTGTGCTCGCATGGTAATATGTGTTCACCGTTCAGCATACAAATACACCAAAACACAGAGGTAAACAAATAGATGGCCGACAGTATGGCAAAGAATGTGGAGCGTCATCGTCACAAGTGTGAAATTGAAGACATGCCTCCCTCCAAGTCAGCCTACGTTAACAGAAAAATGTCACCTTGTCAGAAGCCAATTAATCGTGATACCTCGACTAATTAAGGAAAGCACAGGCTTTTAATGCTCTGTGATAAGGGGGGCACTTTAGCTGTAATTCAATTACACAATTCAACAATTAATTCTTACACTAGAAGCTGCAAAGTGTATAGCTCTGGAATGCATGTTTAGCTTTTTTAGCACCTGAATATTTTAAAGGGCACATGTTCACCATTTTTGTTTCAATGCATGACTATTTAGTGTATAAGCATGACCACTCTGGCCACCTCTACACCTCTTTTGTCACCTCCTATCCTCTAAAATACCCCCCTCTCTCCTGCTTCATTGTCTTTGACAAATTTCTCCCTCCCTCCCTCCCTCCATTAGTCCCCTTCCTCTCCCACACTCCTCATTTCCTCCGCTGATCTCTGAACATCCTTCCTCCTCCCTCTTTTGTCTCCTTTCCGTCTCTCTCCTCTTTCTTTCTTTCTCTCGGTCTCCCTTTCTCTCTCTGCCTGTCTCACTCCCTGGTGTGGTGTCGGTGGCTGGGGTGCTACTCTTTCTGACAGCAACTGCACTGACGTCAATGACATTCTTCTCATGCTTAGTGCGACATCAGACACCGCCGCTCGGAGAGGCCACTCTGCTGCACAGACGCAGGGCTGCAGCCAAACTATGTACCGGAACAGTTCGACAGTGAAGTCGGACTGTGAGAGGGAGTGGAGGAGAGAGGAGGAGGAGGAGGAAAGGGGAAGAAGGAGGGAAATATGCAGAGACAAGAGGAAAGGCAAGGCTGGGCAACTAAGAAATAATACTGATGTGATATCAATTGTTTAGTTAATTCATACATGTTTTAATTTTGTTGAAACAGTTGATGTCCTGAAAACTAATGCTGTGGGGATTTCAATTATATAGATAAATAAGAATATTGGAAAAATATCCATCTTTAGCCCAATATGGATATATACAGAACTATTCATCCCACTTGATATGATAGTACTCAAAGCCCTGTTGTTTCCATATAGAGTACAAGATGCAATATCAAGGAGGGAGGGAAAGATTGAGTAATTTGGAGTATTGTTCTAACTCGTATTATGATAAACTTTACATCCACAATGAAGACCAAGAACAACTTCCATAACATTTTGGATCGAGTGTATGGGGGTACATGTTAAAATAATAGTATTGCTTTAACCAGCATCTATTATCACCCAAAATAGGTAAAAGGCTTAACTACTGGTCAAGTTTCTCTACTAACGTCTATATCTGAAGATATCTGAGATAAAGACAAATACATGTGTGTGTGTTTATGTGATTCTATTAGTGTCTGTGCACATGCCTTGGGGATAATTTCACTAAACACAATACAGTGAAAGGATGTATTAATGGTGAAGGTTACATGGTCTCTCCTGCAAACCAGCTAGGTTACAGCTACTGATACGGCTAAAAAGTGACTGTCAAGGACAAGTGTATTCCAGCCATCGAAGACTGTCTGTGCCATGTCCTCCTGCTCACAACGAAAACTCTTAAAGTAGGCCAGAGAGACTGTCTGTCTAGTGCAGTCTGCGAAATAATTTGTTATAAATCATAAACTTGTTCTGTATCATTAAACAATGCATTTATGCAGATGGAGACCATTTTCACCAATAAAACAAGTATATTGTGTCCATTACTCACACCCACGCTAGCTATGGGCCAATAGAAACTCTGATAGGATTTTGACACACAGCAATAATTTCATCAATTTAAAGCACCTCCTGAAAGTCAGCTTTAGACTGTTCCAGTCATGTTACTGTTCATAAGATCATTTACTTGAAATGTTGGCTATAAATGCTGTAAGTATAGTCCAAATGCACTTTGAATAAAATCACCCGGTTAAAGGTATACAAGTGGTAACATTGCATGTCCCTACTGTGGGACTAATGCAGGCTTATCTCATCTTATTTTATTTAAAAAGAAAATTCAAATTGAAATGTGTTTTTGTTTATCAGTAAGAAACAGGTACTTAGGTTGAAGACATTGAACAGAGAATCTTGTGAGAATCGGACCCAGCGTTAAGGAGAAGTTGACGATAATGTGTTTTTCACAAAATTTAAAATTTCTGAAAATCTATGTAGAATGGACCGACAAAAGTTTTTGTCAAGTAGATGGAACCGGACATGTGTGTAAAATATCAAGTCAATCGGTCATAGTGGGCGATGCCTGTGGGCTGTCAAATTTAACTTCAACTGGTCGGATTAGTGTTAAATTTCGGATTAGTCGGAGATAAATCGGATTAGTGTTACATAAAAAAAAAATAGGTTTAGCCCAAGCACCTTTTTTCCCTGCGCAAATCCCGCAAATAATAAGAATAATAAACACTAGAAAAACAATAGGTCAGTGCTCGGGCCCTAATTAAGTACCCCTATTTAGCATTTTCTGTACAAGCAGTATATACACATGTAAGAAATTGTTTATAACAGACCATAATGTCATTGTGCTCAAAAATAATAATATAGTGTAAGTGTGTATTAATTACAGTATTTGTCAACAAATAAAATGTATCCTATGATGACATATTATATTATAGTTGTTGGCAAATATATTATCAAACACATATCTGCTTACAACTAAATAGTAGTGTGCTATGAACCATTTATTGGATATTCATATACTGCTTATAACTGCTAAATAGGGGGACTTCAAGTCAAGTGTTCCCTTGAATACTAATAATAGTAATTATGTAATAAAAGTCTATTCCTGACTCCCAGACCACACACATAACCACACAAACACATTGAGGACAAAATCATGCTGCTCTGGCTGTCCACGTACCTGTAAAGGTGGTCTTGGTGATGGGTGGTGGTGGGTTACACATGGGTGATCTCCTGTCGGGGGGGGAGACAAAACAACACTAAGACATTTCCTTCCCAAAACAATACAATCGGTAGTTTACCTAAAAATGTTTTATTCTCTCTCACTGACTCTTAGCAGTAAATAAGCACCATTTTCCTTAACTCGTTTCTACACATGTAGGCAGCACTGTAGCAGAAGGTACCGTCACAGACTATTGCTGCTATTGTTGCAGTCGGCTACTCAAAGAGAACAGCAGAGGGCGAGCAAAGCCAGACTGTGAGTGAGCGCTGTACACAGTGCAGCATGCGATCACCTATTTGGTAGAACATCTTACTCATAAAAGGACTGTCATCATATATTATGATACACTGACATGTTGAACGTTGTCACCTTTAATACAGTCATCCCTCTCACTTTGACAGATTTCATTTCTGTTTGAAAAAACAAACAAACAAAACAAGCAGTAAAACTTACTTGCTGGATGCCCTGTCTTGCTGTATATTAGTTAATGCACCAAAGTTGTTTCGTACAGTTCTCAAGCTGGCAAGAACCTGAAGGGAACGTGATAGATTAGGACTGAATCATACATTCATTTATACACATTTTAAATATGTAGACAATACAAAAAAAGAAGAAGAAATGGCACAAGCCCTCACCTGTGCAAATGGCGTTACAATCATATCGTCGCCATGACTGAAAGACACAAAGACAGTGGCTTTAATGTCAGCTGCAAATCTACAGTATATTGACAGTATATAGTGCTCATGTGCTGCAAAGGTCAAGGGGACGAGGGGTAGGAAGGAGCTGTGGGTCATCACATTAGATTAGTTTCACCATCTCTGATCCACTCAATCACAGTGACACGTTCACTCATCACATCAGCTACCAGCTGAGGCCCTACGTCATACAACGTGATAGTTTCAACAGTTTGAAGGGATTTATGGGCGGACGTGTCACTGTCCACATAAGGTAGTTCAGCGAATGCCATTTTCAGAAAGGACTGTAAAACCTGCAAGCTGTCTTTTCACTTGCTGTACAGACATGTCCCTCACGCCGTCGCCCTTCATGTCCTTCCCCTCTCTGCCCGTAACTATATCCCTCTGGCTGTCACTATTTCACATGTTTATTGACTTTTATTTATCTAGGGAAACATCAGCTGAGCTCTTTCTTGACTTCAAGCCCTTGGACACATGGCTGGAGTGTATGGTGCACCTCGGTGAGCATTGTTAAGAGAGTGGAACGCAGTTGTCATTCAATTCCAGCTATAGGAATGTTAAACAGTACACTTTGAGTCAGACTCCTGCTCACCCCCGAGCTACGTTATGACTGTCAACATTTGCTCAGGTGACAGTGGTGTGCTAGTGTCACGGAGCTGTCCTCCTACTGGTCAGCTCTACAAGGCTGCAGCCACACCACGCACACACCCACTGTCACGTGAGCTGACATGCCTGGCGTGAAAGTCAAAAGAGACACAGGCTTGTCATGTGCTACTATCACAAGAAAGATAGAAGGTATTTAAGAGTAAAGACAACATGCTCACTGAGAGAGAAGGAAATAATCTTTTATGGACAGATAAGAGCAGAGGCGAGAATCAGAGTTAGGGTATGGCAGTTCTCTCTGGACTATGTTGTCCTGAAGATGTCTCTTTGTTAGGTTCTTAGGGAAACCTGCAATGTATTTCTCTACTAACTTGATTGTGAAGCTGTATTATTCCTTTCATGAATAGTGCTGTGAAGGCAAGTGGCCTTGTTTATGAAATCCAGCAGAAAGATATGAAAGAATGAAGCATAAAAGATTAACTGTTTAACATGGTAACTGGATAGTGGGCATAGGTCAATGAAGGGTTGTTGGTTTAATACTCCAGAGCAGAAAGCAGCAGTAAGGAGGAAGTCTAAGTTTACCTCAGGACATTATTTTTCATCCTTTTGTCTATTTGTCTTTCCTTCGGGCTGGATCAAAATGTCTATATTCTATATTTTCAGTCAATATTTGTATTTCCTGCAGCACTAAGCGTACAGTATATGCAACTGGAGAACCACCACAGTGTAGAAAATGAGGAACATGCTATCAATATATACATCGACCCAGAAGAAGCCAGCTTGTTTGTGTGGAGTGGGCTCTGCTACAGTTGAAATGTAATGCAGTAAATAGATCAACTGCAGCACAAATATCCATCCCATTATCCTTATGAGTTATAGAGACATACTCTGCAATGTGTCAAAATATCAGAGTCGCATAAACTGTGCCTGTGGACACTTGGTGACTGACCACCTTGTATATGCTCCTGGGAACAGCTAAGAATAGGTGTGAGACCACACAATCAGCTGTTGGTCATGCACACTTCCCACCAGAGCTAAAGCTAGCCACGTGGCAGCTTTAAGCACTTGTCTAATAAACACCAGCAGCCCTAAACAGATTCAGACAGGCAGAACAAAAAGCAGAAAAAACCACATTCAGCACAAAGGGGGGAGCATTTGGGTGTATTTCATGAAGGCTCAGGTGGAAGCAAGAAAAGCTGTGCACTCACATGTCACTGGCAATGGAGGAGTTTCGGGACATAGACTTGGGCGAGAGGTCATAGTCACTGTCGGATCGGTACAGGAACGACTCTCTCCGTTGGCTGTGGACAAAATTGGCCTGCAGGATGAGACCTGAGCCCGGGCTGGCCATGGGGTCCAGGGGGCTGCGACCTGATGACGTGCCATTGTCCACATCGAAACTGCAAAGAGAAAGGGACAAAGAAGTAAAGATCAAAATCTGAAAATGTATAGCTAATACTAATTGGTATTGTAATACAAAGAATGTCTTGCAGAATAAATTAAAAAAACATTATTTAGAGGGTATTTGAAAGGTGAAAAAATGCTGGAAATTATGTTCTTTAAACAGTTAAGAGATGAGAGGAAAGATGCACTGATCAATTCTCTTCAGAATCTGACCACCACCTGAAATGATGCCACTTTTACAATTCTTATATATAAGTGCACACCATGCATGAATAAATAAACTTCTGATAAACTCCCGTCAGGATCAGACTGTACTTATGGGCATGATGTGGCTCAACTATCCAGGTCTAAAAAAAACATTAATTACACCTTAGAGGTCTTGATGACTTCAGAGCTTACGCACATGAACCCACATTCATATGTTTTTCCATCGCAGCAGCATTGGCTCTGACATGCACTTCCTACGTGGCTGATTATCGGCTCCATGGTCACAAGCTGCGACATTCAGAACACAACATGACGAGCCTACGCTGAACTGATTGACTACCGTGTAGACACGACGGCCCTACACTGCTCATGCACTGCTGGATGACGTAAATTTGCTCATAAGCGTAACCATTTAAAATCATAATCAGTCAGTCACTCATTATCTGGCTGATTATTGGATGGCTGCGATTGTTAGAAGAATAATTAGCACCGTCACTAACGGTAAGAACTAAAGTAGTTATATTTGAAAGACATCTACATGGAACCACAAGCGATATGCTTGGATTGAACTCTGTGCAGGGCCACAGGGAATATCTCTGCTCTAACAATGTCACTAACTCTCAGTTGAAATATGTTTAGAAACTGTTGACATAATTTCCCACTGGGATACCACGCCTTAGTCTCCTCGGTGATTGTTCGCCCGGGTGATGACTAATGCCTGTCACCAGGGATGTCGGCCTCATCACTAAGGCTATCGAGCAATCCCATAAGCCGATCTGGTGTGGATGCTAAGGTCAGGAGGGATTCCCCCCAAATACGACACAGAATACGCACAGGGACGATGCGTATCACCATCGCCGTCCTCTCTAGGCAAACAACCACACATTTAATCCAATAGCTGCACGGATACTTTATTCATCCCCGGTTGGAAATTACAACATCATAGCAGCAATAACATAAACACAGATTTGAAAACTGTAAACTCATGTTAGTGGTATGTTTATGCATGTGTATGAAGATGTCTTCAGGACAGCATGAGTGTGTACATACGCATATGTTTGCAGGGTGCATAAAGCACGTTCCCAGGCTGAATTTAAAAATCCAACTACTGAAACATTCCTTGTCCTTACACAATGACAAAAATTACATTTCCATCAGTCACCTTCCTGTTTACTATCTTGCGGTTGTAAGTTTCTCTTCCTTAACAGATGATTCACTGACCTAACAGGTGTAGGTCATTATTACTTTGTATTGTATTAAGCAAGGCTGGTTTGTAGGTTGGAAGTAATTATGCTTCTCACGTCTGAAACAAGACATCTGACCGACACACAGGACATGCCAAGCATTTTTTCCACGACAACTAAATGGCTAAACGCTGTGTGATCTCTGCGTGGTGTCTCCGAGTAGCAGCAGCAAAGTGAGCGGGAGCTTTGGTTGTGGAATGAGATAGTTTGGCTGTCTGCCTGATGACTGAGGGAAGGACAATTGTATTGTCCTCTTCCTGGTCTCTAACTAGCTCTCAGACAAACACACACAATGACTCCCAGCAACTCTCCCCCAGTTTGTCTCATCTTGCACACAATGTCTCTGAGTCTCTGTTTGTCTATATATAGTATTAGATCAGATGCATGTCAGTCTCAACCAGTATCATCTCTGTACTTGGTCAATCCACACGGCCAATCCAATCCACACCCTCTTATCGCATCCAATCATTTGTTTTCTTTGCTGCAGGTGTGAAACACCCACAAGTGGCATATAAACTGTTATTCCAGGCACAGGGCTGTCCGTTCTCCAGCTGTTCCGTGGACTAACTGTGGATGGGCGTATGCATCATGTTTGTATAGCACACAGACAAATATCACAGATAGAGAGATAGTGGAAGTGCCAAAATGTAACACCCAACATATGTTAAACAGCTCATTAATCATCACGCTGGTCACACCCTACACAGATTCTCAGACAAATCCCTGACACGTAAGTCCACTCAAAGTGTGAGTGTGTGTGTGTGTGTGTGTGTGTGTGTGTGTGTGTGTGTAAACAGGGTGACTCCACAGACACACCTTCTTTGGGAATGATATTCACAACTAGTTTACTCGGTATTATACCAGCGTTGACATCATAGTGGGAATGTCTGGCCTTTTTCAAGTAAGTCAAATGTATTTATATAGCCCTTTTCTAGAGACAGAGGTCACAAAGTGTTTGAAATTAACACAATATGACCATACAAGGGGCCAATAAATTACAAGACGTTTTTATAACAAAAAACTTCAGCAGCAGGCTTTGAGGAAAAAAAAGAAAAGACGAAAGTCAACACCCCTATGACTGTGTTGTGAGAATCAACAAAAAGCACGAGTACAACTCAAAGGGGGATTATTGTGGAGATGGGAAGTAAATCCAGGATTACTTAGAGGCCGAGACAAAGAGACACCACAGTTTACCCAAAAAGGGAGTGATACTTGATATGCAAACACTGGATGGACGACGGAGAGCTCTGTCAAACAGAAAAAGATATCCCATCTGCTGAATATCAGAGCCAATGTTTGGGACCTTCTTGTCCATCATCAAAAGTCACATCACTTATTGTTTTTATCTTTCTTTCTAGTTTTTTAACGTCATATATTTCCACATCAATTAAGTGAACTCGGAGAAAGGAAAGCAAGAGCAAAACAAAGAAATAAAGAACAAAATAAAATAAATACGTTCTTCACTCCGGGTAGCGGTAAACTACACTGTGATCAATGATGATGCACACTGGTGATATGTCAAAATACTAAATATCACTGATCAGAATTTACTCCTTAGATTCCTGGCCAAAATAGCGGACACATTTTTAATTTACACAATAGCTATCATCTGGATAATGCTAGCCATCACCATTCATTTCCACCTGCAATTAGCATAGCGTTGAGGGTTTAAGAATCAAAGATAATGCTCCCTGAATAGATTATAAAGTCCTTTTAGAAAAACTGGTGAATTTGGACTATAAATTTAATAAACTTGATTTAAAATCCAGTTATTAACTGTCAAAGCATATATGTATCTTGAAGCATATTTTCATTTGTAGATTTGGCAAAATAACAAGGAGGGCTCGAGGTGCTGATAACAAAGGTTTGTTGCAGTCAAAGCCCAATATCTGTCACATGTCTATCGACATAAAAATAAAAGTCCCCCGAATAGCTTACTGTGGAAAGTCATTTAGCTACAATAGCCTGCAGCTACATGAACACATGAGAAGACAGTCGGTAGAGACATTGTTTCCCACAGGAGTAGAGTTTCATGCTTTAGTTTAGGTTGCACGGGGGGAAAGAGAGGGATTGTTTGTTACTAGAAGAACCCCTTTCAGCTGCACTGTAACAGAGCTTTCAACTGAGCTGAGAACCTGCTGAACCCGTCGGTCTAGGTGCTCAAGGGCATGGAGATTTTCTGAGGGGTCCCTGACCTTTCACCTTGGGATATGTGAATGAAAGTGAGTTCTATTGTTATCCAAAAATCCCCACTTTGTTTTTTTGGATCATTTTGATCATTTCTTGAGTGGTAAAAAACTGCACCAAATCTACGTAATAAATGGTATCAACCCCAAAAATGTATAAAACATAATAGAGCATGGGAAAAGCCATCATATACTTATATCTACACTTTCATCATCTAGTTTAATCAATTATTTATTTATTTTCATTCTCAATTTATGAGTAGAACAACTTGACAAACACTGCGTTGAGTTGCATCTTAAGCTTTCAGATGATTGTCCACCACTTCTATGTGGCCTATACTGTTGGCCTTCTATCTCTCCCTGTTCCTCCCTGCAAAACCCAAAACAAACCTCTATCTGGGTCTCTTAATGAAATGTACAGGACTGTAGTTGTAAGGGCAAAGAGGTAGACGAGTAGTGGCAGTTGTGACTTTATACAGTCGGACGCTGCTGGGTCACATACATGCCGAAGCAGAGACCACACGGCTCTTTAATGCTCTCTCTATGTCTTTGGTTCTCCATCACTTCTGTCTCAATCTTCTCTCTCCTTTTGCATCTATCTCTCCCTCTCTCTTTCACACGCATGCACATGCAGGCACGCACGCATGCAGACATGCACGCACGCACACACTCCAAATGGCATAGATCAATGACTCATTCATTTTCAGCCTTGGGTCATTTGAGTAATTATAAACACCACAGGAATTGATGTGACATCACTGTGAGGAGACATACTGGAGAGGTCAGGGCATAAGTGTCTCTGATACATTATCAGCTGAGTTTTACAAGGATCGTTCAGAGTTGGTGGACCAGAAAGGGTCAATAGGTAATACCAACATGATATTTGTGTCTTTTCCCAAAGTGCAAACAAGTATTGGATCTCACCCCCCCAAAAAATGCATTCTCTTTTACTAAAACTAGTGACACAAATATCGAAATAATGTCACAAAATTGGCCATAAACTGCTGTTTGAAAAGTGTGTGTGTGTGTGTGTGTATCTGTATTTATTGTGAGCAGTGCGTTTCCTTGCATGCATGCAAAGTGACGGTATGTGATCCTGAACAAATGAGTGGCAACCTTGACCATGCTCTAACTGCCAAGCAGGGACTCATTACAGAGGAAAATAATATGCCAAAGACGAAAGAGTTGGCAAAGGTGACGCATAAGACTCAGACATGCTGCGTCTGATGGAAAAGCTGTGTTGTTTTTTTGGCATTGAATGCTGTCAGATTATTGGTCTCGTTTCTTTATTGTCGGATAACAATGACAGAAGTTTAAAATATTTCAAAAAGGTTTGGTACAAAGACGTCAGTACGCTGCTTGGTACTAAATAAATGAAATAATTTGGAACCAGAGCTGAAACTCAGGTACCTTATCAAATCATTTAAATGTATTCACACTGGATCACTTTACTGTAATCCAGCTTTACAGATCATATAGATTAGCTCTATGGTGGTTGAAATGTGCCTAACTAAGAATGACAAAAGAGACAAGCAAAAGACAGAAAAATTCTGTTCTGCATCTTGGATATCTAAGAACGCTCACGTCATCTTTTTTCTCCGCCTAAGCTTACACATCCAATCGTGAACCTAATGTGACAGCTCGTGTAGGCCTCAGCAAATTCACCTTCTTTGCTTAATAGTCTCTTTGACGTCCCGGCCAAAAAACAGCTCCATGAGGTTAGTGTTCATAATGCATGTTAGTGTTCATAAACCTCTACTTCTAAGCACTGTCCTTGCTATCTTGTATGGAAAGTCAACAGGGGAGGGGGCAGGGCCAAACACCACCTTACCACCAGTAAATATGATACAAAGGTTACAGAAACAACTAATTGCAAGGAGGTAGCGTCCACAGGGCTTGCAGTTTGCTTTTGTGGCACATACTCATACAGACACAGTCGCACATTAACAGAAGCCGCCATGTAAACACACATGCGTGAAGTTAAATTAACACCAATCGGGCTGCAAATGTGAGCAAAATTGGTCTTTAACAGATAAATCATTTTGTCTGTAAAAAGTGATCCTGAAGGGTTTGCTCCATCTCTTGCATTCTCTCTCTTGTCTGGTTTTCTTGCCCTGTCTGGAACAAGTACAGTGAATTTTTCACTTTTAGTCGTGACACTACTTTAGTGCTCGCTGTCACTGCGCCATTCAGGAAACTCAGTCAATCATGAGAGACCTACAAAAGAGGTCACTATGGCAAAGCAGCGCAATCTCAGGTCACATGGTTCAGAGCAAAGTAAACCAGTTCTGCTTCTATATACGTAGACATCCACTTAACTATCGACTCATTTTCAGTCCTATTCATCATAATCTCAGGTCTGAATTACTAAAGGTCAAATTGGGTAAATATGTTAGATAATGTGCATGTTTATCAGGCCCTATGAGAGGCCAGATAACACATAACCTTCAACATTTATGGCCTGCCTGATATGCCCGACTGCGGACTGACAAAGGCCAGATGCAAACACTTGAGTTCAAACTCACACGTTCCCCACTTCTCCACGCTTTATCTCAGCTCGCCATAACATCATTTCGGCTTTTGAAGTAGGTAAGAGGCGCTAAAATAAGTGTGGCGCTAGGAAGACTAGATGCACATCTGTTCATTCCCAAGTTCCCGTCTTTCGCCTTTCACCAAACTCAAGCTAAATCACTGGTGGGTACCCAAGAGTCTGCGTGCACAAACCTGCGCTTAGGACACAGTTCTAAGCCAGGGGCCAAGTCTCACACTCGGACCACGTCGCGGTCTTAAATACGTGAGCACACAAGCACTCATGCCGGTGCACAAAGACGCACACACTGTCGCAAACAGACAGCGGAGACACACATCCCCAGATGCTTAACTTGTGTGTTTGATGTACCTATCTTGATGAGAATTAGCCCGCTTAGGGAGATAACGCTCACCTCTTCCTGTATTACACATGCATACACGGCACGAACACAGCCAGCCTAACACAAACAGCTCAGGTTTTCAAATAATACAAATGGCCACAAATCTTGTAAGCTGAGTGATAACAGTTGTGAAAGACAAAGCGGTGAGGAGAATTAGTGAAAGAAGCCTTGATACAACAGTAAACAACAGAAGAGAGGAGGGCAGGACAGATGGAGGAGGCGGTATGATTTGTCCAGCTTACAGAGTACTGCTTTGGTCAGTTATTCAAGAAGATGGCTCATGCAAACCCAACAACGCCAGATTCCCAGCTCTTAACATGGGAAAGAGCTACATTCTGCGGCCAGCTCAAACAGTAATATCAGGTGTATGTGTCGGTTCATTACATTTCACACCCTCAAACCACATAACGTACTGTCTGTGATCTCCGCCACACAGAGAACTACCACCCTCAAAGACCTAATTAATATGTCTTCATTTCACACAAGCGTCCTTTCCTGCTGGGGAGGTTGTAGAGCAGATTAATAAACTGACAATGTGAGAACACTGTGAACCCTGCAGGGAGGTCCGACAGGGTTCAAACAGATGCTGCTGCTGGGCAGCCCCTCCCCCCACCAACGTCTATTTGTCAAGGGTTGTTTTGAGCCATTTACACTCTCTGCCCAAGAGTGCCGCAATGGTAAAACTGCGAATATTAACTTCCAATGTTAAAGCTACAGGGCAGTTTCTTAGTTTGGAATGAGTGCTGACAGGCGAGGACAAGTTGAGGCAGGAGGGGGAGGGAGACAAGAGGAGGGAGGACAGGGAGAGTTGTGCCCCTGGCATTGGGCTCTGCATCCTGCATTTATCTTGGGCCATGTGCAGACAGGAGAACGTCTTAAGCGACACAACACATTCCTCAGTGAATCATTACTTTGCTGTTTTACGTTTTAAGTTTGCTAACTGAAGCATACGGAGGGTAAGACGTCGTTATTGAGTCTGTGTGATAAAGCATACTGGAGTTAGGGACACAACAAGTCTAATCTGACCACAAGACATGCACAGAGAAAGCAGACACACAAGCCCCCGAAGCTGACACCTCTACAGGGCACAGAAGGTTTCTGCAGATAACCACAGAAGGGGCCGAGCAGCTTTGCTTGACAAGACGAGCGATGGCATTCAGGCTACAGTCGAAGGATCCACAAATGTAGAAAGCACAGTAAAAAACAGGGGCAAATAATTAAAAAGGAGTGACTTCCGAGAGCAATAAACAGGCGAATGGAGAACAATGGAGCAAAACACACGCACACACACAACAGCAGGATTAGCATGGAAATGGTGCCAGGAGGACAAAGTTGTCCCGTCTATTTACCATATTCCCTCCGTGTTCTTCAATGAGCTGGTGGAGCGCGACCGCGGTTTAAGAATGATACTCATGGTCAGGCTTTTCCGTTCCACATTACATCTGCAAACAGACACACGCGCTCCCCCGCCCCCCCAAAAAGGGGCCACCTGGAGACCTCAGCTGTGGTCTGACCACAGTCCTGACTGGTCAGAAGTGATCCAGTGGGAGTGGTTCTTCCCTCAGCGTGAGTTTGGTGGAGTGGCCAAGTCCGTCAAGCTGCTTTGAGACCAGACTTGAGTACAGTCGGATCAATCCCTCCGTCCAACATGAATCCACACGGCTGCTGCTGCTCTTCCTCGAGCTCCGATCGTTTTGACAGTAGTCTCTCCCTCGCCCTCTCCCTCTCCCTCTCTCTCTCTGTCTGTCTGTCACTCACTTGCACTTATCTTTCTTGCCAGTTCAGCTTGTGATCTTCCTCTTTGCTAAACCAGCTATGCACACACTCTGTTCCACTTTTTTCTCTCTATTAAGTCCCTGAGTTGTTGTTTTTTTCCCCCTGACTCTTGGAAACAAGATCTCCTCTTCCTCTCACAGCCTTTTTCCCCCTCTCTCCTTACCCTGTCACTCTTCTTTTTTTTTTACGACTGTGTCCCTGTCTTTGAGTTACATGACTCTCTTGCTGCCTCTCTGCTTCCCCGAGCTGCAGCTTAGGTATGTCTGGTGTGGGAGGGGTTGTTTTGGTGGTAGTAATTCCTTGAAAGGCGGGACCTGTATCCCCCCAGCAATACCAACAATCGTCTCAAGTGTCAATCACACTACTGCCACAGTAACCTAAAAGCAACAGCTACAGCATGTCATCGGGAGAGAGTGTACTAAGATAGTGTCGGTTGACTTTCTTCACTCCAATAAGAGAAGCAATTTAAAAAACAAACAAGGATTTACTGAAAAGCTCATATTTTTTTTGTATTTGCACATGGTAGTAGCATTATTAAAACTGAGAACATGTGTAGGAGTGAAAATATGTGAAAGGAAATGTGGACAAAATTAATTAGTTTATTAATAAATTTACTAACAATCATAGCATGCCATTTTAATAGTGACACATGTTGGCTAATGATGTAGTCTAATAAATAATACATAGACTTGCCAACTAACTGATCTGCATGGCAGCATGTTTTTCAACTTGCTTCAAGAGTTTTACAAGTTTATAATTTTCGATTCTAATTTCTCTATATGTAGATAAACAGAAGCCCTCATGCTGAAATGTGTCACTAAGGATTTATTTTCCTTCTCGTCACTTATACTTGTGACGGAGTAGGTTATTTTGATATTAATGTGATTATTTGTTACATTAAAATAAATTGTCAATGCCTTACTGGCTTTAAGATACTTAAGATTCCTATCTATGCATAATATTTGAGTGTGAAGCTCAGATGGCACGGTCTGTAAACCAATAAAGCAAAACACACAAAAATGTTTCGCTTCAGGGCTTTATCCGGCATCTCCATAACCCGCTCTCGCACTTCAGACAATTATCTTTTTGTTGTTGTAGTTCTTTCTGTTGCAGTTATCCATTCGGGATGAAGTGAAAAAGCAGCGCCAGATTAGTCAACACAGTTTAAAAAGTAGGTTGCTCCGGGAAGTAAATATTCCAAACCAAGAGCGAAACGCGCAGACAGAACACAGCACCTGTCCCCCAGAAAACACTGAGGCATCAGCATACACATTATGCCAGCCCTCTCATCTTGAAAGCAGTGGGAATATTTACATGTCATCAATACTGCAACTGGCCGTAGGCGTGAGTAACACGAGATAGACATCAGTCGGAGGATGCTTCTCTTTTGTTCAAGAGAATAAAAAAAGGAAATGCATCCATCTCCAGCTCTTACGAGGGAAGAATAAATTGCTCATTGCACCCATGAACTGATAATACTGGGGTCATCCACTCCACGACCACTGATGCTTCACAGTATATTACGTATATGCGCTTTTATGTCGGAGAAGAAAAGAGCCAGGCGCGAGGAAGGAGCGACACGGATGACGTATGATAACTCTGCGTGTACGCACATGCAGATGGGTTCACATGCAGGAAAATGCACAACCGACACAAGGGCAGACACATGGCCACTAGCCACACTGTGCTCCTGGTGATGCTACAAATGAACATCAAATCACTACTTTGATGTGCACAGTGACTAATCTAAAACTGCATGAGGAATCCGACTGCGGTAGAACCATGTATTCAGTTTAAAAGGCGGCTTCCCTCCAAGTCACCATCGGTTTCAAAATCCATGCCAGAAACGGAAGGAACGCTAATTGAGGGGAGAGACATTTCTGAAACTTTTCATTCCTGGCTGACATCTCTTGGGACAGTGTGGCTGATTTCATACTGTGAGGCTTGATGTTGATACTTTCTGTTCTACACTTCACACATGTATGGAGCATTTTAAGTGAGTTACAGTGAGCTGAACAGGCACAACTAATGCTTTCAGTGTAGCATGGCCGAATGATGGAGTTTATAGCTTGGTCAAAGTGGTGAAACTAATCCTATTACCACGGTCTGTACATTCCATGCGGTCGGGGAAAGAACAACAAAAGAGAACAGTTTCCTTTAGAAAACTCTTTCCTTTGCCTCATACCACATGAATCCCTCCACCCCCCCCCCCCCCCCAAAAAAAATGACAACATGACGACAAGACTTAGGCAAACATCCTTTATCCCATGTCACCACAGTGAGCTCAATATTTAGGAAACTGAACACATTTAGGCCACATTATTTTACTTTAAAGACAGATCAACTTAGATAGAAGCCATCAGGAAACTAGGTCTTAATCAGCAGGAAATCTCTCTGCGTTCTCCTCTCTCTACAGTCCCCTGTGAGAAACAAGGGAGCCCACAAGTTCATACATAGACATAGCACATAATGAGGTTTACTTTTGAGTTTACGCTACTACCCTCCCCAGGAAGCAGAGGTGTAAGACACAAACAAAAATAATGAATCATTCAATCATTTTAAGGCCCATGGTCTTGGAATGACCTGCAGATTCAAATCCAATCTAAACTATCAACTGTAAGTACGATTAAAAACAAGATCACATGTATATACTGTGCATTACCATCTTATTTGCTTATGTAATTATGTCCTCTACATTTTCTGATCCTGTCTTTTATGAAAGTAGCCCAATAAAAACAATACATCATTGGTAATAGTTTTAGGCAAAACAGAGGCTGCATTCCGTCACATAACTAACTGGTATAACATTATGTGTATGCTAAAATTGGTCTGGAAGTGAAAATAGGCACCACTTAACTGTATCATTATTCTAAGCCTATGCTATTCTGTTCAACTCGGAGCATCATCGCCACCTAGTGGTACAACTGGTGTCACATAAACCGGTTGCATAGATTAAGTGACCACTGTAATTGACACAATTATTGATTTAGTAAAAAAACTAAAACAAAAGACCTCTCCCATGAACCAGCTTCAGTATATGGTGTAGATAAACACACCCAGTAAATGCTGGTATAAATAGCATTTAACTATGGAGCAGGCAGTGAGCACAGATGGCTGGTCTGCAGTATTGACAAGGCCTCATCCATATCTATATGTCTACAAACGCCACCAGCCATTACCGCTGCTTCATATTCAAATACTAGAGGTACAAACACATTGGACTTCATGTTTATGAACAGACTCGCGCATCAGATGATAGCTCATCTTAGTTTTGTTTGGGGTCGCTGAGTGCTTATTAGTCAAGGAAATGCAGTATGAAAATGGATGTAGCGACATCAACATTTTTCTGTGACAGCCTTAATGGACAGAGAGTGCTCTGATGATTGGCGTAGGCTGCTGTGGTTAAGGAACGGACTTGTCCTCTTGATCACCTTGATACTTTAGATGACTGGATGAAACGTGGCCCTTTTTTATTCACCCGGCTCTGAACCATGTTTTCGTAATAACAGAATAGCTGCTACACACAAACATGCACATGGGCACAAACACGCGCACTTCAGGGCGACAGTATAGATTTGGCCGGGTAAACAGCTTTGATTAAGCTGTAACAACACAACCAGCCACTAAGCAACCACCATTTACACAACGCTCAGGTGTGAACACCGCTCTAGTTTTGTGTTGTCCAGGTGGAGCTATTCATCGGCTAACGCTCTGATAAGACACAGAACACACACACACTTTGTGTGGATTCATCTGTTAGTACGACTTCCATGAATGGACACATTACACATAGTCGCAGTTTACACCCAAAGAGCAAAAAGACAGATTTTAAGTTCAACTGGCATTCAGTTTCACCAAGTTTCCCTCCTGAGGCGTCTTACGACTTTTATCCTCTAATTCTGTGGTTCTCAGCCTTTTTTCAGTGATGTACCCCCTGTGGAATTTATTTTCAGCCAAGTACCTCCTAACCAGCACTTTTGGTTGAAAAAACAATGTAATATACAGCGCTGTGCCATCAGTGTCTGATTTAATATAGAATATATACAATTCAGTTTAAGAACGTACACTTATATAATAAATTGAAGATTTATTAAATAACTATTTTTAAAAGGATTTTTTAATTTATACTAATTTGACATATATTTTTAAATCTCAAGTACGGGTACTAGTACCCCCATTTGAGAGCCACTGCTCTAATTTACTGCATCTCAACTTCTCACATACAGGCGGTGGTCGGCATTAAGTAACATCACTGAATATCTGACTGTTTAAAGCAGACAGAAAACAAATCCTCAATGCAAGACAGAAAATGTAGACAAAACTCTCCCCCCCCTTGTCCTCCCACAAACAGTTTCAGTCCCAGAGAGCAATCCTACCCTTTCCTGCCACGAGGTTTGATGTCGATGGGCTTGTTTGTGGCGAAGGGTGAGCCGTTGGAGCAGGCATGGCGGTAGCGGGCTATCTTCTCCAAAGTTAGATAATCGGAGTTCACAGGCAAGCTCATTTTAGCGAGGCTCTTAACCACTAATACACGTGCACACACACACACACACACACACACACACACACACACACACACACACACACAGACACACACACACACACACCTGTGACAAGACAGATGTGGTGAGAGAGAGAGAGAGAGAGAGAGAGAGAGAGAGAGAGAGAGATAAGATAGAGTGACAAGCCTGATGAAGATAGGAAGGAGGGAGGGGAGTGTGAAAGGATAGAAGAGAGGGCTCGGCACGGGTGTGACTTAACTGGGAAAAAAGATGGAGAGATGCAGAGTGAGCGAGAGGGAGGAGCAAAGTGCAGGAGTAGAGCAAACTAATTTATCTGCTTTCTCAGATAACCATCACCAGTCAGTAATTAAATGTTTTCAGTGGTTTTGTAGATGTGCTGCAACATAATCGTGTTAAATGTACAACACCAGTCAACTTCAGATTTAAGCTTTGTGATGGATAAGAGGAGTAAGATCATTACTGTACAGTACAAATGATAAAATAAATTAAAGTAAGAGTAAGTAGCTTCACCTGGAGCAATTTAAAAATTGTCCGTGGTCTTGGGTGATCCCTAAGACTATTGTGGTCTTTATTTTGTTGTGTTAAAGCTACAGTTGGTAACTTCAGAAAAAAGAATTTGTCATATTTACTCAAACCGACCCTAATAACCTGATGGTAGTACATGAAAAAAAAAATTAGGGAAAAAGTCAGGTTTCTCCGCCTCCAGTTTGTGCTCCTGATTGTATTTGCAATATTCCAATATGCGAGTAGTCTAACACAGCTGTCAATCACTGCTCAGATCAAACTGTCAAACTAGGTGACGCTGATCAAATATGAATCAAGATTCCGTTACTGTGTTGCCTATTTCTCACCTCAAATGTTTTCAGAAACATATTTTAGTGTACAGTGAGAAAATGAGAACGTTTGCTCCGGCTGGTGAGTGGTGCTTGATTTTGGCTCGACTGTTTTTAAGATGGTGGCCAGGTCACAAACTTTCTCATTGATTTGCAAATGACAAGTGTGAGGGTTAAGCTTTATACTGAACACTTTATATTCCCTCACATAAGTGAAACAGAAAATCTTGAAGAACGAGAAAATATGCTTGTTGCGTTGTTAAAAATATGTTGTTAAAAAATGATATAATTTACAAATAAAACTAACTGCTGCTTTGCACACAAGTGAAAAGTGGGATACAGAAAACCAAGGATGACTATTTCAGTACATACCAGTGGCAGGCCATGCATTTTCTACCTGGGCCTTCTGTGCTGTCTGATATCATTTACATAAATACGTGCATGACGGGATGCTGCATCATTAACGAACAATGCATGTTGTCCACATCAACAGAAACAAATTCACAAGAACCAGTCACATTTAGTTATAACAAAACAATCCAACAAGACCGCAGCACTAAAACACTGCACATTCAAGAGCACGAGCCACGATCAGAAGGAACGACATTAACAGCAGCTGCTAGAGAGCGCTAGCGAGCACCCAAACTCCCTGCTGTCCTGCTTGCTCCACGGTGCCTCTCACCCCGCCACCCCGCTTGGCTCTCCACCGGCACCCACCGACGATGCCACCACGCTCACCCGAGGAGGCGCGATAGAAAACAGGTCTGCGCTACAGGTCAGCGCTAGATCGCAAGCTAGAAACGGAGAAAGCACTAGCTAGCTTGCGCTGCTAGTGCTTTCTCTGTTTGTTCTTGTTCTCACAGCTGTGGTGGAGGTGTTGCAGGCTAATCCAACAGAATGTTATGGACATTGTAGCTTCTGTTGTCTTTTCTGCTGCTACATCACTAGCTAGCTCGCGCTGCCCTGTGGAGGTAGTGGGAGAGGCTAGCTCACGTTGCTAGCTCGCTTTGCTAGTTCGTGAGCTAGCGCAGACCTGTTTTCCATTGTGCCTCCTCGGGTGAGGGTGGTGGCATCGTCGGTAGGTGAATGTTGTCCACAAATCAGCCGCACTGATATTTAAGCCACACGGGTCAAAGTTAAGGAAAAAAAGTAGTGGTTTATAACCCAAATTTTTACGATATATAATAAAAAAAACAACACCATAGACATATGAACACAATGCTACTGCAGATGTAAAAACACAAAAGTAGTACACTCGCCTAATGCTGTTCACTAAAAGATGAGGTCCATCCTCCTCTCTTTGTTAACAAACAGTTCAATGACGTGGTTGTACAGTTTATCAGTGCGTTTCAGTTCCAGTAACATGCCCGTAACCCTCCGTGAGAAAGTCGGTTAATTTCAACCTGAACTCTTCTTACTCCTACTGAGTTCTGCTAGCAGCTAGGTAGCTTTCTGTTGACTAAAGTCACTCTGGCCCACTGACCAATCACAGCGCATGTTAATTGTCACTCTGGCCCACAGACCAATCACTGCGCATGTTAATGCTGACGTACTTCCAGGCCCTGTGGACGCAGGCCCTGCCACGTCAAAGAATACGACCAGCATGTCAAACTAAACATCTGATTGGTTGAAGACTATTCGCCATGTACTTTAATCTGCAAAGGCCAGCTAGAAGGCCTCGGGCCGCTCTTCTTCCATAGAGACATAGGAGGTGAGATTTGATTGGATAAAAGCTCTTCTTAAAACAAGCTGCACTAGAAGCAGCGCTGCAGGCTGGAAGCAGAGCAACAGAGAAAGACAGGAGCTGTGCAATGACAAAATAAGCTAATAGGGAAAAATAATGATATTACATGTGCATTTGGGAAACAAAATTAAATAATAAAATAGCTGTAACTTTTTGATTCTGTTTAGGCCAGCAGGAAAGGCTTAGCTGGCCCTGACGGCCCACCACTGGTACATACACATAGGGTTAACCGAATATATGAAAAATACGGATAAAACCAAGAACAAAATGAGTCACCTCATGATTTTGACCAAAGGGTAAAATGTCACTTAATGAAATTGAATAAAAACAACCTAAGTTCATCAGCCCCTTGTCCTGTCTCCCTCCCAAACCGTGGTTTTAGCTCATTTACACCACTAGGAGGGAGCAGAGTACCACAAGAAACGATCTGGGCCCAGCAGTGCAAACCTTCTATCATGAGAATGAATACATGTGAAATGAACAGCCATAACGGCAAATGTATTGAACAGCAAGAATTAGTGTATATATATATATATATATATATATATATATATATATATATATATATATATATATATATATATATATATATATATATATTGTTTGCAGACATGACCTCATACTATTAGGAGCTGGAACAGTCAACTGAGCATGAATATGTATGACCTTTCAAACGGGATTACGGTAATTTGCTATCGTGTAATATCATTGTCACTTTTGCCATCAAGATACAAATCTAAATCACTCCAACGGATACATATCTTTATTGCTCTACGCCGCCAGCAGGGGGCGGTGTGCGCTGCGGAGAGCCCGGCCATCGGCAGCTATCCGCCAGTCTTAGTGGAGTCACGGCTTCTGCTCAGCTCTGACAGAAGCAGCCAGCATTTGACAACAGCTCCTGGGTGAACGGGGAGGCTGTCAGAGTCTCAGACACAACAGGCTTTCAACACGCGGCCGGGACATTCGAACATCTCCACATGAGCACGCGGACCGAATGCAGGCAACGCGAGCGCACACGCGGCCACATGCACGTGCCAGATGAAACGCACACGGTTCGAAATCACAGATCCCTACTTCTCTCTCGCTCCCCCTGATAAACACACGACCTGGAACCCGAGCATATGTCTGCCTCGCTGCCCGAGTCGGCCACACGCTGTCAGAGGCAGCGGCGGTGAGCCGTGACGCCGCGACTGACGTCACTCAGTGTCCCTGAGGCGCAGAGCCAGAAAACCAGAACCGCTGCATCTGAATAATGAAGCGTCTACATACAAGCGGCAACATGTTATATATGTTTCAAATACTAGATGTGGGTTACATTGCTTATTTTCCGTTATATGCATTGCAAATCCTATTTTTTAAAAGGGATGAAGGTACTGGGGAGATAGTGGCGCTTCCACCAGGAAGAGAAAGAAAGCCATACAAATGAAGTCAATACGTTATATAACAATTACACAACATGTTACATTGCTGCATGAACAATGAACTATGCATGAAAAGTAACAGGTGAAAAGAAAAAAGCTGAATGGAGTAATAATCAGTGTCAGAAATGAGCAGGCAGGGATGCAGAGTCTACGTGTTAAGAACAAAAGTGCATGGACAGCTCACTGACCGCTCGCTAAGCTCCGCCCCCCTGCTGCTACTCAAGCTGGAACAGCTACTGTGGAGCCTACGGCGTCATCATTAAGAAGCTAAAGCATGCAGGTCACACTGTGAATGTGAACCACCACACCACCTGGCGATCAAGACAGAAGACAGTGAAAATAAGGAACAACACTGTTCCTGCAAGGCGGGGCAGGACTTTATCCACAGTTACAATCCTCACAGAGCAAAAGCCTCATGCGTGCAGTAGCTCGCAAAGCATAGCTAAAGTTAATGTTAGCTCCAAAGGAAGGAAATCTGAACAATTGAATGAGTCTCTATGGAGCAGAGCCATATGGCTGACGGACCCTGGTTGGAGCTGGCCTTCGCTATAATGGGCCAATCTGTCCCTCACTGGTGCTCTGGGTCACAGCTTGAGTATTGTTCCCTACTGCGCTTCTACACATGAGGTTTCTTGAGTGTAATGACACCGGCTCATCAATAAAACCCGGGACCCCCAGTGACTTGGACACTTACATCTCTGGCACCCCTGCACAACTCTTCTCTATTTATATACACATGCCACTTTCACAACATACTTATTCTAACATACTCTTATTGGTTTGTTTACCTATTATATTGTACACTTTCATATTTTCTATTTGTAAATTGTGTCTTAGACTATTGCACTGTGTTAATTGTTATGCACCAATCACCAAGCCAAATTGCTTGTATGTGTAACATAGTTTTGATTCCGAGAAAGACTTCGACACGCTGAAGTAGACGACGTCCTTAAAACTACAGTTCTGTTTTCACACTGTTTCCCTCCAAAGGCAAATATTAGGATGGACTGTGAGGAATCAAGAGCTACAGGAAGGACGTTGGCAGCTTATTCAGTCGGCCCTCGGTTGTAAAGCCTTGACCAGAGACAAACACGTAAAGTGACAGGTAGGGAAGGGATTCGCCGGCTGGCCGTCTTTCAGGTTCAACGACTGATTTGTCCGTAAAGAAAGCAGCTTGGCGTAAGCTGATTGAATTGTATAAGAACGCAACGGGCAGTGTGATGTGGCACGATGAGAAATAAGGTACAACAGCGGCTGAAAGCTGCTGTTGCAGCTTAGTGCCATGGCAACTGTACCTCCACTGCCTTTGCAGGGAAACCCAAATATGATTACAATGATTGGATATTTATGCATGTAAATCAGCAAAGGTAAAGTGATTAAGAGACGACAACAGTGGTTCATGTGGCACCGTGTTTGTGTAAATGAAAAGGAGAAATTCCTTCACCTCAGCAAGACGTGCCTGCCTTCACGGTCCTCTGCTAAGTATCATATATAATGTGGTTGCCATGGTGACCTGGCAGAATTCAAAAGGGACAGGTAGGTCCTGACAGCCAATCAGCCTTCAGTTGCTAAGGGTACAGCGGCAGATTGTGTAAATGAGAATGACCGTGGGCTTCTGTTGAGGTTTAACGTATACATGTTAACGTGCCCTCCACACGATCAGCCCAAACGCTCCGTCGTGAGATGCGACCGTGCCAAGTAATTAACGATTCACAGCAGCCATGCATGACTTACCTGTGCTCTATTTATACATCCAGCTAACTCAGAGACCGGAGAGAGGATTTAAGCTGACTAAACTATTGTTTGTCTCACAGACTCGCCACAGCACAAAGGAGAATAGAAAGCAGCCCCTGCCACAAATTATTAAAAAGAAAAAAATGTCTGGAGAAGCGTGGCTGCTGAGGATCAGACCAACAAAGGCTTTTACTTGTGCATGTGTGGACTTGCAAGTGTGTGTGTGTGTGTGTGTGTGTGCATCTGGTTACGTACACCACATGTGTCATAACGTGTTATGGTTGAAGTGATACTGGACAGTATGGATGTGAGAATCATGTACTGAGACCAGCATGAAGAAATGTGGCTCAGGGGCAAAGAAACACTCTTGTCAGTGCAGCTCTCTGAGTCACATGCACATCAGACACCTGACAAACCAACCAACCAGTGTTATGAAGGGCTGGAACTGAACATTATTTGTATTAATGATTCGTCCATCTTTTTATTTTCTCAACTAATTTATTAACTGTTATTGTCACTAACTATCAAATGTTTGTAATTTTTGCTTCATAAATTACTTAAATAAATTATAATAAACTTGATGATCTTCTATCTAATCAGATAATTGATTTATTGATGAATTATTTCAGTTCTATCAAGGCCATTTGTCAAGATCTGTACAAGAGTGAAAACCCTCAAAATACTCCTGTTCATTCTCAACAAAAGTCGAAAAGTATTAATACGCCCAAGCTACCTACCTTAATGAACTAATACATCTTAAACCACTTAAAAAACACAACACACAATAAAAGTCACGAGACCACTGCTTCTAACAGGTCTGTACATGAAATCTGTAGTGCCAAGTTCACTCTTACCCTTCACGTGTCCGTGTGTACTTGCAGTACATGTTGAGTAATTATATCATGATATTCTGCTGCTTCTCATTATCATGGCTGCAGACCAGTCCTGCGTCGCCTTTGAACGTCTGCTGTTAACTCAACATCACACGGCGCTCCCTCTGTGATGGACATCAGACACCCTCCTGGCCTGAAAACTGAGGCAGTTTTTTGATGAGCGCGTTAACGGAGAGATGAACGGGCGGAGGATAACAGAACGCAGAACGCCAGTGGACTGCACAATTTTCTCAATAGAGAATGCCCATCACACACGGACGCGGACACAGCTCTAGCCGTACTGTACCGCAGCCACATGGTGAAGCTAATAGGTTTAACTTGACAGCAGTCCCAGTGATGTCAGAGTAATCCCTCATTAAAACCCTGATGACATCACAACACTGGTGAGAGTATGCAAGAGACGAGGCCCTGCGCTTACAGGGACGTTTGTAGCGTGTATGTACAAGCATTTATAATATATGTGGGTGGGTGTGTGTGTATGCGTGCGAGTGTGTGTGTGTGTGTGTGTGCGCG
Source organism: Taurulus bubalis (assembly GCF_910589615.1). Classification (NCBI taxonomy): domain Eukaryota; kingdom Metazoa; phylum Chordata; class Actinopteri; order Perciformes; family Cottidae; genus Taurulus; species Taurulus bubalis. The sequence continues at coordinate 6,953,339 of NC_136596.1, read as the reverse complement.
TGTGAGGGATACCCTTCCAGTTAGCGTCAAGGGTGTCCTCGCCGCAGTCCGGGTAATCCAGGTTAAGATGTTCCTCAAAACACACTCAGGGAATACTAGTGTCACAGAGGCTCATCGTAATTGCACTGTCCTCATATGCAGTTTATTAAGTACGCCTCCTAATTCACACAAACAGGTTTAACCTCCAGACAGGTGCAAGAAGATTGATAGGAACCTAGTAACCTAAAACCAACTGCAGACTAAAATTCAAGGTGTAAACTCTTATTTTTCCATTTCAAATAAATACATAAATAACACAACTGGAACTTCCCTTGAGAAGTTTCACTACTTTGAGTTGTGTTATAAAATAGAAGCGTGTCTTACATCTATCTTCAAGGGCTAGATTTTACTCCAAAGAGTGAAATATTAATGGTGAACCCCCTCCCATCCCAAAAAAAAAATATGTTGCTAAGAGCTTTGGTGAGTAACAAATATGCAAATATATGTATGCAAATAACAGTGATGTGGAACTGTGCAGGAGGATTTTAGAGCAACTTTTCTGTGCAGGAGCATTTTAGAGCAACTTTTCTTTTTTCGGCGTATCAAGGACATGATCAAAGTGGAATAATTGAAGAGTGAATCATCGTCTAGACTGAGGAAGTGCATTCAGAGTGCGGGCTCTGAATAAACTGTTAACAGCATGCATCTCTCCTCGCAGGTGTCAAAGCTACAGATTGGTGGCAGTGCTGATACATGGGGACCTTTTCATGCTTCATATGTTGATTTTGTCAAGATGTTGCGGTAAATTACGGTTGACTTTATCTTCCTTCAGCGCCCTGAAGATCAACCTGCCAAGTCCTCTTATCTCAATCCAATAAAAGCCCATTTGCGAGGACATGAAACAGGATCTTTGCAGCATGAATGTGCTGCTGGGAACGACCAAATCCATGTGCAGGAGTCAGCAAAAAGTGGTCAGTGCTAGCTGTGTGTTCTGAGTTGAGCGGCTGGTGGAGAGTGGAAATGAAGTGTTGATATTCAGTGCAGTCACAAATATTCTGTCGTGATCCATGCTCGTTCCTGTCCTGCTGAGAGAGGTATTCTACACCCTGCAATGTGAGAGTCTGTCGTACCGAATGGATGAGTGTAACAGTTTGGGTTTGTGCAAGTGGGAGTGCATTTCCGCGAAGGAAGCGCTGTACAATTGCATTCATGATACACCAATGCATGTAACAAACAAAATACAGAGGAAGGTGACATATGTAGACTAAACACTGGTTATGAAACGAGCTTGGATATGCAGAGTTTGGAAAGGAAGTCTGACACAATGCACTAATAAAACTGGACAAAGGAGAAAAGCAGAAGCAAACAATTATCAAAGAAACTGCTCTACAGTTCAACAGTTGTCAGGGTTTTGTGCAGCTCAACTCTGTAATAGCATTGTCTTTGCCCAAATGAAACACTTTACAGACAGACAACTCAACACGTCATTCCCCTTCCCTCACACGCACAGGTTACCTGGCAAGCATTAGCTGGAATTATAATATTGTATGAGTCTGTAATATTTTTTTAATCCAGCCAGGTGTGTGTGTGAGAGAGAGAGGGGACTCCCTGTCCCATCCTAAACCTTTCTAAGCTATTTGTACGCTTCCCTCATATACGTCACCATGGCAATCCTAATCCTCCTCATCATCATCATCATCATCATCATCATCATCACTAGCAATCCCCTTGTGATATGAACATCATCATGCTTTCCTGCTAACAGGAGGCACTTATCCTAACGACTGTGCTGTCTAGTGTCTGTGACGCAGAACACAAGGGAGGTGGTTGAACTAAAAACAGCTGCCAGAGTCTGAGATCTTCTGAGAACAAGTGTACCTTTCCTGGATAAATCAACAGCCCTTTGGGAATTGGAATCTCACCAGGGTTACTCGTTAAATTGTGGCCTCTCACAAAAGCAACAGCCAAGAAACCAAAGCCAGATGACCTCCGACCTCCAAGCGCACACACACACACGCACACACACACACACACACAGCGAGCAGTGACGCAAAAATCCTTCAATCTGAGTGCATCTTAAAGAAAATCCATGTGCTTGGCCCCCACACTGTTTTCCTTGAAACTCTATTCTTCACATCTTTTTGTTTCATTACAGCCGCTTGTTTTTTAGCTGTGGTTGGAGTATATATACTTGTTATAACAAGCTGAGAGAGCTGCTTTGTTCCTGCAGGAAAGGGCCCGGGCATGATAACATCTGTTGGCTAGCCGCAGGTTTTGTTTGGGGCAAATCGTGACGTACACGGTTGAAAACAGCGGCACGCCGACCCGACAACCTGCAGTCTGAGTAATGAGGAATGACAGACTGAGTAATGATATTTCCTCATTTATTTTGTATTTTGTCAACGAATCAGCAGTCACATTCGAACGTCAGGAAAATCTGAAATAAAATGTGATCTTTTTTGTATACTACATAGTTGAACGGTCCTTGACAGAGTAATATGGTGGTCGTTAGGGATTAACCTGTCAATTATGCTTCAGATTACGTGTGTATGAAATGGAGTAACATAGGGAAAAATGTCACACACAAAATCACAGGGGCATTTGAGTCCAAGAGGACATGCTCAGATTGCAGGTTACATCCAGCCAGCAGTAATTTACAAAAATATAAAACTAAAAAATTAAGCAGATCTTAATATTTATATTTCAGAGGCTGAAAACGGTTTGGCTTGATTAATCGTTTCAATACTACTGGTCAATTGACGCCATCTTCACTAATTATAATTATGGATACTCACTCACTCAACAAAAAACAAAAACACAATGCACTGATCAAACTGCGCTACCACAGTCAATCAAAAACAACCAGACACCTCACTACACAGACCTCAAGCACAAATGCAGCTGTGATTGACTTACTTTTCATTTGACACGTAACTAACAACGGCCATCACCGCCTGGGGCCGTCCCAGCTCCCTTAGCTCCAGCGGTACCTTGTACCATTTCTACTTTTGATTTATGCTGAGCTCATATAAGCACCTGCAGCTATCCCCATCCTCCAAAATGTCTGGCTGCCACGCTGTATTCTTATTGATCTGCCCATCTTCTTGCCTCAGTCTCAGAGATGAACACAAGATTGAATGCCCTGCCTCGCGGCTGCCATGTGAGCAGCGACAGGGCTGCGATGAACACAATCGAAATGAAATGGATATCGAAAATGAATGTGATGTCAGAGCTGCCTCCACCTCCAGGTTTTTCAGGACTGTTGCGCTTGTATGCGTTTTGTATGTATTCCACTGAGCAAGTTATGTAACTATGGAGTCATATAGCCGCTGCTGTTAAAGCCAGTATATAGAGCAGTGTTCCTCTCTTCCCGCTCTCCATTTATTAATCTGCAATCACAATTAATAAAAGGCTAAGGGGACAAAAAAAGTAAGTACGTCCAATGTAATCATTGACAATGGAAATCACCAATTAGATCAAACTAAATGAAAACATTAAGTGATTGCCCATCAAAAACAATGAAGCATTTTATTATTTTTGTGTTATTTTAAAATGCTGAAAGCAGCCTATCACCAACTAGATAAACAGAAATTAATGCACCACGGTTGACTCATTTTATTTGTCGTGGTGAGAAAAAAAAGACCTGATATGTTTTTTTCTAATGATGCCAATAGAAGTAAACTGTGTTAGCCTATCGCTGTCTGCCAGTGTGAAAGCCTGTTTTGGCTCCGAGATGCAGTAATAGCAACACTCTCGCTAGATATTGTTCATTCTGCCCCGCATCAAGGTACGTTTGTGTGTGTGTGTGTGTGTGTGTGTGTGTGTGTGTGTGTGTGTGTGTGTGTGTGTGTGTGTCTGTGTGTCCGTGTGTGTGCGTGTGTTGGAAAACACACGCACCTGCATAACACATTGCGGAAGAGTGGAAGAAAAAGAATGAACTGTAAATAAATGGCAGAATAGCACAATAATAAATCTGAGAGCAGCAACGTGTGAAAGAGATATTGGATGGTGGAGAACGCAGCACAGCTTGGGCACGAAGAGTCTTTGTACTGCCAGCATTGACTGACTCAGCGCGCACGCTCAGACAAACGCACACCAACAGCAATGTGTGCTGCAAAATAAGTGTGAAATAATGAAGTGACCATTTAGCAATTCAAAAGAGGGGCTCATTTAAGTCCTCCGACAGACGATGGTGAAACGGCGTCGTCATTGTGAGCAAAAAAAGCAAAACGTGCGTTGCACCCTTGATGCAGATTAAACAGAGAGCCTCAAACGTATCAGTAAGAACATGTCTGTCATGCTTCAAGAAACTCCACAGTCAATTTAACACCGCACTGCCTCCTGGGAAAGCTGGCGTAAAGACACATTCCAGTTCATTCTCACCATCACGGTTCTTATTCACACATTGCAGACCTGACGATATTAACTGAAACTAGTGAAACGAGCGTATTAAGTCAGAAGGCGAGTGTCACAGGAGCTGATATTCAGCATCAGATTAGATTTTAGTCATAGATCGCGTGGTCCTTTCAGACGGGACAGTCACAGCACACACAGCTGTTTCACTGACTATAACTGAAAGCGGAGCACACTGCCTTGACACGTTTTTCATCATCAATTCAAACAGATTTATCTGTGAATAAGAAGTGCAATCTATATCTGAATTATTAATTAGAAAAAAAAGATTACTTATTATTTTGTTAAGCTTTACTATTCACAAAGCAGTTCATCTCTAGCAAAAAAATTAGAATTCGTTCAGAATTCATTTTGGTTTACTTTACTATTTTGGTTCACTCTTGACGCTGTCATCGACTAGGTTTCCAGACTCACTGCAGGAAAGCCGTTTGTGATAGAAATCTGATAAACCCAATGTACACTACTGACAAGGTTAGCAACATGCTGGTGAAGCTCAACATAAACATATTAATAGGAAGAGTAGGTGGGGACTAAAACAAGCTCTAAAGGAGAGTGAATATTGGACTTGTACTGTAAATTATAAGTGGCCAGAAACACACCACTCCAAATGAATGCTCATGCACTCCGGTTGTGTGAAAAGGTAATTATCTGCCTCATTATGTGATAATAACCCAATGGTGTGTTGACAGCTTGATCAGTTGCCTCAGACTGGCAAAAAGAAAAGAAAAAAAGGATGTATAATGCTTTGAATAAAACATTTTGTCCAAAAAATGTAATATTATTGGAAAATATCCATCACTTGTTACAACAACACTGTGATGCCTGACCAACAGCCCAAATAAGTATAATAATATTGTTTTTCAATGATATCAAAACAAAGACAAGCTCGCAGCTAAGCCGATATTTTTCAATTTGTCCATCTTTTCGGGAAATCTATTACTCTGGTATTAAATTACACTAAAACTGGAGGATATGAATCACACACAAAACCGCCTGGTTTCCAGAGGAGAATGCAGTGGAAGAAAAAGCGTGAAGAAGAAGAGATGAGTGTCATACTGTGTGGTCTTCTTGTCAGGCGGAGTGAGTGGAGAGCACCTTAATATGGCTGAGTACATCAGCATAGCCCTGCACAGCAGGCTGGCAGAGATTGATGCTGCAGGTGAGAAGTGGCTCTGTACACACACTCTCTCTTACACACACTCTCACACACACACGGACAACAATGAGCGATGACTTTGTTTCCTCAAAACTGACAGCAGGTCTCAGCTGCCTCCAAAAAGCCCATTTCAAAAGCTCTGCCTCAGTCCCAACAAAGTAACTTGTAGTGGTAGAAAGTAATCTGAAGTTTGGTTGAGATTGACCGAGCGGCGTTAGAATCAATAACAATGTGCAGTGGGAGAATACCTCCAAGAAATGAGATAACAATGCCTCGTGTCGCCTCGTTATCTCATTTCAAAATGTGCTATGTCTGAGGTAGCCTCCCTTGGGGCGACCAAGGAGAGGAAGAGGTGGGGGTGGGGGGTTAGTCAGTGAAACATGATGTCCTTTAACACTGCTTAGAGAAAAAGCTAAATGAATACATATGTGATCTATTCATTATCCACCGACTATACACACCCTCCAATATTCAGGAGAGGGAGGCAATGCATCAATCCCTGTTTTCTAAATATAGCCTTGTCTCTCCTCTCCCCCTGGTCTCCGAGGCGCTGGATTCACTTAATTGGATTACTACACACAAACTTTTCATTTCGTTTCTGGTTAGCGTTTAATGCCGTTACATCTCGGTTTATTCGTTGTGATGCTGAAGGCAAACACCGAACACATTTAAACATGTAGGACCCAAACAGCGTGCCAATTGTTGCATCACTGCGGAGAGTCTCTGTGCATTAACGGTTATGTAGGCAGACTGGAATGGCAGTGATCGATAAAAGATGCTGACTGTAACAATAACCCCATAATGCAGCGTGGCCTGAGAGAGAGAGGGAGAGAGAGAGATCATTTGCCAATAGTGTTCCTCCATGGCCTCAATACACTGCAGAGTGAGATGCATGTACCCAAATAAGCACAACAATTACATTTGTTTGTTCATGTCTGGGTGAGAGCACATTTGAAGACGCAAATGTATTTAGTACTTGGGGTGCAACGGATCATAAAGCTCACGGTTCGGATCGTACCACGAATCAGAGTTACGGATTAGATCACAGATCGGATAGCACAAAAGATAAAAAGGGAACAAATATAACTTTTAGAGATCCCTGATCACTTTTACTTTACTAAGTGTTGTTTTCACACACAATTCAAATGATGAGGAGATAAAAGATTGCATTCTTATCATTTAAAACTGATCTTGTCATTGGTAGTTTTAATGATGTATTATATGCTTCTTAGAGCTGGTGTTAGGAGGTTAAACAATTTATAATTCATCTCTAATATTTATTGCTGTGAAAACATCTCCTTCAAACAACTGGATTTAGTCAAGTTTCTCAACAACACAACATTTTACAAGATTACACGTGAACACATCATCGGGACGTTATAATTTACCAATACTTTTTCACTTAACAAAGCCTGAACGCATCATCATGTAACTCAACGGAACCTTCGTTCTCCTCCCATCAATTTAAGCACGTTTTGATTGTTTACAATGTAACATTATCAGAGATCGGGACTAGAAAAGATGTCTTGGCGTCCGTAAAACTTTATTTCACATTGCGGTAATTAACGTTAAACCGTGGAATTAATCCTGTGTTTGCCGTACCCAGATCCAGATCTTTGGTCAGTCATTATCAGCTCTGGTCTCTCAACGCTACTCTGACTGTACAACACAGGTCTGGCACAGAAAGAAGGGCAATGGTCCATTATCAGGGTACAATGAATAATACAGATCCTCCTGAAAGCTGCAGACTCGCACACACTCCCATACACGACGATAAGAGAGAGGAAGAAAAGAAATCCTTGCCTGAGGTTTAAATGGAGTCTGACAGGCCCGTCTTTTTTCGAGACTAATGCTCAACTCTGACAACCATGACAGCCCTGAATTGTTGTTGCCACGTCGTCACTAGGTTTACTACATCCGCCCAATTTGGCGACACAATGAATTCCAGCAGACTGAATTACATCTTTGTCAGATTTCTCTCAAGTGAATAAAAGGTGCAGCAATAAGGGATGCCTGCATGGAAGCCAAGGCGCGTTATAACTAATGGAATTTCTCTAAATTCTCTTTACTGCTGACATGTGTGATATGTATTTATTGTTATTTACCTTGTGGATTTCAACTATAGCAACAGGAGAGTAAATGCAGCGTGAGGAAGATGTATATTGAATAAAACAGCGACCAATTGCAAGCTCACTCATCTAAGCTTTCCACTATATGGTCACCTCCACCCGCATCTGAGTTTATGAATACAGCTTGACTGTGTGCATGATAATACCTTCCAGTGTGTGTGTGTGTGTGTGTGTGTGTGTGCGAGTGTGAAGAGGAAATAAGGAACAAGGATATTTAGTTGTCTTTCTGTTTGCAATATGTTTATGGATTACCAATATTTGACATTGCTTCCTGATTGAAAGACCAGCCCTCTTTTGTGTGTGTATGTGTGTGTGTGTGTGTGTACACATGATTAAGTCTGAGTAGCTTGGTGGACACGCTTTTGTGGGTTTTCGTGTGTGCTTTGCGTTAGCGTAGAGTTCATCTGTTTGTCCGCATCTAGTCTTCTGTGCTCCATTTACTCCCTCTCTCTTTCGCCTTCCACACTGAAAAAGGTCAGCGAGTCCTCGGCCTATTTCAGTCAAACATCTATGCAATGTATCATGTGCTGTTGAATTCAACACTAAAACCTATTAAATTGCATTTTGGGGCACATCTCATCCTTTGCGATATGAGCAGCTGTATCAGGTAAATCAATAGCCGCTATTGATGAGAACAATTTGTAGATTGCTTCCGATCGAGTGCTCATCTTTCCACATCCTCCTGCTTCTAAACACACCATCCACTAGTATAAAAGGGGAGAAACAACAGAGGAAAAGCTGAAATGCGGTGTGCGAGTCTGTGCCTAGCTTTGAAACAAAGCACAGAGAATACCCAGAGGCCCGGGGCGGTTTACAACTGAAAAGGATACAAAAAGTATGTGGTTAATACTGCGGTTAAGTGTAGCAAGTGTAGCATTTGTGTGCATGTATACTGTCACACCAGGGAAGAAAAATGCTTAATGAAAGCTGGTCAAAAACATGTTTGACAGACAGCAGTCTAACTACTCCTGCTACTATTTGTCGAATGGATTTAAATGTCTTTTGTATTAGCACAAAGAACTCAAACTACTGGAAGAATGTTGAGCTATGAGCATTGTTCATATCCAAACAGCCCACAATGATGACATCACTGACTCCTCTGTGTCCCTCCCAGTGTATAACGTAGCTGTGAGACAACTATTCCCATGAGATACCCAGCCTTAGAATGACTAATCAAAACAAGACAGCAACAATACGGCAGGATTCTGTTTCCCCAAGATGTTTTTCCAGCTAGTTTTACTCTTGAAAACCAGTCTCCATCTCAACGTTGTGCGATTGCTATTTCGGACTAGCCGTCGACTTGATCAACTTGAGCATTTAGTGTGGGAGAAAATGACAGGAAATGGTCAATTTAACAATAAATGACCCTGAATACATCTGAACTCAGCTGGGATAAAAACTACAGTGGGCCGGGCGAGGATACCCTTAAGCGAACTGAAGCCACAGCACAAAAATAACACACTCGTCCATAAATACACATACTACTTTATTTAAATAGTAAAGCAACAACAGGAACCCCATGAAAGCACACACAAAGTAACAACTTCACATGCATCTTTAAACCATCACCACTTCCAATACTCACCATATCCAGGAGTGCCTTCTGAAAGGAAAGGGGCTGAGGTGCATCATGGACCTGTCACTGGCAACACCTGGACACTTTCCAGGCTTCATACCGAAGCTGTGTCAGGGCTGATCCCGCTGCCTGTTCACCTTTCACCCGTTTAGCCCCTCTGTCTATCTAGCTATCTATCTACAGACACTGCCCCACAGTATCCACAGGCCACAGCACCCCATGTAGCGTTCCATACTGCAGTCCACTGCTGGGCGTCTCCCATTCAGACCAGTCTCCCGGTGAAGAGCCCCTTATGAACTTCCAACCTTACTGGTTTTGTCCTAGTGTATCACTGCAGAAAAAGTTTTTATCCAACAAGGCAACGTTAAAAGTCAAACTGCATAGCGCCATAAAATCCATTGAGTTCCAGAAGGTGAATACAAATTCCAATGACGTGAGAATAAAAAAAGAAAAAAACAAACTCAAACTGGGCGCAGCCCAGCGTGAACTCTGTCCGTCAGCGAGAGAGCCTCAGCAGTGGGAGCACACAGGCGGCCACCCAGCAGGACCAGCTAAGCTCTCCGGCCGCGGCTCTTTTTTTCCGTGGGATTCTTCCGTCAAAGGTTCGAAAATTACTGTCCCACATCCACATGGTGAACCGGTTCAGGGACTCATTCCTCTGGAAAACCTTTCTTTCCGACAGCCAACGATGCCGGCTGAAGGGGCAGCGGTAGTCACACCAGCATGACAGAGCATGTTACACACACAGTCACTCACACACACTCACATTCGCTTTCATCCTCTCCGCTTTGCCCCCTTTGTCTCTCTCACTTTGTGTCTCCCTCTCTGTTCTGCCCTTTCACAACCTCCCAGGAAGGGAAGAGAGGAAATGGGGAGAGAGTAAAGAAAATAAACAGTGAAGTGCCTCTTTGGTATCTCCTCTTCTCTCTCTCTCTCTGTCTCACTCTTGTTCGGCTCCCTCCTCCCTCCTCCCTCCCTCCAGTAAGTGGGATGTCCTGACCCTGTGTAAGAGGTGTGCCTGCTCCTTCAATATCCAGTCAGCTAAACCTATTGATCCTCTTACCACATGCCGCTCCACTTTATTTAGAGGGAAATACGTCTGCACATGTACAATTTGGATGCCCACAAGAGCACACATATGAATTCACAGAAGTTACTCCCCTCATTTCCTCCCCTTAATTCCATCTTCCACTTTTCTGTTCTATAGTTATGTGTCATTGCCCCTTTAACAGCCGTCGTCATAACAACGCAAACCCTGCTGTTGCCCTGTCAGTTTGTTTTTGCTACCCCAAGCAAACTCTGTCTGTCTCTAGCGTCTGCATGGAAGCCAGTGAACCATGAGATTTCAAACCACACAAATGGGATCTTATTTTTCTCTGCATGTGTGTATGTGTGCGTGTACGTGTATGCGTGCATGACATGTAGTCTGTGCTACCTGTGAAGGCATGCACGGAGTCTCTCAAGACATGTAAGTTTCAAGAAACTTGTTATACAGGATGTCATGCTTGGCCTTAATGCAATAGGACGCATTCCTCGGCTCTTACACTGGCAACCTCGGGCCCCATATTGTCTTTTATATCTGTAATGAAGATAACGAGATAAATCATAGCAAACCTACACGTCTTCTTCATATTCAATGCTGTTGCGACTGCGTGTCTGGCCATGCAACCGTCTGCAATTGCATGCACGTGTATGAGGGATTCACACATTTGTGTGCGTGCGGTGTTGGCAAGGAAGTTACGAGTCGAGGTTGGGGTTAGCACACTAAGGTTGTGTCTGTGTGTGTGTGTGTTTTGCATTAACGACCATAGCTGTGGCGGAGCTCCAGTTACTGTGGTCTGAAAAACAGGATCCAGCACTGCTTCTTACACACATCCTGCCCAACACACACGTCAGCAGCCTCTCAACTCCTGCCAAAATTCAAACCGCCACACAGCCTCTGTAAGCCTGCACCTTCAGCCGCAACAGCCAATCTTGAGAAGGGTGGAGTGAAGCCGAATGCTGAGGAATCTGCTTGTAAGAAAATGAAGACAGACAGAAATGCAGTTCTGGGGGGGGGTCTGTTTAGGCAGCAACAAGGAGAACATTTTCAATTGAATGGTTAAGTAACAAAAGCAGTGGAAAGCACTGAAGCACCTGTTTTACATTATGTACGCATACAGAAAAATATGTTTCTCTCTGAATTATTCTTAAAACAATCCTATAATTTCAGACATTTCTCGTACAAATGCAAACTGGTGCCAGCACTCCAATGATAGAACATGCAGTACACTCCTCTGTGTACGCGTGAGCATATATGGCATTACATAATCTCAGCCCCTGCTTTGGGGACTCTTACTGACTCTACTCACACTGATGAGCGGTCACGACTCATCCTGAAGAATGCAGGAGAGAGGCAAAAAATAAAGCGAGTAAAGGCAGAATTAAATGATTATACAAAGCAGGAGAGGAGAGAGAGTGAAAGACCAAAACACAGATGAAGAGAGAAGGTGGAGTGGAGGGTTGTGAGCATATTTTAACATATTTTAAACAGGAAGGACAATGGTCAGGCTTATCTTGTCAATTTTCGAAGACAGAGGTGAAAGTGCTGCAGCGATGGAACAAGGTAAGATTGATGACGAGTAAATTAAAGATCAAATACAACCATGCTGCAGGGACACAGAAACCGTGCACAACGATATGTACCTGAAATAAAGCCAACACAATGACATATTACAGCCATAAAAAAAACAGCGTTAAACCGTCATCACGCTTGTCCCCTGCTTGTGAGCGGAACAATATATTTTCCGTGTTCAAAACATCATATTGAAATTGGCAGGCCTTTTCGATTACATTAGTGGTCCGACATTGCTCTCTGTAACCAGGAATCAGGTGGAAAGAGGCCGGATTACACAGCGGAACAAGTACATATTGATTTCACATGTACTGACATTTAGCAAAGTACTTTTCTCATTCAGCTGCAGGTCGATGTCGAAAGAACACAGGCTGAACAACCTCTACAGTCAAACCACTAAGCTGGTCCAACAGCTTGGCCTGCCAGAGGCATCACTGCTTGAGCTCCAAGTGTTATACAAAACACGATGCAACTCCGCAGGTCACAAAACATAATTTGCGTTTTTTTAAACTAAAATCAATATATGAACAGTGTTGCCTATTAATGCTTGAGCACATAAAGGAATTGCCATGTAGCCAACTGACAGTTCTATGCCACAGTTAGCATTGAACACGTGAAAAACAACACCAGCACAGCTAAATCATCACATTAATATAAAAAATCCCACATATTTTACATTCAAATAGGAAAGCAAACGCCTTTGACTGAGAGAAAACTGAGCTGTCACGCACGGTTGGTTCCTTTGAGGTAGGCCAGCTGTCCATCAGTCTGTGTGTCGCTGTGGAGATGCCTTGGGCTCGGTCCTCCTCCTTGCCATTCAGAGATGGTTATGCAGTGGCATTTGAGCAAAGGTTAACACATTCCCCCTTCAAATCAGATATTTGTAATTAGATTACGGCATCTAAAGGGGACACGGAGGCTTCAAGGGCCATTTGTAGAATGTGAAGAACGTTTAAGTGGCCAAAAAACTGCTCACTTGAGGAGTGGAGAATGTTTTTTTAATCTTTGATTTGAAGGCGGACTAAAAGACTAAAGGGAAGGACTTAATTATTAAAAGAATATGCAGGATTACAACAAAGCAGCTGCTGTAGTCAGCGGTGAACGATACACATGTATATGTATGTATATATACAGTACTTTGCATCTCATTTTACTAATCAGTTATTTCACTTGTAAAGGGGATGAAAACTGGCCTCCATACTGCAAATTTCATTCAGCTAACCATAAATGGAGTAACTTAAAAAAGGAAGACTGCAAATTCTGCATACGATTTAGAATTATAAAACAATTGAGAAAAACTATTTTGAGCATGACAAAAAGCACCAACCTGGCAAAACCGTAAAGATTATACCTGAATGCTATTGATTTAAGCTCTTTAATACGCTTTATACAACTTTAGCAACAATATTGTGACTTTGCTCATGTTGGATTAAACTAAATTTGACAGTGGTGTAATTAGGCCAATATTTGACTTAATTGCACAGTGAAATGCCGCAAAATTATTTATAATTACATAAGATTCAGGCTCCAGATAATTATGGTGTGCATGTTCTCATTACTTCACCACCATAAGAACATGTGTATTCCTCAAACTCAATTCATAATTAGCAACATAAGAATAGATTCACACAAAAGAAAACATGACTAACATAAAAAACAAGTTCACAGGCAAATATATCACGATGAGGCTCACGCAGAAACCCTCAATTAAATAATTAAACGGAGGCGTCAGACCAATTGTTTATTATCAGCGTCAGTAACGCCCCCTACAGACTATATAAGGTCAGGAGTGTGCAAATACACTGGCACATGCCCAAAAAATTGGAGAGATAGCACCAAAAAATTGTGTAAAAAGAAGAACTTCAGCAGCAGTGAATTTGAGGTACTGTTAACTAAAAGTACTGGTGTTACAAGAAAATCTAAACGAATCAAAGAGCAATATGTAAAGCATTCAGAAGCTTAACGTAGCAATATCCTCCAAGGGCTTTTATAGTCTTAATTTGGCTCAATGGGCCAATATTATTTCTTTAGCCCACACATTTCATTCCAATTACTCTAAAACATATAATAATCGAAATTTGACTATTTACGATTAATGCATTGTGTCATGTGCCTCAAACCTATGTTCCAAAAAATGTGTGGACTGACCAGATGTTTCTTGTTAAAAGTGCTCTCGGCCACTTACCCCTCTTACCTCAGAGAAGACAAAACCGAGAAAACATCGGGGAATGGGTACAATGGGTACTTACAAAATAATACAACATATTGGATAGGAACAAAAAAAATAAGAGGGCCTTCCTTCGTCTTCCTGAGTATCAGGTTAGAAACCACCATTGTGAGAGGGGATATCTATTTTGACTGCTTCATGAAGCGGTTTTCCAAAAGCAGGTGCAGATGGGCGTGTACCGAAAAATCAATGGTCCATACAGTCAGTAACGGGCAGTGCAATCAACTCTGCTCTTCCAACAGCATAGTCACAAAACATAAAACTAGACCAGGGGTCAGCAAACTTTCCTATCCAAAGAGCCATATTGCTCTTTTTTCCACCCCAAAAAATTGTTTGGAGCCGCAAAAGCTATTTGATATCACAGCTTATAAAGTTTTATAAATAGTCATATCATATATACAAAAACTATAGTTTGTTGTTTTTATGAAATTATAGAACAAGAATGAAGACAATTCTTGACATTGTATTGCCATTTTACCCGTTATAACAATCAAACTCTTATGCAGAGGAGAGAAAAAAAATAGTCATGTTTCAGCCAACATTGAGGTCAATTAAAACCACAACTATGCCGATCATGAGTCCCATCTATATTTGTGGCTCATGTGGTAGCGTGTTCGTCCTGTCACCATAAGGTAGCAGGTTTGATCCCTGTCCTCCCCACGTGACGTTTCCATTTTCCGTGACTTTTCTTTTTTTTTATTTATCCATTGACAGTTTAGCGAGGGCGGGGCTCTGCAAATAACGATAAGAGCCATCTGCAGAGAAGGTGCTTGACAGCAACATAATAGGATGTGACGCACATTTTAGTGAAAAATATATTTAAATTTTTATTTTATTTTCAGTGACCCAATATTACCTCAAACTCCAAGATAAGAGGAGTTCTCTTTGAAAGATTCTTTTTTTTGAGCCACGGGTTGCTGGCTGAACTAGACCCATATGTGTAGTTGTATTCATTGTTTTATGATGTCATTGTTATATTTTACAACAGCATATGCTCAGTGTAAAAGGTGAACTCCTGGTCGGGACAAACATCAACCTGCTCGCTCTTAACATGAGAAGAATGTGTAGGAATTTATTGCTGGCTTTGGCATTTCCCCATTGACGTCACAGTGGCGTGTCCACACAAGTAAAAAAACACGGAGGAGAGGAGTCACAGAAACAAGCAGTCAAAAGGAAGTCAAAAAAATCTAGAAATAGTCATACAAAATATAAATATGGCAAATCGTATTGGTCTATTTATCCCTCAAATTAGCTTCTAGTTGCAGACAACATACTGTGAATGGGTCTTATAATAAACACCACTGCTCTATGTGTTTTTTAACATGCTGCTGGTTGGCTTTTCAAATGTGGCTGCTTGCAGTAAAGCACTAATTAAGTGTTACAGGGCTGCAGGATGTTTAACAGGTTCTGGTATTTTCCACTTGGTATCACAAACTGCATACTATATGCGTGTCCTCACAAGTAATAAACACGGGTTGGCACATTTCACATATTCAGATTCAGATTTTGAACTAACAACTAACAATATAAGCGCTTTACAGCATCCTTTTATCCACTTTTCTGACAAGATGAGCGGCCAGCTGGGACAATGGGGAAGTGAGCCATCACCGGCAACACGTCAAACAAACTGTTGAATAAATACATTTAATGCCACAGGAAGGGTGTATTTCGTCAACTTTGGGGATTTTATCACTTTTTATTTTTCCCTATCTCTGAATTATTTTGGAGAACAATGCTCCATAAAAGCTATGAGGCACAAATGTACTGATTGGGGTCACAGAACTGTTCAAACTGACCCGTCTCCTCTTCCTCAAACTGCAGACATATGAACGTACAATTACAGGCTAAAGCTCACAATGATTATCAAGTGTTCCGTCAATTTCCAGCATTGTGTTTTTCATCTGCTCTCACCCTGGCGATCAAAAGAAGCTGGTAAGATAATTACCAGTCACCAGTGACGTTTGACAGTAGAAGTTGGTGACCAGAGGGAACACATTTCAACATGCCATAACAGGTAAAGCACAGGTGCAACTAAAGCTTAAGGTAAAGTTGACACTTGACTGTCAGTCATTAGTCAAGCGAGTCGTTGAGAGTCCTTAGTCGCATTAAGTCGCTGGTCACTGTCTTGAGTCAGACTGTCAACATGCTCTTTTCCTAAACCTACTTCCTGTGAAGACGGAAGTTTATTTTGAAAAGACACTTGGTACGTAACGAGTGGAAACTAACACACCGTCCCTGCCACGTTCATATCTAACGCTAGTCGGGTACGCAGAGCGTATTGTTTGAAGCCACCTTAGGTGTCGCATACTGGTAAACTTAAATGGAACAGAACCAGCATTAACAGTATCAATTGCACCTGTGCATTTTCTGCTATGACAAGTAATAATGTGAATAAGACCATTAAAATGAAAAGACGTCCCACAAACAGTCCAATGGGTTAAATCCTCATCAAGCAGAAGTAGAACAATTAGAATGATTCGAATTGTTGTGGTTGCCAATAGTGTTATAAAATCAAGTGTACCTAAATATATAAACAAATATGAATTGAACAATATTTGAATGGCGGTGTTAAGATTTTTTTTTTCCAACTATTCTAAAAGGATCTTTCTCTAAGCCAAGGTTGTTAACAACGTAGAACAGTGTCAAAATACATTACATGTTGTTCATAGATGTGTTGAAAAGGACATGAATTCAAATGCTGTATGATGTCATACACAAGCTCTCTGTTGCAGCTACCTTTTTCTCAAACTCTGTAAACCTGTTGTGTAGCTCCATAGTTTTACCACCTTAATGTCTGTATCCATCCCATCCAATACTCTCTGCACCTCCATTACCAGCCATGGTGTCAGCTCTGTTGCTCAACCCCTCCAAAAATAGACTTTTCCTGCATTGCACCAACGTTGTGTCACTGTTGCAGCCAAGCTCGACTGGCTCCCCCTGCACTGGCTGACTAGCCTGAGCCTTGATCACGGCACTGGATGGATTGTGTGTCTATCTGGGCGTGATTAGCGATTCCTCTGGGGGACGATACGACCCAATGATGACCTCCGGTGATTTGCTAATTACTGTAGGCTCAGGGGACATTGAATGTCTGCTGTTGCACTGAATAAATGAAGAAGAATTTAACTTAGATCCTGTTCAGTGCAGTTGGTTTTTAGGCCGTGGTGTGTATCAAAGATTTATTTAGTTGTGGTGCTGATCTAATCACGCTCATTCACACTGGTATCGACAACAAGTCTAAAACAAATACAAAGCAGATCCAAACTGTCCGTTAATACACGTGATGAAGGAGAACTAAACAAGAGGCTACAGCCATGATAGAGTGCTCTTAGAGGCTGTTTGTAAACACAGCGGTGCTTTGAACTAAATGCTAACATCAGCATCCTACCATGAGCACAATGACAATGCTAACATCAGCCTGTTGGAATGCTAACATTTGTTAATTTGAATAAAACACAAACTACAGCTGAGGCTGATAGGAAAGTCATTAGCAGGTATTTGGTCAGAATCGGCGCTAGATGAAAAGTCAGATCCAAAGAGATCAAGGTTCATCCTGAGGGGGACATGAGTACTAAATTATGTACCATCAAAGACAATATTCATTCAAGCTACTGGGATCAAACTAAAAACTCTTTGAATGAACAAGATACGCGAGTGACTATGTGGAAGGAAAATTGCATGATGGGAAATCAGTGCAAAGATTTTCACCAACTGCCCTAAATACCATAAAGGGCATGCCTTATGAAGAGAGTGCAGGATGTAGAAGAGAGCACTCTGGGGGACTTGTGTGACATTAAACTGTGAAAGTAATTACAGGTTAGGAGGAGGAGATTTGCAGGCTGTACAATTTCTTACTCTGGAAATGGCTCAGTCTGTGACATTATGTCTGCAGACTTTGGGAGGAAACCACCAAAGTCTGTTACAAAGAACAGCACACGCCCTGCCAAATACTTGTATATTCATAGTGTACATGCGTAGTGGTAAAACACAAGCAAAGGGTCAGTGTGAACACAAAATTTACAAGACACAATTAAAGAATGTCATCCGCTGGTTTAGGAGGCCTCCTACTTTAGATTATTAAAAGGGGAAGAGCTACTGTAATAATTATTTCATATTACTATTATTAGTAACCGATGTGAGGACAAATAATAGAAAATGAGCAACACAACCGTTAGGGTGTACTGTTATTAAAATATATAGTAAAAACACTTTCCAACTTGGGACTTGGTGGATAAAATGTGCAATATAAATGTGTTGCATCTCCATTACATTACTTACAAGCTTTTATTACATTATTTTGTCATGAGTCATTTTCAGTTTTTCCTCATATACTTCCCCTAATGAGTAGATTCATGAACAGAATTCTGCATGGTCCTCAGCCAAATAGATTACATTTTAAAAGCCTTTGGAATAATTAAGATTAAATTGCAATTGATCTGCCAAATGAATGAAAGGATAAACTACGGTGCAACTGAACTGGGGAAATGGCCTCCCTAACCCGAGGTAATGGATTACAGAAGTGGAATTACAATGCTGTTCTGCAATTCGGATATTTTGGAGCTCTGACAATTATGAAAAAAATCTCAACCTGTGGGAATGACTGACTTTATTTCCCACTGTTCATGTATTGAAAAATATACTATTGATATTGAATTCTTTTTTTTACTTTTAAAAAGCCACTTTACAACGTTTAATCCCCCAATTTCTTTTTTTTGTAAATTACATTTGTTATCACCTCATTACACTATCGATTGAAGCTGGTCTTGTTATAGTGTGCATTGCAGTAATTCTGTCAACGGCGAAGGAAATATGTTGAACCTAAAACTGGTTATCAAATCACTCTTTAAGGGGACAAAAGAATAGATGATGGTCATCTCAAATAATGACCTGTTAAATGTTTAAGATGATGATGATGATGATGATGATGATGATGATGATGATGATGATGAAAGGCTTAAATATGTCTAAGTAGGATTATAAAAACTGACCACCAGGGGAAAGTTTTTTTTTTATTGACATCCCTGTTTTTTAATATCATGGACCGTGATAGCATTCTGTGTTTGCTTCTAGACTGGATGTGACAAGAAAAGCTGGGGAGCACACTGAGATGGCCTTGCCACCCTTCATGGCTCCCATGACATTTAAAAGTCAAACAGTCACCCCACTGTCATCCACACCTCACCATCACCAAATGAAACCTGTCAGCCCAGTAGAAAGCCCAGGCAGGAGGGCGGTGGCTTCTTCAAGGGAGAGACCAGAACCAGAGAAGAACCAGAGAAAACATCAAACGTGTTTACTGTACAATAGGTCCTCATCTCTCAGAGAGAGAGAGAGAGAGAGAGAGAGAGAGAGAGAGAGAGAGATATGAGAAGAGAAAACAAGAGAATACAGTTTGAGTAAATGTTTTATAGGATGCCGTGTTGTACAACTGCAGATGAAATGGGAGGGAAAATGGAGTTTATAGATGTGTAGAGATTCTGTAAAAGTGTGGGGGTTGACGTGAGAGGCAATCTGTGTAAGGCTTGTTACATTTGTGTGAAATCTGTGTGAGGATGTTGCAGGTTAAAGTTAGCAGGATGAACAATTACGACATCCTCCGCTGAACTGAAAGCAACTCATTCAGTCTCACATACTCTGCTGTCTAAGAAGCAACTTGTTTAAAAAAATAAAAAAATATTCTTTGATTATTGTCAAAAGAGTTTGCTGATGAAATGAAGAATGAATCACAACAAACACAACAGATGCCCAGAGGAGATAGCCTGTTTGTGACTGTGAGTTCTGTGCGCTTGCATGTGTGCACAATCATATAGATTTGCATCTCTGTACCATCTGTGTGTGTTTGATGTAGTTGCAGGCTCCAACAGGCACGCAATTGCCAGAGACATTCACCGCAACTTTACATTTTTATAACACGAGATCAAAGGAAGAATCTTCTGCTTAACTGGAAACTATAAACCATCTGGTGAATCATATGTGTTGAAAACAGTCATAGAAATTTGACCTCTGGGGAAACTGACACAAGCAAGAAGAAGAGCAATGAGCAACCCTCTCCCTCCCACTCACTGGCAGGTATTCAGCCCCCCTGAATAAACTGCTGGGGATTATTCCACACTTGGATACGTTATATAAAGCTCCCTGATGTTCGGTGCGTTCGAGGAATTATTTTATAATGACCTGATCATTTTTTACCGGGAGAGACGGGGTCTCACCTGGAACAAAACTGCTCTCCAGTGTTGAAGAAAATCATGATTTCTGCCAACATTGTTTCTTTACTGTGATTGAATGTAAAAAATGAATGTGGATCTTTCAGAACATATCCTAAGTTCACCCTAGTGGGTGAATTTGGCTAAGTGGTTAGCATGCCTGTCTTTCAATCAGAGGGTTGGTGGTTTGCGCCCGGGCCCCGGCTCTGCTAGTCCATGCCGTTGTGTCCTTGAGCAAGATACTTAACCCTTAATTGCTCCCCGTTGCTGTGTCTATGGTGTATAAAGCAAAAAAATTTAAGTCGCTTTGGATAAATTAGTGTCAGCTAAATGTAATGTAATGTCTCATTTCAGGTGGTCTTCGTGACTACGACACTTGCTGCAGGTGTGCTGTTCTGTATGTGACCCAACACGGTGCCTTCTACTGTGAAGGGTGCGAAGAAATAGTGGGCTTCCTCACAGAACTCAATAAAGTATCATGTTACTGCCATCATTAAAACTGTCCACAAAGGTAATGGGTCAGCCCTGCTAACACCTGCTTCCACCGACTGTAAAACAGCTGCTTCCCATGCCGCGGTTATATTCAGTGGGTCATCTATTTAATCCAAGCCTGGTCCGGTGCAGACATCATCCAATCAGCCATCGTGTAAAATGGAAGAATTGATCTTCCTCTTCAAGGATCGCCGCAGCGTTTTATCTATTTCCCTCCATCCATCTATAACCCAGGCCTCAACAGATCCGGTATGGCCATCTGATTTTAATGATCAACATGTTTAATTTAGCATAGGTTTTATACCAGATGCTCTTCCTCAACCCCATCATTCACAGCGGGTGATGTTTTGGTGGCGGGAGAAAACCAGAGCACCCAGAGGAAATCCACACAAACATGGGGAAAATATGCATACTCAGAATACACAGAAGGGCCCTGCCCAGAACGGGGATCAAACCCAGAAACCTCTTGCTGTGAGGCAGCAGTTACTTCTTTGAAGTAATACAGATTTAAATTCCTTCTCTCCCCCGTACCTCCTCTCCAAACCACTTTCTTTGACTATTTCTCTTTATAAGAGAGGTAATAACTCCCTGAAGTATCACTGAATTATCTTAAAAGCGACTAGTATAAAGGGAGTGCTCATAAAAAATATCTTGTTTTCTCCAATTGAGACTCCAGCTGTATTACAGGAGGGTGTACTGCAGAGAATGAGTGGGTGGGGGATGGATAGAGAGAATACAGTTATACTACAAGGAAGGCAAGGAGTGAAAGAGACAGAGAGAGCCAAGCAGAGACGAAAATGAAAATGAGAGAACAGATACTGATTGGACGCCTCTACAAGTTGCTTTCTGCTGCATTGTGGCACACACTCCACCACGTCAGCACAAAAGAGCCCCTACATCCCACCCAAACACAACTTCACGGCTCCAAAAATTGCAACACTCTGCACATACATACACAAAATTGTAGAGAGGGATGAGTAGAGAGAGAGAGAGAGAGAGAGAGAGAGAGAGAGAAAGAGAGAGAGAGAGCAATAGTGTGAGGACAGCATTGTTACATAACGGAGAGAGGCAGCATGGGAGCTACCAAAGGGGAGCTCCTGGCTTCTGCAAGTCGCAGAATGACGCATTTTCCTAACACACACACACACACACACACACACACACACACGATAAGCCACTCCCACACATTTATCATACTCTCACCAACGGCAGCAGAAGTGACTATCCATTCATTACAACACTGCCCAGCAGCACGAGAGCAGAGATGCAACATGTACGATCAATATGATCCATAAACGTTTTAGAGGCCATGAGCGACACAAGCTGAGAACTGAAAAACGGAAAAAAAAGGAAAAAGAAAAAAAAACTAAACATGAAATAAGTAGCCTTAAATCCACTCTCTCTTTTGGCACGAAATCCTAAACAGATGGCTTTTCCTTACCGAACCAGAGAAGGAAAACATTTTTTTTTTTTAAATGGAACTCACTTAATTTTTTGGGTATTTACATATTGCTAAATTTCACTATCAACAAAGAAATTTAAATATATCAAGCTTACCATCCACCTACTGATTACACGCTCCCTTTAATGAACACACTTTAAAGCACTTTAAAGCAGTGAATTTCAAAAATAATGTGTTTGTAAGGCTCTTTCTTACAATAATGTATAGAAATCTATTGATTGCAGCGCTAACACAAGATGCCAGAGTCTCATAAGTGTACAGTGTTGGTGAATACGCCAACTTTTCATCAGAAAGGCATCAGAGCATGTAGGTAATGTTACATTTGTATCGCTCATTAAGGAGGAAGAGTGCTAAACCTTTTTCAACACCATCCATCTTTCCGTCTTCATCTCAAGCTCCCTCTAAACATAAAACATGTCTCTCTCGCAATCAATCAATCTGCTTTGGTAGCTATTTTTACAGCAAGGCATGACTGCAGACACACACACACACACACACACACACACCAACCCTGAGCTGAGACGGGATCGATTGATGAGCTACGAGGAAAGCAGCCTGCATTCCTCCCATCTGGGAATGTAGAAGCAGGCTGCTGCAGAGCACTTTGCACTAAACACAGTAAATCAATATCCTGCAAGTTAATGAGATAGACCCCCTAACCTCAGCATCTGATTAGATAAACAGATTAGCAGCAAAACACAACACCACCATTAGGTGAAAGCAGCACAGGCACATACTGCTCATGCCAGGCCCATTATACGGACTGGCAGCCGAACAGTCGGTGATAAAAATAAGATGATATATTATTATGTGGCTGGTGGTGCTGCGCTCGCAAAGATAATTCACTGTGTTTCTATTACTATTTAGCACTATCGTGTCTACACAACCTCTGCTTGTAAAGACCACCGTAAAGATTTACTATTCATGCCCACAAAAGAGAAAAACCAGCAAGAATTACCTTTCAAGCCCTCATGTTCAGATAAAATCTCGGCTGTGTTGTTACTTACCTAGAAAGAGAAAAGAGATGGAGGAGGGGGGGAGACAGACGTTATCAGGAAAATCTATTGACTGAAGTGAGATGTAATTTGTACTTAAACAAGCATCGGGGCACATTGTATATGACTTCTGAACACCACTTGTAGCGCACACACACACACACACACACACACACACAGATAGAGTGTATATCAATATACTGCAGTGGTGAGAAAACTGCTCTCTCTTTATCTCGCTCTCTCTCCATCGCAGTGCAAGCCTATTGATCGAGTCAAGCCTCCCCTCTCCCTTCACCCCTTTTTTTTTAACTAAATGCAGAATCCTCCTGCCAATTTAAGTTACAAATGATCAGATGTGCAAAAAACACGTTACACTGGTAATCCGGACACCGGGCCCAGAGCACTTGCTTCGGGAGCACACCACACCCACAGAGCCAGGAACTAGCTGGTGGGACTACAACTCCCAGCTCGCTTTGATTGTTGCTAAGGATGCGGTGGATACAGGCAGGATATCTGCGCTGTCCCACTCCACCTGTCCCCATCACATCCCTCTGCAGCTACAAGTAGCTAAAATATAAATGGATGAATAGTTGGACAAATGAAATACCTCTTGTAAGATAAAAACTTATACTTAACTAATACCATTACAAGTCAATATTTCATTTGATAAAATGGATGATGAAACTTCAAAAACAGTGCTGACAACTGAACTGTGGTAACAGAAAATAAAAGCGCTGCATCCTTTGATTTGCATCAACCGACATACCAAAATATGTATATCACAATATATACCATGACATAATACTCGTCATGGAGGATTTTATCCTTATTGCCTACACCTCTGGTTATATTATGTAATTTAAAACCAAGTATTGGTATCAAAGACTAGTTTTTAATAACACCCCACTTCACCTCTCACTTTTCATCCATCAACTCCCCATCTCCTACCTATCTGCATTCACTGCATCTTTTCTTCCTCGGTTCTCTCTCGGTCAGACGGTTTGACAAGCTGTCTGAATTCATTGTCGCAGGCTGACCAACCAAGGTGAATGGGTGGAGTGACAATCGGAAAGGCAGGCTCATAGAAAATGCAGCCAGAATGTATATTGCCCAGTTACTTTCATGAACCCACACAGTGAGAAGACAGAGATATGGACAGAGAAGGATAGCCTGGCTCAGGGATGTGATTATAAGCAGTGCCTTATTGAAGAGATAAGATGAAATGAGATAATCCTTTACTAGTCCCACAGCGGGGAAATGTGCAGGAGTACGGCAGCAGTGGATAATGCAAACGAACAAAGAGACATAGTTAGAAAAACTAGATAAAAAACAAGTTTAATAAAGAAGTAAAAAGAAACATAAAAAACTACAGAAACTAAAATCGGATATAATCGGACTGGATGGTTGTTAATTTTGAACAATGGATTGCATAGATTATTGATACTGCACAGTGGATACTTTGGATTTAAATGACACATGAATGAATAAATGAATTGGCAAAAATTGGCAGTTTTGGGGATGTGCTTTTGGTTTCCCTGAGTTGATCTGGAGGCGGTTCCGCTGGCACCAGCCTATGAAGTCCGTGTTCAGTTCTCTGTATTCCCTGTCTTCCCCGTCCGTGAGGAGGCCGACGATTGCAGACTCGACAGAGAACTTTTGCGGGTGGAAGTTTGCAAAGTTGTGTGTAATGTCCGAGGTGTATAGGGTTTAGAGGAAGGGAGCCAGAACAGTTCCTGTGGGGCCCCAGTGCTGCAGGACACCAGGTCGGACTCCCGTATTCGCACACACTGTGGACGGTTGGTGAGGCAGTCCAGGATCCATGCTGTGTGAGGTGGTCCCTCAGGAGCATGAATTGTGTTGAGGGCACTGGAAAAATCGAAAAACATGATTCTCACAGTGCTTCCACCCTTTTCCAGGTGAGAGAGGCATCTATGTAGCGGGTAGATCCATTCACCCCGATGCCAGGTTGGGAGGCGAACTGAAGTGGGTCCATTGAGGGGGGTTCAGGGGTGGAGATGGACAAGGACCACCCTCTCCAGAGTAAAGCTACATAATTATTGTTTTTGTGCCTTTGTACACATATATATATATATATATATGTATATATATATATATATATATATATACACACACATACATATATATATATATATATATATATATATATATATATATATATATATATATATATATATATATATATATATATATATATATATATATATATATACACTGAATTGTATTAATAAGATGTCCTTATTATGTCAAAGTGTTGAATAAATGTTAAATATTTAACTGCAAAGTAGTAATGCGTGATACCTTTTTTTGCATTGATCATACGGGGATGTTTGTTGAAATTGATTAGATGGCCCTACCAAAAGAAATTGCCACCAGCCGACCACTGTGACTAACGCAGACTCAATGATTTTCACTTTGGCTTTCAGGGTACAACAACATATTATATGATTATATACAGTTTGACATCATATAAGCCTGCATGATTGGCTCAAACCGAAAGTCGTAAATGGAACATCAACGACTCTTTCGTAACCAAAGCTGTCTAATCTGGCCATCATTATTGAGAAATGTCGTTGGGTTGTCAAAAAGCCTTTTAATGGAAGACGCTGGTGAAGATGTCCCATCATCCGTCCACAGATTGTCCGTGGTGACTCTTCATGGAGAGGTAGTGGGTTTACGAGCAGCAGAGACACCAGCTTGGAAGACATGAGGGATGAACAGGCCCTCAGACCCATTTCTCAATGTGGCAAGATAGGCCTGCATATGATTTACCATCACTTTTTTTTGTTGTCATTAATTCGCAAAACGAATATAATTTTCTTGAACTGTGGTTCAGCGCATACCATATCCACTCTTTATGTTCTCAACCTTCACAATAACCCTCTTTCCTAGCGTCCATTTTTTCTAACTTTTAAATGCAAAAGAAAAAATGCAAAAGTCCTAAATTCGCATTCCTGCCGGTGGGAATAGTTTTGAGCATTTTGCATTTTGGTGTTGTTTATACATCGCGCCGCCAGTGTGTTAAAGCCTTTAATCTGCAAAATAAAATGGAAAACAGCACCCTCACAGAACTGATCCAGGATCGCAAACCGAACTCTTTGTGTTAGCGTGTTATGAATTCATGTGCATGCTTGGCTGCAATGAGAGCCGAAGGAAAATATTATGTTCTCTTATAACAGCCATGCTTAAGCCCAAATGGGACGTCTACAAAAGCTCCATGACCCACGAAGCTGGGCATTACTGGGCCTTTGATTGCGCATGAGATCATGCTGCAGTTTACTTCTCCTGTATGCAGAAAGCTACAGTGACTAAAGCCCATTCTGTTCTAGAACTTTAAGCGTATAGGTTAAGGACGACTCTGCTCGGTTAGCTGATTCTAATGAGGCCCGTTTCGGGGTGTCTAGATTCTCAGCTGGGGATTTATGGCATCACATAGTCATCACCTCCGAAGCGCCTGGCCCCAGAGTGAATGACGACAGCTTGTGATCGGGAACAGCTGTGGAAAACAGGTGTGCGCTTCTCATTACGACCACAGCAAGATAATGATGGCTTTTAATCACTAGTCCCGAATAGGAGAGTGTGCATGTGTGTGTTCATGTGTGTATTTTACATTTTCATAGACAAGCGCAGAGGTTGTTGCGTCTGCATTTTCACTCTTTTTATGAACGATTTGTGTGCAAGAGATTGGCATGTTTGCGAGTGTATTTCTGTGTGTGTGTGTGCGAGTGGAAGCCTAATGAGAGGGAGAAATCAACAGGGAAATAGGGTGTATGCAAGCACCCTCTTCCCAGTAAACACACGTGTGTTTTATGGACAATTTCACAATGAATGCACCAAAGACAGCAGTGACGCAAAGAATTCTAGTGCCGCACCCCTCTTTACCGCAAAGTTTGGAAAAAAACCTTGTCTTTGTTGTCTGGCGTTGCTGGATAAGAACCCTATTATCGTGTATTTTCCCTCTCCTTACTACGAGGAAGCGAAGGAAGAAAAATGGAAAATACAGTGTGGAGGGGGAGGATGACAAAGAAAAAAGAACGGCAAGAAGAGGAAGGAATGAAAAGTCTGCGGCGTCACCTCTCAGCAGTACTTGCCTAAGAACTTAAGCTCCAAAACAAACAAAGATACCAGACTGGAGCTCTACCTAATCATAGCAGCTTATTCCCCATGACTCTGTCTACAATTGGGAACCCACCAATAGCTGCTTTCCCAGCACTGGCGGGCATTGCGCATGCCTCCACCTTCTCCTGGCACACTGCACGGCTTGTACGTATACAAGCGAACATACACACAGACAGCGAGAGGTGCATACTGTAAGCTTACAAACAAAAGTTGGTACTGCGAGACATGTGCACGCAGAGAAAAACATCTATGCACATGATCATATACAGACACACAACCATAACCGTCTATGTCGACCTGCAAATGCAGGTCAACACACCCGGTACTGGCATCCTGCCACCATAGAACAACAAAATGGTATGTACACACAAGCAGAACATCACACAAACGCATTTGACCCAATTGAAGTAAGGGTTGTTCAACATTAAAATGAGTACGTGAGATCAGTGTGACTTAGTGAGCCGCACACAGGCTAACGGTTGAAGTGGAGCTCTCATGTCTAATAATACTAATGACGAATACCTTAAATTAACTGCTTATCGCTGTTCGTTCTCTGCATTTCATTCACAAAGCTCTTACTCATTCTTTCTCTTGTGAAACTGATGCAGGATTTATGCGGCAATAAAATTATGTGAGAAATATGTGCAACGGCGGCAATAGGGAATGCATAGTTGGTATGCATTGACGTCAATCTTTCACATAATACTACAGTCACCATCACGGCTGTGCGGCCAAACAAACCAGCAGGTGGTTGCTATGAATGGGACGAGCTGCAATACAGAGAGGACAACAATTGAATATTTTGAAAAAGCAAAGGCCATCAGAATATATGATGATCTAAGTGATGGACCAGGCAGTCCTTTTGTTGAATTTGTGAATTTATTTCCAGTGCCCATTTATAAAGCTGGTTATCTGTGGGCAGAGGAAAAATATGCAAAGATATTAAAACAAAAAGGTGAAGGCAATTTGTTGCAAATACATTTTTTTGTCTGTATTATATACTAATATATGATTTTATATATATATATATATATATATATATATATATATATATATATATATGTATGTATATATATATATATATATATATATATACATACATATATATATATATATATACGTATATATATATATATACACACACATCATTATTCCTGCAGTTGTTGATTATTGGAGGGCAAGGCGTACTGAACACATCTCAATGCATGTGTGATGAACATTCTGTATCATGCTGATCACCCAAAACATGTTGGGGTGCAACATATTTTAGAGTGGAAACTGCGGTGTCTAATTCCCCAATTTCATTCACTCCTAAAAGAGACTGAGGGACAAACCAACCCCACGGAACTTGTTCCAGTTACACATTGCGATGACGCAGGAGTTTCAAGCTTAATTTGGGAGGACACAAATAAATATCGAGGGAGGGTTCCGGCTTAGAGTCGGGAGAGATATAATGATGTTCTTTTATTGCTCATTTGTATTACATCCTCCCTTGTTGCATGCTTTCACTCCCCAACAGTAAGCAACAAACACAAGATGAATATCATTGGGAGTGCGGCCAGCAAAATCCCTGTGGCGCTTCTAAGCACGATGGCATCTACAGTATGTCTGAGACATTTAGGGAGGGATTCGTTATTGTGAGATACCCAGTTTATTCTTTAAACAGAAAAGGGGAGCCGCTGCGGGCTGCACAGGTTGCATCAGCTTCGCAGAAGGCATGCTGGGGATATTCTGTGCCTTGTCAGTAAGCAGGGGCACTCGGTTCTATTATGTTCGTGAATTACTTGTATGTCCTCGTAGATCCGTCTGTTGTTATACTGTCGTTTGTTTTATAATGTCAACTGACACCTGTCACATGCAATACTTTTCTCCCAGGGGACAATATCATGATCATCATGAGATTACTCTCACAGTTTGTTACAGCATTCTCCATCCCCATGAATAATGTAGCCCTCCTCTCCTCATGGGGCATCAGCCTGTGAATGCCAGCGTTATAAATAAGGTCGCTAAAATATGCAGGTTTACGTCATCAGAAATATGAAAGTTTAAATATGCTCCGTTTCAAATTTCACATTTCATACGTTATAGTTGCAGTTCACTCATTTGGACTAATGTTAGTTTGTATTATAAAACTGAGAATTCTTTCCTTATATCATTGTGTGATGAGAAAAATAAGGAAATTACAGAACTTCTGCACCTCTCACACCAACATTACACAGCCAAAGGTAGGATGTTTTTTTGCTGCATCATACCCAAACACGCTGGTCAGCAACTTAAGAAAATGGTCTATGCAGTTCAATCTGCTGATGCGTGCTAAAATCTACCGTCCGATCTACAAATCTTCCATCACTTGCTGCCTCAGCCCTAATGCGAGATAAATGAACATGCTTATCTTGCTTATGTATTTGTTTATGACGGAGAAGTTTCTATCACTTGCATAATGTCAGTATTTCTGAAATTATGTTTACAATTGGACACAGGAGAGGGCCATTGCTCCACTCTAGCATCCCTCTTTATGCCACCAGTTACATCATACAGAAGCAGATAAAAAAGACAAGACATACTGTGCATAAACTGTCCGGTCTATCGCAAGCACAAAGCAACCTGGGTAATGGAGATAAACAGATTAGACATTTCCAGAGTATTAATACTCCCACATCAATGTGCCTCAAAGAACTCTCCGGGATTGTGACCAGGATGAATCCTTGAGATGCCAGAAACAGCTCAACTGGATCCTTTCCCAGCAAAGATGCAGTAGTTCTGTTCCGGTCTCCTTTCCGATGCCTTTGCTGCTTGAACCAATCTCTATCCAGCCTGGGCCCAACCACCATTTCCGCTGCTTGAATCCACTCCCTCGTTCTTTTCAGTCACAACCCAAAGCCCATATCCATATTTGAGGGTTGCAGAATGCTGCAGATCAACAGTCCAGTGACACCCACATTACTGCTGACAAAGCCGCAATCTGTCGATCTCACGCTCAAGCTTACCCTCGCGTGAGAACACACCGGAAAATACTTCCACTCCTTTACTTGGGGAAGCAACTCCCAAACCTGGAGGGATCAATCCATTGTTCTGCAGCAGACTATTAATGCCTCATCAGGTGCAGACTTTCATCCTAACCGGTGAATTCATGCTGAGTCTGAAGTCATTATATTTCGATTTCCAACCACATCTGAATGATCTTTTCTCATTGTTATATAGTCAAAGGTAAGATTCATCTTCATCTTGAAGAACAGCAGCAGAACATCAGCTGTTTTACTGAAAGTGCAGTGTTGAAAATAGCTACTTGGGTTGGCTCTCCTCCAAAACACACAGATTACAATTCCCCCGGATGCAAGTCCCATGCTTCATCTAGTGGATGAAGTTAAGTCTAAACAAAGAAGTCAATGCAGAATCAGGCCAATGACGCAAAAGACACAGAACCCACTTCCATTTCTTTTCTCCTCTCTTTTTCCTCTTCTCTTCCCTCCTCCTCCATCTCCTCCTCCTCCTCTCTGGCTTTTGAGATAAGCTTTCTGTCGAATACCAATTTAAAAAAAAGATTAAGCAGTTCTGGCTCTCAAATCAATTTTACCCCCCACTGCAAAATGACGACAAGTGCGTACGCATACACACCAACACACGAGTGCCCCACAGCACAGACGGCAGCGCACATCTCATACCGCAGCGAAGACATGGCAGTGCAGGGCCTTAATCAAACCCAACCCAGAAGTAATTAAGAAAGGCTGTGGCATGATAGCGATTATTTCCATGGTCAAATATCAAGGTACATTCAATTCTAAAATTAGCTTTTAGCCATCAATATTACAATACAGGCAGGTGGAAGTCTAGCAATCCTGTTCCTCTGTGCTAACCAAGCTCAGGTGAACCCAAGTATCCAGAAATCCTACCAAGCAGGTCGGAGAACAAACTAAGCAATGTTGAAACAAACATCAAGAAAACAGATACACGTAATGTCCGCAGAGTGTCTGAGTCAGCCCTAATATTTAGGCTTAAGAACCCTGGATAAGATACTGTTGACAAGACTAGCAATCAAACATCATACCAAGAAGAGTGAAGGTCCACAGCGATACAGACATGACATCTCTCTGTAAGTGATAAAAAAACAGAAAGAGGTTTGAACTCAAAGCCTTCCAACATGCTTGGACACATAACACTCTTTTAATGCTGCTGGTCACAGATAGTTCATGTCCAGTTTAGCTGTATTAAAACCAATGTGGATGTTTTAAGGAGGCTACTGGTAGCGCCTTGGTAGCCGAAAGGTTACAGAGCATATACCGTAACGAGAACATCCTCGGTTTGATTCCAGCATACCGCTTTCTCTCAACCACATTTCCAGTCTGCCTCTACACTGTCATCTGTCCAATAATGGCAACAAAAAAAGAAAAGAAAAAATTCTGAAAAAGGCCAATAAATGGAAGCTCCCTTTCTTGGAAATCAATGAGCCTCTGACAGCTTCCTTAAATTACCAGCTTTGTTCGCTGAAAGACTAGCAGTATCCTGATGTGTATGTGTGCGTGCATTAGAGACCTCTGTAATACCATGAACCCCGTGGAAAAAAACAACAACACTAAATCAGACAAATACAATCAACCATTACTGGATGTAAAAGGTAGTAAAAGGCAGGCTGCTATATGTGGAGGAGAATTTCTGCCAGACCAGGTTCAATCAGAGTTCACGATGTGTGAATCACTCTCTCACCTCTCCTTCAACAACTGGAGAGTCTATATTTAGAATGGAACGGATTTTCACATTTCCTTATGAAAACAGTATCGTCAGATTAGTTCATTGCAACAGCAATGGCATGGCAACGTCAATTGTGAGACTTATTATAAGAGCATCATCCTTTTGACAGGTAAGTATCGATGACTATTAATAATGTAAGTCTCCATGGTAGATAGATAGATAGATATAGAAAGATAGCAAATGGAGAAAAAAAATAGAGAATCTAAAACACAATGAAAAAGATAAGCAATTACCAGAAAACAAAAAAAACATCATAAAACACACTGTTCCATCGTTCAGAAATTGGCTCCTTAAAAAGGAATAGCTCAACATTTTGGGATACGTTTATTTGCTGTGTGTTAGCTTACTAGCTTAGCATAGAGACTAAAATCAGCGGAAACCAGCTTGGCTCTGCCTTCCATGTAATTAACCCCAATGCCAAGCACTTTGTCAGTGTTATAAAAAACTGCACAACAAAACCTTTGAGATGGAGAAGATAGCTGGATCACCCATTGTGGGGAGAAAAGAAGGGAAATCTTACAGAGAAAAGATTTTAAAGTTAATCGTTTAGAGGCAGGTCAAAGTCCCCAGCAGCTGCGAGATATTGTCTAAAACCACCGTTTGAAGTGTTGCTGCTTAAAGTGAATTTGAACACTAGACCAGACAAACCCATATGCCTAGTTGGTGCAATGCTATGCACAGCAGCTAATTCCCTATTTGCATCAATTAGGCTCCACCAAGGTGAGCATCTGGAGGGTGTTCTTTTTTTTCCCAGACCAAACAGCCTTTCTCCTCTTGGGAGTTTGCAGCCCTCACAGAGGCAACACCAAGGCGACGGCCGTTAAAAAACAAAACTGTGACTACAGTCTGGGAGAAATATGCAATGCTGCTCCAATACAAGGACTGCATGCAGAAAGAAAGGGGATGACACCATCATCAAAGCTTTTGATGATACTGCCAGACGTGGATGTTTCAAACGGTTTCCTGTCCCACTGACGTAGCAGCGACAGCTTGTACTACTGAATCAGACTAATCTACAGTATACAGTTATAGCTATATATTATACCTTTATGGGCATAGAGCTGAAGATGAAGACTGTACTGATATCCAAAGCATCAGGGTTGTATCCGCATTCTTGCACAGCAAAAACTCAACGTGCTGGACACTGTAATTACACTGGCCATTTTAACAACTGTAATATGTAATTCTGTTGTCATTCACCAGTTCAACGTGGCTGTTCCCCCGGGATTTTCAACCTGCAAACACCACTACAATAAATTACAGTGAACGCTTTCAAAACCCCACGGACCTAAATTAAAACAAGCCTGTATTTCTTAATTTCAGTCAGCCTACATCTCAAACAAATCTCTTGCACACCTACCGGTCATCCCTTCATACTACATATTGAAATACACTTGTCACTTTCACATTTCACTTACATTACACTTCTCTGTCATCTTGTTTGTCTGTGCACTTTATATTCATTTTATATTCTATTGTAAATGTATTATATTCCTATTTCTTGCACTGTGTTTATTGTCTAATGTTATGCACTACCCGCCATGACAAATTCCTTGTATGTGAAACATAACTGGCAATAAACGGTTCTGATTGTACGTTTGAGACACTTAACATACATTTTCTGAAACAAACTGGTAAACATAATTAGTGAAGAGAGCACTTGTGTCTGACACTTGTAGCAGAAAGTATATTTGGCTATATAAATCTGCACATTTTTGGTGTGTGGGTTTGTGTACATGCGTGTGTGTACATGCGTGTGTGTGCGTGTGTGTGTGTGTGTGTGTGTGTGTGTGTGTGTGTGTGTGTGTACGTGTTGTGGGGGGGAAGTGTGATGTAACTGTTTTCCTGTGTGTTTCCTGTTTACACTGTGTGTGGGCATTACTGCAGTGCATGTTGCCAAGCTACTGAGCCTCTGGGATTGAAGAGCAGACATTGTTCAGTTTGCCGCAAAAACTCACCGGCTCATAAGAGATGCCCGAAAAGGAACAATATCAGTAAACCTTATTCATCTGAAAAAGGACAACACTGTGTGAACTTGTGTGCACAGAAAATTCACAGCTGAGGAAACACAGTGAACTGAAAGCAATGAAACCAATTGTGATGGGTGCGTTCAGAGGGCACAGCTAGAATCTCAGTAAAAATCTGTGTATAAAGTTGAGGGAAAATATTCATGATTGGTTTTGTAAAGATCATAGATTTTCACGCACACGCACACAGTTTAAACTCTGTGGCTGGACAGTTGCTCTGACCAAGAACATCAATTCAAAGCCATGAGAAGTGGTCTGATCTGTTTTAAGTACCTGCACTAATCCTTCCACTCAAGATCAAGATCAAGAAACTCTGAAAGCATGCAAAAATACCTTGTTAATGCAGCACACACACACACACACACACACACACACACACACACACACACACACACACACACACACACACACACACACACACGCGCCGGTGCCGCAACACACTCACAACTATTCTATAAATAGAAATCTTCAGAGGTGTTGGGACAGCCAATGGAAATTATCAATACAGAATCAGTTCCTTAGTCTTACTAGAAAAAGCATAGACTTAGCATGTAGACTGGTATGGAAGTGGGATAGAACCGGTTGGATTACCACAGAGCACCCTCCATAGCTGGCCTGGTTGTTAGACAACAAATATACTCTGCCAATCCTAATTTTCCTGGTGCCGCTGTGACCAACAATTAGCCAATCCATCCCAACTCTCTTTAACACTCTACTCTTCCTCCTCCTCTGCGACACCTGCAGATTTTATGGTCATTCCTCCATCTGCTCACTCACAGATGAAACTGCCAATCAAGCATCTGGCTTAAACAGCAATGTAACTCTTTTTAGTAAGAATGTTGTGATGAATTGGTTCAGAAAGTCACACTATGCTACGTTACACTAACAATTTACCCAACAGGTTATGTAAATGGTTTAAATTAAATCACAACACAAATATATATTACAATGCGGTTCCAATGCAAGATGTGTAGCCTCGGGCTGTTCCATCATTATGGCCATTATGACTTTTATTTTTATGTTGTTCTGGTTCTTGCCACTTACTGTAATTTAATCTAAACATATAAGATAAGACGATAAGTGTATCTTTATAGATCCACAGACGGGGGATTCAGATGTTACAGCAGCCTAAAACAAAAGTACAAATAAATAGTGACCTAAAAATAAGAGGAATACACAACGAGTACGAGAGTAAATTATATTCAAGATTAAACAAGAAAAAACAATAAGACAAGGGACATTAAGACTGCAAGAATGTATATGTAAACAGTGTATACCAGAATACGAAGTGTGATTACCTCACGATATAGCTAATGATACAAAGTCGTCTGTGTCAATATAGCAAATAGAAAATGATAGTATATGATGTGGTTAGACGGTATAACATATTAACCAAAGACTGTGTATAAGACGTGGACGTAGACACTGTGACATCACCTATTGGTTTGTGGACTACGGTTTTGAAGCTTCGAGTTCAACATGTTGACCGTCGCCATCTTGTTTTTTTGGAACCAGAAGTGACGGGAGCGTGAAGCTGAGTACAACCAAACGCTGAATAAGTAATTTTTAGACAGCCAAAAATGTTACAATTAACTTTCATGATAAAGCTGTTAGACGAAAACACAGAAACCTCCCAAACCGGACCGCGCCCTAGAGCATACCCCATTTTATTGTGTAGTTTACTCTAAATGGGACCATAACTCACAAAATGAATATCATGGTATATTGAAAAAGACTATACAGTGATTTTCTCAGACTTCAGTACAATCACTTATTTTTGCGAACAGAGGAGATATGGAGGACAGAAAATGACTTAAGTATAAATAAATGCATGAATAAATACAGGAATAAATAAATAAATGCTTAAATAAATGTATAAATAAATACAGGAATAAATAAATAAATATAGCAAAGTGGATCAGTATCACAAAATATAACATGGTATAGTGTAGTATGGTACAGTTTGTTTGTTTGTTGATTTGGAGCCCCGGGTATCTTTATGAGTCCACCTTCTCGACTTAGGAGTATAGCTGTACTATAGCTGCACTTTTACACACGCAGAGCCGTGTCCATGTGAGTGTTTCCCTTCCACTTCTCTCATCCACAGCGTTCTGAGAACCATGAGAAACTAGGTGCAGACCAATTACCTCATACTCAGAGCACACTGTTCCTTTTTCGTCTTTTACTGCGTGCAGAGGCACTGAATCGATGCAATCAGAGGAGACAGCCCCAGTGGTCAGACAGACGAAGACAGCAGGAGAATAGTAATCAGGATAGGCACTGAGACAAACAAAATCACAAACAAAAAAAACACACACACACGAACGTGCAGACGTATTTGCACAGACTATATTTGAACAAACATTCGCATACAAATGTGAGCACATAAAAGAGGAAAACACGCCCTCATAAAGAACAGGATATTGGAAGCAGCTGTGAAAAATGATCAAGGGATGACATCAATAACAGGACGGCTTACACAACACAGGAGGCAGCTGCATCTTAATTGGACATGCAACTCATTAGAACTGCTGGAGGTGGACGCTGTGTCTGCACCAAGTCAGCCAGAGAAACAGAAAGGTGGATTGAAAAAGCTGTGTGGGTTCGCAAAAGTGGGAGACTCCACCACTCAGTGGTCTCCTGTTGCAGTTTGACAGGTGATCCATGCTGCAGCTGCTCAAACGTGAAAACTATTTTTCAAAATTTTCTCTTAACATTCTGCAACAGTAAAATGGAGGCAGGTTACAGGGCCCCCAACCCCACCTGACTGCTAGGAGTCACAGGATGTCCTTTGTGCTACTTCTGCCTCTTCCTGTCTTATATCATCTTTTCAATTACTGCATGGATGACAAGATGCAGCTTGCCATGTCATTACACATATGGTTTAAGACCAGTACAAACGAGAGTGAATTAAAAAGTATGAAACAGGCCTGGGGATGTTGCTAGATGATGGAAGATGACCCGACCTCAGAGGAGCCATACACCGTACAATGCCCTTGTATTTGGATCCTCAATATCCGACCGAGCCTTGAAAAGCTGGTATAGGATGCAGACAGAATAGGTTTTAAGTGAGTAGTAGCCAGAATAAAGAGAGAAAGGGTGGTGTGGAGAAAGATGTGGAGAAAACCAGTCCGTATCTTCTCTTTGGCTCTGCAGCCATCTTTGAAAATCTAATACTCATACGACTTTCCCTTTTTTTAATATATTGCAATGACTATAATTTCAAAAAGGGAGCATTCTAATGAAACTACTGTTGAATATGGAAATAATACAAACTAATGACAGACAATTATAAACACACAACCCTCCATAGTATACACTTATTGCAACAGCTTTATATATATATATATATATATATATATATATATATATATATATATATATATATATATATATATACACACAGCTTTTTAGCTTCCCAAATCAAAATAATGTTAAATGTTTCTGTTGACAGAAAAAGAAGAATGTTTGTGTGAATACCTTGAACTACATGGTGTCTAAGTATAGATAAATAATCGTTATGTCTTCCGAGGATTATACTTTCAATTATTCTTTAATAAACTGAGCCTGCATACTTTTATCACGACTAACCAATGGATTTACCACAGCCATGCATCATTAATGGATCTCACCTCGGGCTGATAAGGCTCTCACAGGGAAAATTATAATGGAAGCTTCAGGCCACATCCAACCCTCATTTTGAGCTGTGAATGTTTCCTTTTTCTCTCTCTGTGATTGGGATCATCTTCACTGTGGTGAGAATGGAAAGGTAAAGAAATATAGCCAGTACCGCTCAACCTCCATAGTGGCCACAGAAATGCACGAACGAGTACGTGGCCATGGTCCATTATAAAAGACACTCATAGCTGTTAAAAAGGTCCCCTCACAACAGCAGTCATCTTCTTAGGCTATTCTGCCGAGGCTCTGGTGCAGCTGCGTT
The DNA here is from genome assembly GCF_910589615.1 of Taurulus bubalis. NCBI lineage: Eukaryota > Metazoa > Chordata > Actinopteri > Perciformes > Cottidae > Taurulus > Taurulus bubalis. The sequence continues at coordinate 6,915,243 of NC_136596.1, read as the reverse complement.
TATCAGAGCAGCCTCCTAATCAGTAACTGAATTCTCCCTCAGTAATCAAGTCAAAGTTCTGGTGGTGAAATCAGCGGAAATAAAACACAGCTGAAGATAATGAGGAGAGTGTGAAGGAAAAAGCAAAGAAGGCAGAGGAGGAACCGTACAATAGACCTCTGGAACCTGGTACGGTAAAAGGTGAAATGACTTTCTTCTGATGAGATCTCACTCCTGTTTTCCTCATTGAATAACTAGATCAATGGTAAACAACTTAAAAGTACTGGAAATTGTGAAAGGACAAACATTCACCACAATGCTCTCTTATCATGTCTGTTATCCATCTGCCTGGATGTGTATTTAGTGGAACAATGTTTACATAAAGACTTAATATTTACTATATTCTTTCTTAAATGTATATATACGTGCAAACAAAATGAAAACCATAATACATGAATGGCTGACAGGGCTGGAGCAAGCACTGACAGAATGTCATTTTATTGAATCAAAAGCGTATCAACATATCAAAAGGCCTTTGATGAAGCCCTGCAGCTGTGGCCTCTTCAACTCAAGATTCATTATAGTTATCATTTAATTAAATCTGGCAGAGCAGTAACCACTAACACACCTTCATGTGTCTGGACCTGTTAGATGCAAATGACAATCGATATGCACATAACCCTTTGTTTTAGTTTGCTGAAGACCCGAACGGAACAGAGCCGAATGATGCATGGATCAAAGCCCTTTAGGGAAATGACCATTAGTGTCCCGACTCCCGAGTGGTTTTTAAAAAGGGTTACAGAATTTGACGTGTAATGGATGCAAGCCTGACAACTTCTGGCATTGCACTGGGCTTGATGATCACGATGTGAAGAAAATGAGACTGAGCTGAAAGGCCAGCGAGATTCACAGGAGCTTGGACAGACACCCATGCACACATTTGGAGACATCCACTCACAACACTGTTCCAAATCACAGAGTGCGAGGGGTGGTGTGTGACTATTGCTCCTTCTGTTTCACAGTACTCACAGTAAATACATTATTTGTCTATGTTTGTGGTAAAATCGGGTCAGGTAGAGACTATTACATCAGGGTGTGCACATTCTTCACCTTTTATTTGGTTCGGCTATGTGCAACCAGAAACCCACACCTTTCAGCATACAGGTAGCCCCTTACTTTATCATATTCATTGGCATTTCTACTTTACAATATGACCTGGAAAAGTGAAGCTACTTCCAGCAGAAAATGACAGAAATATACTTCCAAAAGATGTGCTTTTATTTTGGTTGGATTACTCTATATTTAATGTTCGATGACCGAAACGTCGCTGGATTAAAACTACAAAATGTGCTTGCAAATACAAAGCGTGGGAGTTCCAGTTTCTCGCTTTCCAAATCTGGTTAGTTATCTGGTAATCAAGAAGCCTTTCATTGAAACAGAGTTTTGAGGAACCTTTTTTGACCAGTAAAATGTGTCTTTGAGGCAAGTGGTTCCAGGTAGAGCTCTGTCTCTTTGTGGGGAAGCCTTGCTGTAACTTGGAAGCCTCTCTGTTCATTTATGACCTTTTGAGGTCAGTCGAATGGCCACTACACTCAAATAAAAGGTAGAACACAGACTGGAGCAATCAGGGGTTATATTTATAATGCGATAGTGTGGCAATGATTTATTCATAATTTCCAAATGAATCCAGTTTGGTTCTAAAACTCCACATTAAATGGGATGATTGGATTACAGCAGTAATTCTTGTTTTTTGTAAGACACATTACAGTTTGTGAGATGTGAGATGTGAAATGCACACCAGCATTTCAATTTAAAAACATAAAAAATTACTCTTCCATCCCCGTCTACCTCACTTATCCTTCTTCTCACTTTTGCAGTCTCCTCCAGTCACAGTTATATAATCCTAATTTTTGTATTCATCTCAGCCAACACCGACTTGGCCACTAGCTCAGAATACAAAGTCAAAGCTGAGTCATAACCCGGGGTCCTTTCTAATCTGTAACACTACAAGAATGTGTGTATGTGTGTATCTATTAGTATAATTTGCGTGTGCATGTATACAAAATCACGTGCGCGTGATCTCATGATTCTCATTGACCCCAAATATGCCTTTGCAAATGAAAAGCCTGTACTGTGCCGATATGTCATGCAGCAAGCACTGTTTGCACAGTAGCACTGCTCAAATGCTCATAGGCATGCAAATCACGGGCGCTCTATTCTCCCGGGTGGAGAGCAGTGTTTGGGCTGATAAAACCTGGAGAATCCTCCTTGCTGCACAGCAGGCTGACAGCTGCAATCCAAAGCCACCTCAAAGGAATGAAAGGTAATTACTTGCGCAAAGCCATACCCTGAAAACAAAGACTGTTAGGAAGGTATTTACCATGGACTGGGAGGCTGGGGGTACAAAAGAACAAGGCAAAATGGCGCTGGCTATTAATAGAAATGTCATCCAAAGCAACAAGCAGAGGTAGCTAGAGGATTCAAGACACACTATAGAGTTCCACCTCAACGGGAATAAACACTTTACAACGGCTGAAAACTGAGGGCTTCAGATGTTAGGGGTTAAAATAGGGCTGAGCAACATATCGATATTGTGACTTGAGACTAGATTTTGTCTCAGATTTGACATACGTGTGGTCTTTTCCTGGTTTTAAAAGGCTGCATGACAGTAGAGTGATGAAAAGTCCTGAACCTACCAGACTGTTAGCTGGTCTATCAATCACCTTTACCCACTGGGCCATTATAATGATCAAAACTCTCATGGTGTAAATGTTTTGTAAAAGCATGGAAGATCAACCGTGCAATATTGTCTCAATATCGATATCGAGGTATTTGGCCGAAAACTCATCGCCCAGACCCGGGTCAGACATCGATGGACAAATTACCTCCACATCAAGGTACTGAAACATGTTTGACAGTCAGTGCTGTTTCCAGACATCTGTACCATCTCGTGTTTAATTTGGATTAACCAGAAAAGTTGACAGACCGGCACATCTTGTATGTGAGCCTCTGGTGCATTTGGGATTTTAGTGCTTTGCTGAAGGGCATTTGGTTACAGAACTGTGTTACTTATTAATTTACCCTGAACACATTTGCACTGCTACTGCAAGCTAAATATTGTTCGACCAATGAGAGGAGAATCAGCTATTTTGTCCTTCACACTGAAATATCCTATTGATCAGGGCTCCAACTAGCAATTATTTTCCTGCTCCATCGATGCAGATTATGTTTGATCCGATTACTATTATGCATGACAAAGAAAAACAGCAAAAAACTCAAGAGAATAGTTGTCTTCTTTTTAGAGGAATATATAATGATGGATCAATAATTTATCAAATGTGTTGCTGGGTGATTTTCTGATGTTAACAAATAATTTCAGCTCAAACATTGATGATAAATGAAGTACATCCAACAAACTAATAAAGCCTTCAACATACCCTACAACTTTAATTAGTTTGTGGATTTGATCTGGTTAAATGCGCTTATCAACTAATATGTTCGGCGGTTTGATCCCCGGCTCTGCTAGTCCATGTCGATGTATCGTTGAGCAAAACACTTAACCCCAAATTGCACCTGTAGCTGTGCCTATGGTGCATGAATGTCTATGAATGTTAGTTACTCCTGACGAGCCACTGCAATCAGTGTATGAATGGGTGTGACTGAATGATGTGTGTGTAGAGTAGTGTTCAAGTGCTTTGAGTGGTCGGAAGACTAGAAAAAGCACTATACAAAGTACAGGTCCATTTACTATATTTCTTGACCATGAGTGAACTAATCTACTCACTGTCAAAATAATTATTTTAGTTTTGTCAGATTCCAACCAGATTCCAACCATCCAACTATGAGCCTGTGACTAGTCAGATATGCAAATACGTACTTTCAAACAACTGCGAGACCTTGATGAGCAACTACTGTAATCCATCAGAAGACTCAAAGTAAGAAATGGCAAAGAGAAATGCAAGAGAGAGTGAACGTCGTATGGAAAGAGATGATATAACCCAGAGAAGTAGAGTCATGCTCTGCCTGGATTAGCACCGCAGTGTTTTACTTGGGGTCCTCCACTCCCACACTCTCCCCCCTTTCTCTTCTCTGCCCTGCCTCCTTCCCGCATTCATTCACCCGGCTATCCACCATTCCATCACGTACACAACCCTCCAGCCGTGCACACCCAAGCTCAGCAGTCGGATCACTCGGCCAGAGAAAAAGCACCAGCGCCACCAGTCGGAGCCACCTGTTCTCCCTTCGCTGAAATCTCCCTCTGCGGTTACATAAAAGAGACACACTTGTGATGTTGCAATGCAGCATCAGACGCTGTTGTGCAATACCTCAGGGTCGGTGAGGAGGAAAGTTTAAAGGAGGATATTATGGTCGAGAGAATAGAAAAACTGAATCGTGAGTGTCGGTCGGTCTGTAACTCCAAGGTGAGAGTGCACAACCCATGCTTTGTGTACTGCGCTATTGTGAGAGAACATTTCTGAATCGTGTCTTCTCGCGTGTGATGCATTCATTCATTTCTGTTCCAGTCTGTCAACAATCTGTCATTATGTAGCAGAGATGACTCTTTGACATAACCGTGTTAGAGAAAGGTGCTGGTAATGAACACGCGTCACTTTCTCAAAAAGACAGTCGCTCATACTGAACATACAAATAAAAAGTCACATTCATCACACATGATGGGATTATAAGAGACTGCCGTGTCTCTGGGTGATAACCTTTAGCTAAAAATAACTCATATCCTAGACACGTCCCTAACGAGCGAGACACAATGTAATACTGAGCATTAAGTCTGTTATCAAACACTTTGATTCCACACAGAATGCCACACTAATGCATCTGCTGCTGTTGGCGGTAGTGCTGCTGCTTAGGTTTTAATAACACTGGCAATAATTGAATAAAAACTACCACACTTTAAATCCGCTCAGCCAATCTATGGGCCCGCTTAAATATGTACATCTTTCAAAATTCCACTGAATCCTCATCACAATTTGACTGTGAATGTTTGGAGTTAAAATGTGTGTTTGGTTCTCGCGCTGTTGTGCCGATAAGGACGGCGGAGCAGTGCATCAGCCAATCTGTCCATGGAGAGGGATTGTCTTGTTAATGAAGTGTGGAGTGGAGCCACTGAGGGCTGTGTATGTCACCAGATTTACAGCGCAGTGGCCCTGCGATTCCCTGCAGCTGTAAAACAATGAGGAGGTGATTGGAGTAAATTGCACTGCAGTTGTCAACCTCCCTCCTGCTTAGAGCCATTTGATAGTGTCTCTCTCTTGTGAACAAATTGTCTCTACAGTGCCCTCGTTCTCACACACGCGTACATGCAAAAAAAAAAAGCCCAGCCATTTTTCTCCTAACCTCCCACACTCTCTTCATCTCTGTCTGATATGCTGTCTGCCGCTTGTTGTTGTCCCTTTTTTCTTAAATGTCAAGACACACAACACAGGTTACACGGTGATTAAGTGCTCGTTGTTCTCTCACGTTACTGTCTTTACTCTTGCTCTCCTGTCACCCCAACGGTCTTGATGCAAAGACCAACATCTCACAATATACGCATCCGGATCCACATAGACGCAAACACATTCCTTCTTTGTGTTACACTTATGCAATGTTTTCTGCAGCACGCTCAAGTGAAGGCCAAACCGCATCAAACACCAACTGTGAGAAATGTGTGAGCAGAAACCAAAGTGTTGCACTCAAATGTGTTCGAGAAGGAGAAACTGAGATTTGGGAGGAAAAAAAGTAAGACTGAGATTTCAAACAGACATTTACAGTCTAATGTAGGCATCATTTTCATCCTCAGATTAATAATCAAGAAATCACATTTAAATTGGAGACATCCTCCTGGAACTATATTTTTTTTGATAGGTTTACATTCTATTTATAATTTTGTTGTACAGTTGTTTGTACAGTCTTAAACTGTGAACTGTGTTTTATTATGTTGGTGATTTTGTACACATATGACATCCACTGCATTCCTCTCCCTGTCTGTCCAGGGAGAGGAATCCCTTCTCAGTGGCTCAACCAGATGTGTCCTCCATTTTGATTTTTTTTTACCCTCTGTTTTTTTTGGGGGAGTTATTCCTTATCAGCAGTTGAGCGTATAGGGACCGAGGGTGTTGTAATCTTTACAGATTGTAAAACCCCTTGAGTCAAATATGTGATTTGGGGCTATATAAATCACTGACTGGATTGGAGATGATTGCAGTTAGAAGAAGAAGAAAAAAGACAACTTGGTGGGCTATAGCTCTTATTGGGCATCTTTTTGTCAGTCTGATCTGGCAACGCTGTTCACAGGGTCTGCAGGAATGTATAAATGTACAGTGCATCCGGAAAGTATTCACAGCTACAAGCTTGGCCCATCTATCTTTGGGCAGTTTCTCCCATTCTTTGTTGCAGAACAAGCTCCATCAGGTTGGATGGGGAGCGTCGGTGCACAGCCATTTTCGGATCTCTACAGAGATGTTCAATCGGGTTCAAGTCTGGGCTCTGGCTGGGCCACTCAAGGACATTCACAGAGTTGTCCCGAAGCCCCTCCTTTGTTATCTTGGCTGTGTGCTTCGGGTTGTTGTCCTATTGGAAGATGCACCTTTGCCCCAGTCTGATGTCTCTGTATTCCTCTTTCCCTCAATCCCGACTCTCCCAGTTCCTGCCGATGAAAAACATCCCCGCAGCATGATGCTGCCACCACCATGCTAAACTGTAGGAATGGTATTGACCTGGTGCGGTGCCCTCGGGTTCCTGGACACCTCCCTGATTCCGGCTCTTCTGCTATGATCGCTCTTGGAGGAGTCCTGGTGGTTCCAAATGTATTCCATTTATGGATTCTGAAGGCCAATGTGTTCATTGATTGACCTTCAATGCTGCAGAACATTTTCTGTACCCTTTCCCAGATCTGTACCTCGATACAATCTCGGAGTATCGGAGGTCTACAGATAATTCCTTGGACTTCATGGCTTCATTGGTTTGTGATCTGACATGTACTGTCAACTGTGGGACCTTATATAGACCGGTGTGTGCCTTTCCAAATCATCAAATGGACTCCAATCAAGTTGTAGAAACATCTCAAGGATGATCAGTGGAAACAGAATGTTGAGTTCAATTTGGAGTGAAATGGCCAATGCTGTTGATACTTATGTAGATGTGATTTTTTCATTTTGTATTTTTAATAGAATTTCCCCCAAAAAATGTTTTCAAATTTTCATTAGAGGTTGACGCGTTACTCGCGCCTGAAAGGGGGCGTGGCTTATCTCAGTGGCTTATCTCCGTAAAAACAGTTACTGTTTCCACCATCCACCATGGAAATAACCACTAGTTCTGCTTTATACTTGCTGTGTAAATTCCATATATGTCGGAACACCAAACTCCATCGTGTCTGGGTTCATAATATTATTTGTAGTCCCACAACAGCGACTGAATGACGGCCGCTACCAGCGCTACTTCAGGCGGACCAGCAGCAGTTTGACTCAGCTTAGGCAGGACGGCGGTGATGACGGGCGGAGCTTCTAAAAGCTGATTGGCTCACATAACTCAGCGTCACGCGAATTTTCCGTCAAACGCGTCATTTGCGCGGCCCGGCTTTTCCGCAACCTAACGCATCTGTGCATTACATTGCATGTAATCTACTCACGCGTCAAATTCGCAACGCCTTTGCTATGAGCACAGCATTAGAAGTACACTGAGAGTAGATCTCAAAGAGGGGTCACGTCTGAATCGTTGACACATTAAAAATGGGTTTCCCCCCTTAAAAGAATGACCAGAAGGTTCCTTACCTGTGCATACTGAGAGTCAATCATGACAGTGTATGCCGAGCAGCATTTCATCCAAATATGTAGGCCAACATTGGCTCTTTTTTTCTTTGCGATAATGAATGTACCGTCATGCCACAAGTGCCACTTGCTCTTTTTACCCCTGCCGTTTATCAGTTGCAGATATATAAGAAGTGGGACTTTCTTGAAAACCAGGCTCACTCGCCCCATTATAATGCTCACGACATGGCTGAGCGTCATAACACAACAGGGAAAATCCACTCCGGGAAAGAAAGCGTTCAGGCATCTTAATATAGCTTTCTGCTTAAAACGGCACGTGGGAGAACAATGGATGGTGTGTGAAATTATATAAACTGAACATACTCACGGAATAATTTAGCACACAAATAATTAACTCAAAATTATACAGACGCACAGAAAGCAGTGAGCCTCTAAAATAGCAAAAAGCTATAGGAGTCACGAGATCCTCTATATCTTCCTCAGCTATTAGCATCATCAGAGAAAGAAGCAGGGAGGAGAGATGATGAAATATGTATGTATTTATATGCAAAGTGGTGGAAGAAAGATGGATGAAAGAAAAAAGAAAAATAGGGGGATTCAAAATGGGACAGTGAGACAAAAGAGTAAGTGAATACGAGAGGAAACTGGAAGCAACTGTCAAAAATGTAGATGTAACACACCTTGAAGTAGAAACAAGGGAGGGGAATGAAGGAGATAGATGGGAAGTCGCAAAGTAAAGTATTTCTGATGTGTGAGAATATGTGTATTTTTGAATTACATCATGATCCAGATGCCAGAAGGGTCAAGTCTAATGGGAGAGATTGGGAGTAAATAAAGTGGGACACAAGACACAGAGAGGAAGAGAAGGGGGGGAGCAGGGGAAATATGGAGAGGGAAGAGAAGGAGATGTGAGTCGTGAAAAAATGGAGAAGGAGATGATAACGGTGGGCGGTGGCAGCAAAGGGACAGGGGAAAAAAAATCGGAATTGGTTAAAGGCGAGGAAACAAATGAGTGGGGAGGAGGCAAGGGGGAATGAATAAGAGGAAAGGAGGAGATGAGGCGTGGGCAACCGTGGCTGATAGACAGCCAGGAATAAAAGACTAATTAATAGTCAAAAACTGCAGGCCTCTGTGGAGACACAGCAGGAGGGGGGAAATGTATTGATGGGTGGCTTCCCACTCTACCTACCTAACAAGACAGGCAGCTTTTTTTGTTGTTGTATATCTCCTCACATTTACACTGTTGTATATCATACAGAGGCATAAAGAGAGACAGCACGGGTAGGGCAGGGGAAGACTGGGGAAGACGGGGGGAATGGGTAACACACACAAACACACACAGGGGTGGGGGTGAGAGATATAAATTGAGATTAAGCTGAACAGAGAAGGAGAGCGAGAGAGAAACTCATTATCTAAGGTGAGAAGAGGAGATTTGACATGAATAACCTCCAGGAGAGATTTGCTCGTGCACACCGCTGCCATTTCTCTGTAAGAGGAACCGATCAAGTTAAACCGCAAACAAAGTGTAACTACTGAAATGGCTTAGCACACAGCTACCTCCCTCGCACACAGCGTTCAACAAGCACAACCTTGAAAGTTTGCCAGTGTGCGGTTGTCCGACAAAGGCAAAGACACACACACACACACACACACACACGAGCACTTCATAAGCCTCTGCAGCTGCCCGTTTACAAACGCACAACAATGACAATAGAGGTTAATCTTCGAGCCGCATATCTGTCCATCTAAGTCTCACCATGTGTGTGCGACAGTGAAGCGCCTCTGTTTGTGGATGTTGTTGTTGAGCAGCATGCGGCGAAGCAGTCGCGGGGAGTTGCGGGGAGAGAGGCGGGGGGAGATGGAGGAGGGCGACCGCCGTTGTACTCTTTGCCTTTCCGGCTGCAGCAGGTTCTCCCGCAGGATCTTCACCAGGTCTTCATTCAGGCCGGAGTGTTTGGGCATGGGGGGCACTGCCAGGGTGTCCTGGTGAGTCACCCCCATGCCTGCCTGCTGGGCCATTCCTGCCCCGGCTTCACGACCACCACCACCACCAGCAGCAGCAGCAGCAGCAGCGGCAGAGGCAGAGGCAGCAATGGCCAAATGAATGAACAGAAAAGGCAGCCAAGATATATCAGAGATGAAGCAATACGCATACAAATATATGCTTCTTCTCTGCCAAGAGTCTAACAATTTCCTCAAAATGTAAGAATCTGTAAAGAGAAGGAAAAAAAGACGCACATCCAAAAGCCCTCTGGATGATAAATGGAAAAGCTCTGTAGGTAATTCCTCACTCCAGCCTCTGTCTTTGTACAAAAGCAGGGGATTTAAAAGAGACGAAGAATCCCTGTTCTCTTTCCCCCCCTTTCCGTCTTTCAAGGAGCCAGCAGATGAACAGAAGCACTGAGGGCTGCTGCCTTCGTCTGCTCTGCAACACTGGATGTCTGCTGTGAAAGTGCAAGGGAGAAGATGAGGGGAGGATGGAAGACAGAGAGAGGGAGGGCGGGATGCTAAAAAAAAAGATAAGGGAATTCCGTCTATTCAAGCCTTGTCTCCCCGAGGCCTGCAGGCAAACTAAACACAGTCCAGTGAAATCAAGTCCAGCAAGAGTTTAGCTGAACTAATTCAGTCCATTCCAGCCCAGAACAGCCCAGCTCGGTCTGGCAAAAGCCAACAGGGAACCTGCATTGGTTCGCCCATAAAAAAAAACCCAGCCGAGTATGACTCAACCCAGTGAGGCTTGGTTGAGTTCTGTTCCATCCAGTCGAAGCAATCTGTCCTCCCTTCCTCTCCCGACACAGAGATACTGACTGCTGACTGCAGCCAGTTTATAAGCTACTGATCCTTTTGAGCTGAGCAGAGCGTGAGCAAGCGTGTGTGTGTGTGTGTGTGTGTGTGTGTGTATGTGTGTGTGTGTGTGTGTAATTGAGGGGGGGGGAGGGAGGTATGAGGAGAGATACGTCAAGCTTGAGTAACACTGTGCAAAAATGTCATATGCAGCCCATGCATGCATGCATGTGCTGCATAGACGAGGACATAAATCTCTGAGTGTGTATTTTGTCGAAGCAGCCAAACCCATTAGTCATTGAGTCACACTCTATCCACACTCGGCTCGAGAGGACATTCCTAGGAACAGCAAATGGTGCCATGCGTATACTTGTATGTAATTTGCAGTCTGCAAATTTTTGCACAAATGCAAGAAAAACTGTTTCATGCAACCAGCGTCATCTTTCCCCCAGCTTCTGCCATTCCCTTTCACCGTTTTTGTTTTTCAAATAAGGGTAGACATGCGGGTAAATCTGAAAGCATTTGTCTGCCATATATGTGCTAACCTCAAGTATTTTCCCTCGTCCACCGAGCAACCGGCAGTTTATCCGGAATATAAAGCAAACCTGACCCTAACCAGCTTTTTAGTCGTTCTACTTTCTACATTCTACATTCTACGTTCTAGACACCCTTAAAAGCATACCATTAGGTGTCAACCATTTAACTGTGCTGTTGGTATATATCTAGCTTCGATAAATTCCTCGCAGCACGCACACACACACACGCACACACACACACATCAAACTAGTGTGATGCACTTTATCTTAACATACAGAAATCTGCTCCCCATCAAGGTATTTCAGATATGCAGTAACAAAAAAACAAAAAAAAGGAAAAATACAGAGGGAAACATTATCACGGGTCTTTCCCTGTCTGCAGTTCACATTCCTGAGATTAAGGGAAACAAGACTAAGTTCTGTCGTGACCTAAATGCTGTCAGCTCTGCATCATGCTCACAAGAACATGGTGTTGTTTTGTAGGTGGTTTATGGTTCCCCATTTTAGTTCAGCATGTTCGAATTGTTGCCAAACACAAAGTTCTGCTGGGGCTGGTGGGAACGTCACCCGCTTTGCAGGTAGACTGTTTTGCACTTTCAACCAAAAATGTCAACCGGTTGGTGGCACTAAATGAAAAGTCAGTAATCAGAATACATTGTCATATTTATAAAAGATTTGAAGAGATTCTACTTGAAAATGTAGAAGTTCGAACTGCTGATGGCGCAAGATGAAAAACTATGCAATCACCAAAATTGTTAGGGTTCTTCCTTCGTCCGTAAAACATTTTATGGCAAGTCGTGGAGGGAGCAAACAGTTGTTTGACCAGAGCGAAAATGTTTTCTAAAAGGTTAAACCTTAACGCCAGCAACATTCTACATTCTACATAGAATGACTACATTCTTCTTTTTCACACCGCTCTTGAGTCATCGGAAATGTTTGGATCACACGAGCCTAAAACAATCCTGCGCAGTACTGATATGTGGGTCAGGGTTTTTTAAAACCCGTATTCATCTGACCCGATATGAGAACCAATACGTACCGCACACACAATCCGCAAAAATATGCGCGTATGTGTGTGTGTTTGAGAGAGGCCGAGGGGGGGAAGAAGGTAGACTATTGCACACAATGTTTCTGTAAGCTATCAATAACTTACTCAGAATGCTGCTTTGTCACTGTTTTACCTGCTGACTGAATCCAGGATGTTTTCTAGTAGGAGCCTTACCTGCTCGACTCATCGCTACCAACTGGATTTAATTCTACTAATAGTATAATACTAACAATAGTAGTGTAGCCTGATCTCTATCTGCAATTGTGCAGAAATGGCAGTGTAGTGGTCATTTGTCCAATAAATCAAAACAAACAAACATAAATCCAAGGGCCACCGACGCACCGTGGGTATGTGGATTACGCAGCAAAAAATAATGCATTGTCCATGCCGGATTCCATTTTTCTGATAATTTATTTAACTAAACAAAACAAGCAAACAAACAAAAGAACAAAAGGAACTCCCCATGCTGCCTCTCCTGTGCTGGTAAAAAACCATAGGCCAACCTAGATGCATGCTGGTCCTGTACCTGCCTCCTACATATAACCCCAGGTGCACACAGCATTACCCATTTAAAAAATAAATAAACAACCAAGACTAAGTAAACCTAGACCATAACTACAAATACTTAGCTTTAAAAAAAAAAAAAAGTATCTTAATATATCAAAAAATGCAACCTAAATAAGCAAAAAATCTAACCTAAATAAGCAAACACCTAGAATAATTAAACAATACTACTTGTGAGTAAAATAACTAAATACTAATATCAAATAAATAAGCTCCTACAGCCAGGTTCAAATCATGAAAAGAAACAAATATAGATGTGATCACAGCCAGACTGGGACAAAACAAAGCCTCCTTGACTGAAGGAGGTCAGTATGACAACAGGGAATAGAGCATCACGGTGGTTCGAAATAAACATTCATAAAGGCTCTTTCATAATCACGGGTTATTGTTGGAGATTTGAACGGCAAAGCAATTATGTGAAAGGCTTTGTGTGTACATATTCACATATATACTTGAAAAGCATAGTGGGGAAGAAACCATGGTCAATAAACATACGAGTACCCCTGCACATTGCCGACACAATGGTCAAGTATTTGTGCACCAGCACAAAGTCTGCAATAAAGGGGTTTGATTACTGGTGGCAGTACATCCGGCCTGGACAGTCGGTTGGGTCTGTGTCCTACTGGTTGAAACTCCCGATCTTTCCATCTTTAAACCAGGATGCACATTCACTTAATAAGAAAAAAAAGTATTGGTTGCAAAAAAATTTGATACTTTTGAAGTTATAATTGTTCAACATCATCATAATGCAACAGTCAGTCAAAGGCAAGCTTTGGCAGTCAGTCAGACACAGTCATGACGGCAATGGAGAGCTGTTGGGCTTCATTTGACAGCTTGCAATGTATCATCACCTCACAATAGTCAAAGGAGATGAATGCCATTCTTTGAGCAAATGTTTTGTTTTTCTCTCACACACTGTCATTCTGTTCCACTCCTTGTCCTCTCCTATACTTCTTTCTTTCCACCTATCTTAACCCCCCCCCCCATCTCTTTTTCTCCTTTTCTATGTAAAAAATAAGTAAAAAATCTTTAACCCCTCCCCGTTGCTGCGCATGACATTTAAGTGCATTTCTCCCTGGTTACCAGGGGCAACATGGATGGAGAGGGACAAGTGGATTTGTCAAGAGCAAAAGGCTGGAGGAACAAAAGCAAGAAAAAGGAAGCCAGTCTGCAGGGCAAAACTGCAGTATATGCAGACACTGGAACAGACCCACACCACAGACAGAGACACACAATACCAGCATGCAGTCAGAACGCAAATGGAAGCACAATGTGCACCTTTTTTATGAAAGAAAAAAAAACTGCATTACGATTTGCTCAACAGAACGTATAGTTCTTGATACTTTATCACTGAAATCAAAACCAGTGATGAAGCCACTAACAGTGACTTTCTTTCTTTCACAGGAAGTGGATACCAATCAGGGAAAGGAAATCCAAAAATACTTTTTAAAAAATGAACCCGAAGGCCTGGAAAACTAAGAGACATATGAAACCATATTTTTCCGAGTCGAAACAAAAGCAGAACAAATTAAAAAAAAGTATTAGAATAAAGTCTCAAGCCTTGTACGTCACATATTAGCCTACAGGATTTACAACAGATGTATGATTCATACCTGATCAGCAGATAAGATAGGATAATAGCTCAGACACTGTATCATCTAACTTCACCATACACAGAGGGAAACTGAAGACCAGAGTATTTAGTCTGGTTAGTATTCACCTTCATATGTAATTCAGCTGTGATTCCGTTTTGACAAATATTGTATCTAAACATTTCCCATTTCTCTTCTATGTAAAACAAAACCTCTGTGTGAAACATGGAAGGGGCACACTGTAAGATCTGAGTATATTGACCACAATCCCCATGCAAAAGTGTGTTTCATCTTGACCGATTGGATGTCTTTCTTTTTTGGCAGTACACAGCATGCCGTCACCTCTCAGAGCACAGTCTGGAGTCTGGGTTGTTTTTGGCAAAGGGTTCTCTGTGTGACACTTGACTATCTAATCACTGCAGGACCAGTGGGTAGGATTTAGAGGAATCTATTAGCAGAGATAGAATCTAAAATTGTTGTAGCTTTCATTAGTTTACAATCATCTGAAACGCGGCCTTCATGTCTACCTAGGGAGCGGGTACTCCTCGAGGAGTCCGCCAAGTTGCACTGCCGTGTTTCTACAGAGAAACAAACTCTGGCACTAGAGGGCTTTTTGTGTTTCTACCATACCCGAAGGCCACCGTAGTTCTGTTCTTGGAAAGCAGAGGGGTTTCCCGTGGGATACAATCTGGAACCTCACCACTAGATGCCACTAGATCCTACATACTGGACCTTTACATTTCATATAATGTCTACAGCTATCTAGAACGTGGACCTGTTGCTATAGTTACCACTTACATAAACCAAACGGTGTAGCAGACATGTGAATGATGAGGGGACAGTGCTGAAATAGTATATAGAATATATGAAGGGGTGGCAGACAGTTAAAGGGCCAACAAGAAAACCTGAATGGGTGACTTAAACACTTCAATGTGAACCGCAGTGTTTAAACGCCATAATATTACTGACAGACACGCTGCATCCAGAACCTTAATGCAACTCTGCCTCCCTCAAGTGGCCATCTCATAGCACTGTGAGATTCAGTGACTGATCAAGGAAACTGGCTTAGTGGTGAGAATTGTGTGGTTTCTCTTTCTTTCTTTCTTTCTTTCTTTTTGTTTTCTTGTGTTGTGATTTTGGACATTGATATTTAGTATAATGCCTTCACCCGGAGCTTGTAATACTGCTCCCCAGTAGTCACGATTAAGTCGCAAAAAGATCTGTCTCCTTCCAAATAAATTGGTAGAGTATTCATGCATATGTATCAGTAAATCTGGAATCAGCAATCACCTTCTCAAATCCTTGATTACAGCCTTCTTACATATTCATTCTATCAACCTTTATTTATACTCGAGATATCATTGAGGGGCGAGTCGACTCATTTACAATGACACGCGGTCAATTAGAAGAACAAAGAACATTTCAAACAAAAAAACTAATAAAAAGATTCTAACAGAAAAGAGGAGCATTATAAAATAATGAAAGCCAGCATGACAACTTTTGTTTCAACAGTTGTGGCAAAAAAAAAAAATGGAGCAAAACCACATTCACACACACTTCCAAGGAGTCAGTAGCGCCACCACGGGGCAACCTGGTTCCACAGCAGCTCTCGTTTTCCATGTGTGAATATTTACTACAAAAACAAACGCATGTGTAGGCATATAAAACATACTCAGGCTTGCAGCTGATTTTACTCTTTGGACTATGATGGAAACATGATGTTGCATTTAGGTTCAATACTAGTAGTACAGACCGGAATTCTAGCCATCCCATCATGGAAAATGGTTCTGGTGGAGAATTCACAATCAGGCGCAGAGTTCATTTTACGTATTTGACCAATAGATGGCAGCATTTGTGTAGAATTGTTGTGTAGTTAGTAAACAGTTATCAGAAAGAGGCAGACCATGACCACATGCTGATATAAACCATGTAGAGCCACATCGGTGTGTCATCAGCAGCGATATGACTGTTTATACACCGGCACCTCTGGTAGTTTTGTTATGATATCACCTCAGTCTGCACCTCAGACCATGTGAGGTTCCTCCAGCTATATTGTCCTTAGAATGTCATTTTCAACCTGACCATGCAATACTGTTTAAAGGCAAGACATTTTTCTTTATAGTTTAACGCTTCGGATGACTCACTCCCTGCGGAGAGATCAGCCGGCCTTGTGAATGCAAAATGGAGCCGGGCCACTCCTTGGAAACTGTAAAAAGAGCGAGAATTATCAGCGCCTCTCACAGGTGTCTACAAATGACATAAGACGCGACCGCAGTTTAAGTGAACCATGGTTGTGCACCACTGCGCAACATCACAAATAACCCAATGCTGGCTCAGGAAAGAGAGCTGAAACCTCAAGGGAGCCAGACAAAACCTTCATGTGAGTATATCATCAAAACACAACTCCTTTGAAACACACCTGAACAGTGCCGACTGGAGATACAGTAAGCCTGTTCTATTCTTATTTATATTCAGAAACTTAAGGGATCTGGTTTTGATTTCTTAAGTCTGAAACTGCACCTCGTGTCCCTTTTTGAGTCTCCCTCCACCTGAGAAAAACAGATTATGTGTGTGTGTGTGTGTGTGTGTGTGTGTGTGTGTGTGTGTGTGTGTGTGTGTGTGTGTGTGTGTGTGTGTGTGTGATTTTATATTTTGTCGTACCGAATCAAATTCCTAATTAACTGCTGTTAATGGGGATATAAATGAGTAATTATTGAACAGTAACCTGCTTTTCCTGTTTGTTCCAATCCTCGTATTTCTACCTGCTCTACCTCCTCTTTTATTATCCAAGTACATCTTCCTACAGACCTGCACAGCAAATATGAGATTATCTCATGGACATTTAGCGAGCTGGCACAGCTGTTTTTGTGACCCTGACAGGGATTACGGTATATCGGTTGGCCAATGTTACCGTTTCAGACGTGTGGATTCAAAGATTAAATTGGCAATTAGACTCCTTCTGCCCTTGAGAAAACACAAGTATTGTGTTTTTACATTCATCATTCTGAAATCACGTGGTTTGATGTTTCAACAGCCTTTTACATATCTGCTATCACCAGCCCCAGCGGCTCAGACTACTTCAAAAACAGAATCAGAGGGAAGGGATAATAATGTATATATTAATATCTCATAATGCTTGAGAATTGCACCGTTGAACCAGACATATATATTCTGTTAATTTGACGCTGTCCGGATCAGCGCTGCAATTCTCAAAGCATTATGAGTCGTAGCCAATGTGCGTCAAGACTGAGTAATGACCCAGTGAGCTAAAACTTCAGGGAGTCTTCAGTTATTACTGGGCTCACTGCCAAGGAAAGAAGTAACATAGGCCGGGATCCATTACAATACTCTGCAGGAACGTTTCATTACATTTGTGCCTCCGAGCGTGCATTCTGTTGAATGGCAGCCTTTGTGCATTTGTCCTATGTTCGGCTGCATTTATTTTGGAGCATGGCAGTAGTTTTTAATTATTGAGCTGCTCTCTGGCAGGCTCATAGCCAGCCATGATTAGAGGAAATGGGAAGGAGAGATGCAGAACAGAGGGACGGAGGAGAGGGAGGGAGGAAACTGAGCGGAGCAGCTTGCAAAGCGAAAGAGGAGCCCGGAGCAGGCTGTAACCGACGCAGGGTGACAGTAAATGGAGGTGGATGAATACAAATGACCAGAGGGATAAGGAAGAGAGGTTGAGAGGGGACATGGGGAAGGGAGCAGTATAGCTCGGGAAATAGCCTGTGGTTGTAAACATGGTGGTCCTGGGGAGGCTGAACCTCATCCCGTGCGTGTGCATGTCAGCGGATGTATATAAACACACGTACAAATATACACTGTGGATCTAAATGTGTAGTTTGTCAGCTTGTGTATTAATTTGCAACCTTGTACTAGCAGACAATACAAGCCATAGCTGTATTCATGTGGTGGACGGAGGAGCAGAGGCTGTGTGTGGGATGAGGAGAATCATGAAAAGGGAGGTCAAGGTACCGCAGAGTTTAAGATCACGTACTATGAATTCTGAATTAATCCAATTTAAGCAGATATCACAATGTAATGAAAGGCCAAAGCTTTGATTAAAATTGTTTTTAAAAGTTCAATGCTACGCAATCTAACCAAGCGCCTGGCCCCGTGGACCTCATGTGTGCTCACGCAGCCCCACGCTCTATGTGACAGTAGATACAGATGGAGACTTCAGCTTGTAATCTTGGAAAAACGCCACGCGGAAGCTTTGCTTGCTACTCTGTGACAATAAACTCTGCTCGACGAGCAGGAGGTGACATTAGTGTCAAAAGAGGAACAGGATGTCAGCTGTCGGGATCCAATTAGTGTTTAGACATGAAGATGCGAGAGAGAGAGAGAGAGAGAGAGAGAGAGAGAGAGAGAGAGAGAGAGAGAGAGAGAGATTGGTACTGTGCAGGAAGTGCCTTGTTACCCGAGGCAATGCAAAAAATCTGTTTTAAAAAAACATCACAAGGACGTATGACAATTGCATGACTGAAAACCCAACTACCAGTGTGTCAAGTAGGCCAACATCCACCCGGCAGGGATCACTGTTTACGTGTTTAGCTGTTTTAAAGAGGCAGCGCCATAGTCGGGTGATGAGATTTGTTCTTTTTTTACATCTCTGCACTTAAGTTGGTGTCATCTGTTACTGTAACTGACTGGAGGTCCGTCGGATTCATATGTGACGCCATTATTGATTATATTGGCGACTGTGGCTAAGTGATAAAGCGGGTTGTCCTTCAATCAAGAGAAAACACTTAACCACAAATTGCTCCCAAATGCTGTGCATTTGGTGTGTGTTTGGGTATGAATGATTAGATCTTTCTAATGAGCAGGGGGCACCTTGCATGGTGGCCTCGGGTGTGAATGGGTGAATGATGACAAGTAGTGTTGAAGATCTTCGAGTGGTTGGAAGACTAGAAAAGCGCTATACAAGTACAGTCTGTTTACACCAGGCTTAAGGTTATCAATATTCTACTGTGATTGAAGTTTTTTACAATTGAATAGCGAAAAAAAAAAAGGCCTTCATATCAAGTCATGCATCAATTCATCTCATCATAGTATAGAGGCCTGGCCTTCATGAAATAATTGTTTATATAGCATCATGCAGCAGAATGATATATTGCTCATGAATATTTCAGAAGATAAGGAACTAAGTCTCATACTGAATAACCATCGCAATATTGGTCCAAAAAAACCAACATTTCCCCATACCCTTCAGCCCCACTATGAATTCACTAATAATGCTAGTGACCTCTTTTCCTTCTTCTCTGGGTCTCCTCACTCATTCAAGAGAATTAAATAAAGGATGGCAAGCGTTGCACCTCATTACTCCATAAAAGAAGTGTGTGTGTCTCAGGCTACACTGCACACATCCAATCCACACACATGCACACAGGACAAAGCACTTCAAGTAAACACAAACAAAGAAATGACTAGGCTCATTACAAATTATCTGTGTAATGAGATAAAGGCATATTATAAAATGGCTCATTTAGGAAGGGAATAATACGGGGATGATGCTGGGATTTGCAGACATGGGTTTTGGAGTGGTCACTGATGCATGATGAGAGGGGAATTACTCCACAAAATTGACACTGAATAATTAATGAGAAAATAAAATGCTCATCGCCACTTTTCAAGGCAGCGAACACCTTGGTGAATCTCAGGAATTGTTGGAGAATATTCACAAGGCTTCAGAAGCGGAACTTATTAAAAAGGTGCAAGGTCCGAGATTGGGAGCATTTCGATTGCTTCTCAACGGCTCTCAACATTTCAAAAGGCTGTGAAGCACAAGTGGTCAATGCAGACATTAAATGGGTACTCCACCGATTTAGCGTTGCACTCCTCGTCAGCATCTGATCATAAAAAAGTGAAAAAGTGTGGCCTTCAGTGCTGTGATTAATTTGTGATTTAACTCCTAGCAGTTGCTCCTGGATTCGTTTTTTTTCTTGGCTCTAATAAATGCCGATGTGAAGAGTTGTTTCTGTTGATCTCAAAAAGTAACTGATAAAACATGAAAGATTAAATTTGAGAACGGAATTTGGTGGGTTGGTAAGGTTTAAAACAAAGTTGCATTGCAAAGTAAAAGGTTTTCTATCAAAGCTAACGATGAAAAACTTGTTCAACCAGGCAGAAAAAGAAGGGAAAAAACAGAAGTGCAGTTCCCAAATTAGGAGCCAATCAAGGCTGAGTTTACTCTCATTAAGAGAGAATTTCCACACAACTGAGCTGGTGCAGTGAACTATGAGAGAACAGAACTGAAACTCGGTTGACATTTCCTAGAGGCACAGGAACAGTATGCAAGAACGTTACATGCAATATGAAGAATAGCGTTACAGTGTTAGTATTTCCCCAAAACATTGGTTGCTTCCATGCTGCGATTTCATACAGAACATTTTAACCAGTATATATATATTTGATGTAATCTTCAATCCTAATCCTCTATACACAATTGTATCTGATATTGTTCTTCCATGGACTGGGGTTCTGGAAATAAAGTAAACTGGAACTATAGACTTCATATTACTCATGTTTGCGCTCTGCTCTCAACTGATGATACATCTATTCAGGTTTGGTACCGAGTCAAACCTCATACAGTTTTACTGCCAGTTCAGCCACCAGTTCCTTCGTGTCTCATATGTCTTAAGTACACTGACAGAGAGAAATCCTCTAATCTCAAGCAAACATATTATATTATATTTCACACAGCCACGCAATGGTGTAGCACATGTTGTGACGCCAGCCAAAGCAAAGCCCTTCCATCAACAGTTTCCAAGCCACACTGGCATAACAAAGAGCACAGTGGAAGACCGCGGGAACTGCTAAGTGATGGGAATAAAAGTGAGTCAAACGGGAAAATAAAAGTTCAAAGATATTTCGTTTCTGCTGATCTCACAGCGGAGAAAATGAAGGCAGTCAAAGAGCCCAACACCAACTACATGTGACTCCCATCACTGCGTCATTGCCTCCATTTGGAAGTTCTGTTCATCCATTCAGCATCAGCATAACAGTAAACACTGTAGTTAAAAAGCTATTAGACTAACTTACATTTAATTTGCCAAGATACCTACACCCCTTTTTTCAGTGAAGGAGAAGAATTATAATCCCAGTCGAACCTTTGGTAGCTGAAGAAAACCAGTGCAGATTAGAATTGGTGTACAGTAGTGACTATTTGTAAAATGTAAGACAACAAAATAGCATGCAATGTGTACAGATGACAGAGAATAACGGTCCAAAAAATTAAAATGAATACACTTTTGCAGAGTTG
Organism: Taurulus bubalis; assembly: GCF_910589615.1. Classification (NCBI taxonomy): domain Eukaryota; kingdom Metazoa; phylum Chordata; class Actinopteri; order Perciformes; family Cottidae; genus Taurulus; species Taurulus bubalis. The sequence goes on along the minus strand of NC_136596.1, from coordinate 6,893,713 downwards.
CTCTCAGTGTTTTATGCTGGATATGAGAAAGAAAGAAAAAAACTATCACAAAACGTGTTTTCAGAATTTTTTAAATGTACTTTGAATTAAGAGCATGCTGATAAAACATTTCCAAAGAAGTGTCTTACACTGTGATCAAGAAGTGTCACGTGGGATTGTCTTACATCTCAGCGATGAATTAATCCCCAGGAGCTGTGAAAACCACTAGTGAAATTTTCTGAAGTTAGGTTTCCCTCATGATTAATGTGAAGAAAAGCATGCACATTTCAGTATTTACCAATCCATTAAACCCTAAGGGCAACATATGGCACTGCCCAATAATATAAATAAATATAAATGGGTTTGCTTGTTGTGCAGGATGTTTTTACAACAACATTTGGAAATCTGATAGTTAAAGACACAAAACCTGTTTGTTTATTGAAATAATAATAATAATGTTATTTGCAATTTATATAATAATTATTTTCAGTGTTCACAATTTCTTAGTTAATAGCCATGTATACATGTCAATATGTATGTTGTCTTGTGGAGATGCATGTTTATGTTCTATTAACCAATGCAGGTGAAATGTGCGGAGACACAAGGCAAATTAGGCATAAGGTGATTTCAGCTCTGCTCTGTGACTAAGATGTAATATAATAGAGAGCAATGTGTGCTGTGTTTGAAAGTTCACGGCTATTATCACAGCTCCAATGTATTCCCTATTACACCTCTGACAGTGACTTTGTTTTAATGCCGTACTCGCATTAAGAAATATGCTCTTTTTTTATAATGCACGAATAAACAAAGACTACTGTGCTCAGTATTATTATTCCAGCTTCCCTCCCCTACATGCTCTGGTGGATCTTTTGGTTTGGGCATGTGAAGAACACGAATAAGACCACATCACAAAGAGTGTGTGTGTGGGGGTGGTCACACAATAGTTGATAGTTTGTGTTATGCCTGCTGTCATGAACAGATAATCCATCAACTAAATGGATCGGTTGGATAGAAGTCAACAGGTTTTCTTCCACACACTTTAGATTACATATTTGTTCTCTTGAGGCAGAGATGTTAGAAAATATGTAATGTTTATCTACTGCGAGACTGATCGAGGATACTCTATAGTGGATTCCATGTATGATACCATCTTGGAGTCAGCATAGAGGGTTTAATCTAAGTCTAACCACACACGCTCATTGCACTGATAGCTCTGTATTCCTGTGTTGCTGCTCTTTGCTTTTCCACAAAGCACTACAATATATGCTCTCGCCCCTGATTCCTCAGAGCCTCAGAGTACACCATCAACCACTCCACCTCCCACCGTGTCTCTACCCTCTCCTGCATCCATGTTTCCCTCCCAACATGCACTCTGTTGTTCCAGTGGCCCCAGTGGACGTGGTTGCTGTGACCCTGTCTCAGCCTGATGGTGGAGGGGAATGGGGAGCTGGGGGCTCATTATCCTCTCCACTGTTTCACTCCCATGTACATGCTGTGTTCTTGTCCTTCTGGGCTGGACTTGTGTCTGCAGTGCTACTGTTTGGAGTTGGAAAGCGACTCACAAAAGACAAATGAGTTTCCTTCTGAAGAGGGATAAAGCGATTCATCGACTGAATATTCGCCTTATTGACTAACTGTCGTCGGATCGAAAAAATTGATTTTAGATTTAAGATTGCATTTGCAGATGGCATTAGCTGATGTTTATCTGTTGTGTTGCATCCATTTTGTGTTGGCTAAATGTGGTGATGGTTATTACAGTCGGACTCAAACAACGCTACTGCAGTACCTGGTTGTATGGAGAAAAAGATACTTGCTGGATAAGACTCACACAAGAGGGCCACAGGTGCTGTGCTAAAATGCAGTTTGGTAACAGATAAAAGTGAAACATAATGTGATGGTGGGTTTCTTACGCCGTCTCATAGAAATATCAGCGACAAGAACATTGTATTCTGTATGAAATACAGATTGGAAGCCATCAGAATATGGAGATTGCCCTATTAATGTTTCCAATCGCTTTTACACTTGCATTTATATTACTTTGGACAAGAAGAGTGTTTTGGTTGGGGTATGTAATAATGGAAAAAATCTTCTCATCGAGTAGGTAGTTGCATAGCAGCTGAAAAGGATTTTGAAGCAGTTATTTTTCCATAAGAAAAAAACATAGTTAAAAGGAAGATTATAAAAAGGGTTTCATCAATTTGTATGATTGAATTTGTGCTCATTCAAAGACAGTGTAATGAAAAACTCTATGACTTTAAAACGGTCCAGTTTTGGAGGGTTTCATCAGGAAGATTACTTTTTTATAATTAAGAAATAAGATCTCTTTGCTTTCCTGGGGGGGGAAAGTGGGAATAAATAAAACAAATCACAACTGATACCTTCCTACTTCTGAATGTGTGCCCTAAAAGATATATCACACTGAAAATATAACGAAATTGCATAACCAACAGATACATGTTTAAAGTACATCAACAAATATTAACAAAAGGAGTTACAACAATCACAGCTTGTCACATGTGGTTGGCATGTTGGACTTGGACAACATTTGAATATTTAAGCATCAACCCCTTTGCCACAAAGTCCACACTGGAATGTGTAAAAAAAAAAAAGGTTTTAAAAGCCATCATTCAGACGTTGTCCTGGTTCTTTCCCCTACTTCCTAAGTCTTTATGCTAAGCTAAATTGGCTAATTGGTAACCTCTTTTCTTAACTGACAAAATGTCAAACTACTCCTTTAAGGCCTCAAATATTGATATTAGGTTATCCAGTATCGGCACAGGCTCAAGCTGGAGCAGGTGGGGGTCTTCAGCATGCATATGCCTCCTGTTGCTCTGAGGTTCCCTTGTCGAACCCTCTCAACATCTTCTCACAAACACACTGGAGAGAGAGAGAGAGAGAGAGTAAGTCTTGCTCGCCCTCTGAGTGGCCACATTGGACTACTTACTCTGAAAAGCTCTCTATTTCTCCTCTGGAGTATTTTGAGTTGTCACCCAGAGATTAAAAAAAAAAAAAACGTCAAACCAAAAAAAGTTGAAAGCTATGCTCTGAATGACTACATAATCATTTGGGATTCCAAATCCTCATTAGAAAGTGCTTTTCTAACTCTTTTAAAAGTTACCAAGAAAATTAAAGATAAAGTAGTAAGAGTAAGATATGGGTAAAAAAAAGATTGTGTAAAATTCAAGGAGAAAAGAGCAAGGAAGACCGTCAGAGGCTGTAACTTCACAGGCAGGAGAAGTCGAGTGCTCACACTCACGTTGCAGAGGGAACACTGCAGCTCTCTTCTGCCTGCTCAAATTCACCACACTCTTTTTCTCTGCTTGTTACTGAAGAGACACTTTGTGCTCTGCTCCACTCTCATCTCTTCTGGTGTAAAGCTATCAGGCGTTTAGCCGTCTCTCACCACTTCAAATAACAACCCTATCTCTCAGTGGGCCTCTCTGATGTACAGCCCATTAGTACATCCATGTACAGTACACAAGTTTTGGCAGGGTCATAACTTATTCATGTGACTCGCTTTTGGGCCCTTTTGTGAATATTCTGTGCCAGCGGACATCTCCCACACATAAAATAATGTTGTTTCTGACTGATTCTTTCATAATTTCATTGCTTTTAGCCTTGGGTGATTACATTAAACACAGTAAATCACATTTGCATGGATCAAGTGAAAGCACAAATGCATGCTGCTTGAGTTTGAGATCACAGATAAGCCTCCGTCTGGCAATTTCTACATTTCAACCAGTGCATCTGCAATAATTATCTGTCTTATTTGCTTGATGCTTTTTGGCCACTAAGAATCTTCCCTGGCTCCATCTGGCTGTTATTCTCGCATAAAACAATTCCTGCAGTATCTGTTGAGAAGACTGTTGAGAAGACACATGGTACGACTGTGCCGACGTGTGTCAAGATTCGAACCAGTCCAATTTTTATTTATTTAGTCTCTTGACTGGATACCGGGCCATGCCCCCGGTCATGCTCGTACATCAAAAGCGATACGAACAAGAACAGAAGCGTTAAAAAGCTGTAGCACCTTCACAGTATGCGTGGCACTGGGAGAACAGGAAAGAGGGCTTTAGCATGCATGGGCATGGACAGGGACAGGGCTGCTGAGCTGAGGAACCGAGCACAACACTGGCCCATCATATGAGAGTTTAATGTATCCAGCCCAAGACAGACATGGAGAGAGAAATGTGTATTTCATTTTCCACTGAAAGAAAGACGAAGAACACCACTTGGCTGACTAACTGACTGTCTCCTGAAGGTGCCTGGCAGCTTGCTTTCTGAATGCATGTTTGGTTGGGTGGCTAGCTGTTGTCGCTCTCTCCTCGGCTGGGGAATTGGCTTCCTGGCTGACTTGCTGGCTAGCTCGTCTTCTGTTTCCAAGAGGACAGAGACATACATAACACACACACACACACACACACACACACACACACACACACACACGCACACACACACACGCACACACACCTCTCTGTGTGAATACATCAGCTCCCCAGAGGGTTGCACCCTTGAGAGATAGATTCACACTCCCTACCGTACACACTTAAACCAATGTAGCTGCTTGATATAATGAACTACACTCAAATCTAAATCCGTGCCACATGTGCGATACATTTACGCCACTGTCTCCATTTGACTGTGTACACTGCAATCTGCATTGCCATGAAAAAGCAACAAGCTATCCCCTTAGTACAGTGCTGTACAATCTGTGTGCTCAAGCAGCAAGAAGGCAATCACTAGCCACAATTGATCAGTGTTGTTCAGAAAAATCATTACTACATCTCACTCAGCTTTGATATATCGTCTGTAAGCAGAGAGCTGCATGACCTCTACGAAGCAACCGCAGCCAACCTCAATATTGCATACCAGCTCTATACAATAGGGACGACATACACATATTCACCTCTCAGCCAACCTCTAACAAAGCTATCAGCTCCACACGTGTGCCTACATCCCTCTCTTCATCTTTTACCATTCAACATTTGAGAATGTCACCTTCTCCACAAGATAAAAGCAAATACAAAGTAAAGCCCCGGAGGAATGCCAGAATACAGTGACCGAGTATTGTCTCCCCCCTCCAACAAGATTATATTTTCATCTGTTAGGTTGTGGACCTGACTAGAAGTAGGATGTCTCAAACACATACAGAGGCTTTAGCATGGAAATAAGCCGTGACATTGAGAACAGCTGATAACAGTGAGGCAGTGATCCAGATCTGAGATTTCCCCTATTAAAGAAGAGTATCTGTTCGCCACTAACACTAGATAAACTAAAGAGAGACTTGATTCAGTGAGTTGGGTAATTGTCTACGGGGATTTGCATTCTTTAAATGACTCGTTATTTATATGAATTATCAATTTCTCAGAGGGAAATCTGATGCAGTTGCATGACGTCTTTTATTCTCAGATACCCCAACAAGCTTTCAGCTCCACAGCTGCTTCTGATGACAACATTTAACGACTGTATCCCAGGAGGGATATAATGTATAACTGCAGCCCCCTAGGTATCCATCAGGCTCACAACAAAAACAACCATCTGAAACAAAGCAATGACGCCACCGCTATGGTCACCAGCAGAGGGAAAAGCTAACGTGCGATTGGCTGTTCGTTTATGTGGGCCTACAATTCCAGCAGGAACTCAGTTTGCGTCGGTGCCGTTACCGTAAACAAATTCATCCAACATTACGCAAGTGCTCTGTAATGCTCAACTATCCACAATTAGATTTTTCCACTGAAGAACAAATAGACTTACTGTATGTGGTACCAGAGAAGTGTTTAATAATCGTGCTCAAAGTTTGAAAACGTAAACTCATTGGCATCAACTTCCATCATTATCCATGTGATGCAAACCATGTAGAACTGAACGCATCACAGAGATTTAGTGATGCGTTTCATTTGAGCTCATTCCATATGTCTTGCAGGTCCTTAGTGCTTTCGTTATCCAGCTTTGCAAGGACCCAGAGAGGCTGCTAATTTGGGTAGCCATCTCATTAGTGCAGCACAAATCAGGTAACAGACATCTGCAGAGCATGGAACCTCGCAACACTTCAACTACTCAAGCCAGATGGCTCAGACAGGATGAACCCTACAGAGACTACTTAGAAACAGCAAAATACATCACACATTAAGTGACAAAACTGTCACAATTTACTCGTCTCACGGCGGACTCCAAGGGAACAGCATTTTTCAACCTGGACCCTATTTTCTTTTGCTTTTGTGTCACAATTACATTTGAAATTGGTCCGGTATTGAGAGAGAGCCGGCAGCCATTAAACGGGCTGCGATGTAATTCTTCCGGGCAATTCTGCATCATCAAAGTACATCCGCAAGGGATGTCACACGAACCGATACTTGGGTTCGCAGATGCGAAAATTCTGAAGGTATGACAGTACTAGGTTTTATACACACACACACACACACAGCAGGTACCGGGAATCAGGGCTTGAGACTGAAGGCGGACTAATGGCCCCGGGGACGATAGAAACTGTTCCTGATTATGCTACACTGTGTTGAAATCGAGAACTAATAACGTTAGCTCTTTGCAGCTGGTGTGCAACACAGTCCTGCTTGGCCAAATAAGGGAGATGACAGCTAATGTATGGAGGCTGCACAGAGTTACAATATGATGTGTTTAAGCTCTAGTCAGTACAAATAAGTATGGTAAAGGCAAATTAAACATGATAATGATGTGATCAAATCTAATGTTATAAAATTAATTTTGAGGAGAGCAACTTGAGGTGAATCATCAGGAATACATGTAAGATTGTGTAAGAAAGCGGTAAAATTGGTGATTGATAAGTACATTCATTTTGCTTTTAACCATGGTAGAGGATTAGGTATCAAGAATTGTTGAATTGTCAAGGCATTTAGTCAATAATCATGACTAAATGTGTTATTGCACATAACACATAATGTTGTCAGACACTTATAACAATCTGAGCCTGCCAGTGGCAAAACAAATTTAAGTCGACATACATAGACATGGAATACATTGCAGACCATTTCAGGGCTGCTGGCTCCAAAAACATGAGAATGCAGGGGTCGTGTTGAAAAAGAACAACCTTTCCCTTTACCACCAAATGTTTAACCATACAAATTAAAAAGTATGAGCTGATGCATTCTTTTTAAAGCCAACAGTAAAATTCCTGCAATATAAACCACACTGCTGAAATTGTAATGGAATATAAATACAGTAAGGTTTGTATGTAGGGCTGCAACAACGAATCGATAAAATCGATAAAAATCGATAAAAATCGATTATCAAAAGTGTTGGCAACGAATTTCATTATCGATTCGTTGTGTCGCGCGATTATTACGCCGGGTAATAAGTCGCGGAGAAGAAAAAAAAGAGCGGAGCAGAGCAACTGGCCGGCCAGCGTTTCTGAGATTGGAGTGAGACATGAGAAAAGCTGAGGTCGTGATGTTCTCAAAAATAGAAGTCGAGTCTTGGCCAATCAGCGTCTTCATGTTCCTCAAACTTGTTTTTAATGGAAGCTAGTCAGCTTGCTATCACGTTAGCTAACGTGTTTGGTTGTGTATTGTCGTTAAAGTTACGTTATGTTCCGTTACAGTTCAGTCTTGCTTGTAAAAAAACGTAACGTGATGAAACATGCCGTCACCCCCCGGTCTGGTTCAGTTCACGCTGTCACTCGTTAACGTTAAACCGGCACACCGGCGGATCTGGCTGCAGGTTTTTTTTTTTTTTTAAATCAAAGTAGAATGAAGCAAATCACGTCGTTGGCTTAGCCAACAACGTGACGTCGTGGTCATAAGAGACCCAGAATGAAAGAGTTAAAGGAAGAGGACGCTCTATATGGAGCAGTACAGCTTCCCTCTGTCCCAGTATTTCATACATATTGATAAAGCAGGGTATGTAAATGCAGCCTCTGGAGGGATCAATTACAGTAAAAAGGGCTCACATTTGGCAGATGTAAAGCATAGATGTGTATGTTTTTAGTGTTAGTCCATTTTATTGTTTTAATTAACAGCTCAGGGATGTTCAAGGAGCAACCTGTTTGTGCACTTTCTGAAGATGTTTTGCACTGTCACTTCTGTTTTTGAAGAAAGGGTTGGAAATGAACGCTTTTTTGATAAAAACATTTTTCGATTAATCGAAAAAATAATCAACCGATTAATCGATTATTAAAATAATCGTTAGTTGCAGCCCTATTTGCATGACAGTTCAAATGTCATGGACTAAAATTTAGAGGTGATTTTTTTATGTTAACCCTCTTCTAGTTCTTGGTCCCGTACTAGTATAGCGCTTTTCTAGTCTTCCGACCGTTCAAAGCGCTTTAACACTACATGACATCATTCACGCATCCACACACTGATGAGAGGAGCTACCATGCAAGGTGCCACATCAGAATTATCAACCATTCATACACCGTAGGCACAGCTACGGATGCTCAAGGACACATCGACATTGGCTAGTGGAGCCGGGGTTCGAACAGCCACAGTCGTTCTTGTGACATCCCCTAGTTGCAGGGATCCAAACAGAAATACAGTGACTGAAAAAAGGCTCCTAGGTTAGGCAATATGGACACAATATCAGCGACAACCAATGTGATTGGAGAATTCTCAGGGATTGTGAAGATTTGCTTCATATTAGGGTTTCTTTACTTGAGGCTGAATATGCTCGGCTTGTATCTTTGCTTTTCTGTTATTCTGTATAGAAACATACTAGCTAACCCCTATATAACACCAGGCGTCTGTAGCAATCCAACATACAGTACCTCAGGCTTTCTTTCAGCGGCCGCTATCTGCTGAATGCCATACGCAGAGACCACATCGGCTTCTTGTCTGAGGTGAACAAAGCCCTGGGCCCAGCCATCAATCTTATTCAGTCTACCACACATCTGACACACAATGATAAAAAATAAACAACAATCAGGGCCTTTGGTAAAGTCAATATCACATATGTGTTCCGCTATACAGTATAACATGGAAGGAAATAAAGATTACACTTAGTTAAAGTTGATTTTCTTTTAGTTTACGGGCGTTGATTTAAAAAATCAAAAAAAAATTTAATATAGATTTTGCTGAATAGAAGTCAAGCTCTTTGTCTCTTTTCCTAGAACGCCCCATAACTATTACTTACACAGGATTGGAAGAGGTTACAGTTAAAAAAAGAGCTTAAATGCCAAACCTTTTGTAGATGGAGCAAATCCCCTCCAAAGCTAATGGAGGGGATAAAACACAATCAACAACACAGATGACAATGTGCATTCATTTTCAACATTGGTTCCATCTCAAGGAGAAAAAAGAATTGCCTATGATTGTGGGATGATTTTGAAACAAGTAGAGATGTGTGTGTGCCACTTGGCATGCAAAAGTTTGAACTTTTAACCTGAGAATAAAATCACCTCACTGTAATTTCCGAAATGCTTTGGTTCTCCAAAAAGAATTTACTGCAGCTCATTCAACTTGACTCTTACTGAATCAAACAGTGCTGCCTCTGTTGCCTCAACCTTCCAAATCATTCCATTTATTTTACACTGCAGGATTTGTTTCCATCATTGTTTGGACCAAAATCAGTTGACCGTCCAACTACAATCAGACTGAAAATCTCAAAAATAACTGGATGGATTGACACGATGTACAGCCATTCATGGTCACCAGAGGATGGATCATACGGACTTTGGTGATGCAATGCAATTTGCAAAAGATATGAAGCTCTAGCAAAAGTTCAGTCAGGATGTCAATAATTGAGCATGTTTAGGCCTGTACTTTATTTCTCACACATCCTGCCATTCTCACGTACACTCACTGAAGTCATTGTCCAGGGCTGTCAATCTTGAGATCAGCTGTTCTCATCAGCTGGCCACATCTATCCAATAGCACAGTGACACACCTGCATTGTTAGCCTGTCATCTTGCTGCCAACTCCTTTTAAAAGAAGATTCCCTCTGTGCCCGTCAGTGCGTTCATGCTGCTGTTTTGCGCGCCAGTTGCAGTGTCCTCGGGACCCTAAACCCACTGCTCATAATGCTTGGGATGGGTTAAATGCAGAGGTCAAATTCTACCACGTTGTGCTATGTGCGATTGTATGCCACAATATCAATAGAGTCTAACGGTTCGCCACAAATTCAATTTGACCAATACTTTGGTATACGACCAAATACCTGCAAAACTAATGATATTGAGCTCTACCTTGTCTTTAGATACTTGCAGCAGCAAACTAAGATGGTAACCCTGCTAAACATCAGCATGTTCATATTGTAACAGTATGTTTGTTACGCCTCAGTACAGACTCGTAAAGCCGCTAGCATGGCTGTAGACTCTTTGTCTTGGCAACGAATTCTTTCTCTCTTGAGCGCATTTACTCAGCAAATTTAATTTAACACTTTTTGAAACTTAACAACATTGCCTCTTTTTTCTGTGCTCCTACAGTGCAGAAGGAAAAAGAGAACACAATCCCAACGACTTATGTTGTTCAATTAAGCTTAGTCATGACGCTTATTCATTCACAATCTCTCTTTCTGGCTTCTACTCTATAAGCCGACTAAGTGTGATCACTAAGTTAAACCAAAAGGATCTAAGCCAATCATATCACCACTATAGCAAACATGTTATAATTTTATAATGACCATTACCAATGTTTGAAATTTTGCTTCATGAAAAAATAAAGAACATTACCTCTGTTGATGATTCGTCTACTCTCGATAAATGTAAGAAGAGAGTTGTATTGTACTAAATAGCGGTGATCTTTCAGAGGATTGAATTACTCAAGATATCCACGTTGTTGACTCATGCGCAGTTACTCGCAGAACATTCCTCAAATTACCAACTGCAGATGGGGCACAGGTGCAGCAGGGTGAATTATAGGATTGCGTACTCTATCATTTGACAGAACATAGTGAAAAGTGCCCCAAATCTATACTGGAAGGAAAAACAATCAAAGTGAAAGAGGCAAAAAAAAAAGACATGAATAAAAGTCGTTCAATGTCTCTTTGTGTGCAGTCGCAAAGAAATACAACAACAGCACTTGGCAGTTGGTTTAGCAATTTAAGGTATATTGTAATCTGCACTGCAAAACACAAGGCAATAATGTGTTTCTTTAAAGTCTGCTACAAGTCACGCCATATATGCAACCAAGCAAAGTACACTCTTCACATTCAGCCAGGCCCACATTGCTATTCTACAGCAGCAAAAGACAAATTCTTAACCTTCAGTTTGGCTTCGATGCATCTTGGTAATGTGGCAGCGTAGGGACAGTGGTTTATAGCCACTATGTATTTGGTGCATTTTAAATCATGCTTGCTTTCAGATCTATGGAGCTCTATTCATCACCAGATAACACTCAGACATCAGGGAGCAGAGGCACAAGGATGCTGGGGGAAAGTTATACAGTAGTGATGCAACGATACTGGAACTTCTAACTCGATACAATACCTTGAAAAACATCAATATTCAATACCATATCACATCACATCAGCCGATTTCTCCATGATATAAAAAGGTGCATCTTGCAATGTTGTCTTATAATTCAATGCACAGCCTCCACGTCTGACATACTTATTTATAAATATCACTGTGGAGTATAATCTCAGTCAAATTCAGAAAATAAGAGATACTCCTCTTCATGTTTTTTTATTGTGATTTGTATATGTATGAATCACTATCGAACTGCCAAGTACCGAAACCCGATATTAAATGGGTTCTTTTATCTGTACTTTTTAACATGTTCCTCCAACTACACAAACACAAGGCACACACACACATATTATACAATACCAGCACGTTTACATGGGATAAGAGCAGCAGTAGTATGGATCAAATCCTACCTATACCCATCCCCACTGCCTACACCTACATACATCTTATAATGAAGCAGTTAGAGAATATAGTGGACAGATAGTAAGAGACTAGAGCTGAAAAGATTCACAATGAACAACATGTAATACAAATAAAATGCCTGACTCATAAAAGGTCTGTGTATGCTTGGATAAATGGCACACACACATCCTCAGAGTACACACTTAACAAAAAAGGAAGGAAAACTCTGCTTATGTAGCGCTTTTTGATGCGTTTACAAATACTTTACAAAAGTATGGATACACAATATTGAATTCCTGCCGATATCCAATATGCCGATATTTTCCTCAACTAATTTTGGCAGATTGCCAATGTTTTTTTCCCCTCCATCTAATTGCAGAGAACATCAAGTGGCTCCTGTAGTGGAAATAACATACAATGCCTACTGTTATAGCCCACTGGAGGATTTAGACATCAAATACAATGCTTTTCAAATTGTACGTATGTAATGCAAATTGTACGTATGTAAAAAAAAAAATACTTCATCGTAGGTTACACATTTTATGCATCTAATTTATGTGCAGCTAAATTATGCAGCGTGAAATACCATAGGCTTGAACCAACACTGTAGTTGTGCAAGGACAAACCCCGGAAAAACAGACTTCAGTGGAAGAAAAGACAACTCTCTATGAAAGGTTTTGTCTTTTTGTTCAATACACCTTATAAGCAATTGGCCGCAACGAAGATGAGTTTCACACTATGGATTTTTAACTTGGTAGGTCCACAAAGTAAGAAAGTCCTTTGGTCCGGAAGTATGACCCAGTTTAAAGTGTATATAATATCAGCGATGCGACCAGAAGACAAACAATGATTCAATATGACGGACAGACCTGCAGTCTCATTAAATACTGACTCAGGGGAAATATGCTGGAGGGCATACCTCAATAATTTTGGCACAAGCAATGTCAAGTTTGTGTACTGTGCAGCTCGCAACTTTAAATTGGGCGAGAGCAAAATTCAAGCAGTTGTGGGTAGTATATGCACCATTTTAGATATCAAATTCTCCAATGCTTTCATACATTTGAATGAATTGTGTAAAAGAAAAAAATTGCATTCTTCATGTAAATGTGCTGGATCTTTTAACAATGTGACAGGAATCAAACTAATTTCCTCTCTCCGCTCTCTCTCTCTCTCTCTTGCCATGGCTTCATCTTTAATTTCAACATTGCACATTTGTTTTTCGTGCAAGACTGTCCTGACAGCGGTGCGAATGATGAATGGAGCAAGACAAGAGAAGACAAATGGGTCAAGATGGTGATGAGATTTCAGTCCCTTATGGTGCACCCTCTGTATGGGGACGGCGTGGTTTTAGAGTGTCAGGTGAGGCTGAAACCACAGCTGGCTGTGAAGCTTGCCTACGAGCAAAGACAGGCAAGGCAATTAAGAATGGCAGTGCGATAAACTTCTTCTTCAACCTCAAGCTAAATCATGCTGCTGAGGAGTGGAGAAAACTCTCAGGGTAGACTTGTTGCTGTGGCATTTTCAAGTTATATCCCCTTGCATGAAGTGTAGATTTAGGTTGTCGCCTTTGTTATTTGATGCCTTCATTGTCAGCATCCATAATCACAGAAAACTAGAATTACCGCCTCGCGGTTGTATGCCTCCGCCCACCAGTCACGTTGCAGTTTACATCTGTGTCTGTCCAAAATGTCATTGCTTTATCATTTTATCCTATAAAACATTGTGTGAAATTGTCCTAATTGGCTTATGAAAAGTCAGTGACCTTGATCTTTTACCACCAAATTCTAATCAGTCCATCCAGGAACCCAAGCAGGTGTTCGTGCCAAATGTTATATTGCATTCACAAGCATGGAACGGATGTGAGGACACAGTGACCTTTACTTTTGACCTCCAAAATCCACCAAATAATTTGGCGCTTTAGTCCAGGTGGACGTGTGTGCCAAATTTGATAAAAAAAAGTCCCCCCAGGCACTCCTGAGCTCTTGCGTTTTACGAGAAAAGACCGGACTGACGGACAATACGAAAACATAACGCCTCCGGCCACGTCTGTAGGCCGGCACGGAGGCATCAAAAAGTCTGACAACTACTGACATTCGAATAAATATGCAGTCGAATTTAATCATAAACAAGCCACAGCGCTTGTTGCTGCTGCTGGTCGAGCAGGAGCCGGTACTGGGGTGTGTGTGCAGTGTCTTAGTGCCGCGGTTTTGTTGGATTGTTTTGTTATAACTAAATGTGACTGGTTGTTGATTTGGACTTAATGACGCAGCAACGGCGAGGTTGGAGGCTTGCTCCACGGAGTGTCCACTGTTAGTGCTCCAAGCTCCCAGAGCCTCATTTTCTGAGAAAAAAAAAGAAAGTTTTTAAAAACTGCACCTTAATTATCTCCGCAAACCACATGGTTGTTTAACGTCATTTAAATTGCTACAATACCGTAACCCTTGTGAGAAGAGTTTTAAAAAGTAAATAAGTAACCGTTAATAAAGCATCTTTTTTTCTCATCTTAAGTGGTTAAAATAGCTCCGCAGGTCAGTCCACACCCCGTGTGACCTCCATCCGTGCCCGTAATAGTGCACAAAAATCGGCCGTATAGCAGAGTGAGCGTATGACAGTCTGTATGAACGCGCCGGGCAGTGGTTGGTCTGACAGTAACTCCAGGGACACTTTTCCCCAGTCCGCACCTGATGTGGACAACACTTCACTGAAGGCCTTGGTCGTTAACGCACGGGTCCGCCACTGATTTCTGTTACAGTTGAGCCTTGAGCCATCTTGCACTAAATGATGCAGATCCAAACAGGCAGGTGGGGCATACCAGAGGGAAAGGCTGGAAGTGGGGCACAGTCATTCTGTGCTCCAAGATGCCCTGCAGACACATCGCACTTTTTATCACTGCTGCATCTGGAAAAGACAAGATCAAGTGTGACAGACTACTTAATTTACCTTGCCCTGCCCAAGTGTGCATATTTAGTCATGTAAAAAAAAAAAAGATATAGAGATGTAGATTCCTGTTGCCTTTAAAGTTGATAGAGATAATAAGTACAGCATAGTCAGATGGTTTAAATTAGTCCACACGTTTGGCTCGGTAAGGAGAGGAATAGGACTCCTTCATCACTCGGAGCAAACCTTTTGATGGAGTATTTTTTCAAAAAGTTAGCACCCAGTTAAGAGTTTGATGAAAACTGCTTCAGACAAGAACTTCCCCATCCTCTCTACTCTATCACAAATAATCGCCCTGTACTCCTCTTCCTCCCCACACTCTGCTCACTGTCCTCAAAGCATCCTTATGAGATCTCATCACTAATGAAATCAGTGCGCCACTCCAACTCATGTAGCTATGGCGACTATTTCCAAAATGAGCAAGGTGACCTACTGTGTACATGTCTGAAAAGCTGCCGGCGGTGTATTTGTAGTGAATGGTGTAAGTACAAAAATATTTTCTCAGCTCTTTAAAAGTGTATTTGGAAGAATTTTGCCTCTGTAAATAGTCTAGATTTACAAAACCAATTGGAAATTACTGTAAATGACATGATCAGAAGTACAAAAAAAATCTGGTAGCTCACAGTCATTCTAGAAAGTAATAAACCGAACCAAGCTGAATAATGTGCAATAGAACAGTCTGATAATGGTGCAACTACAAAGACTGCGACACAATCTGAAGAGTTCTACTAATGACTCTGAAATAGGAGCCATCAAGACCCGCCTCTCCATTCTCCCCCATGGGTCCGCTACAAAATCCATCTCCTGTTAATAAGCAAATGATCCTGGGCCGATCTATTAGCCAATCCCCAAATCCTCATGGAGAGACAAACTCAAATCAACACACGAGTCACAGTCTTAAACCGATACTCCAACTAAAAACTTCCCGATTTCAAAGATGCCCACCCTGTAGGCTTGTGTGTTGGCGGCTAAAGATAGATGCATTCTTCATAGAGAGCTTGCCATGGTCATTCTGAATTCATGTCAGTTACAGTGGATTACAGCAGAAGAAAAGGGATCACAATGTCCATAGAAACGCCTAAAGCAATTCCTGCAGCTCAATCCACTTTTCTGCACTGAGTTTTTCACAGAATATGCCGCAGGGTGTGTTGTTTGCAGTGGTTCACATCTACGTCGGCTTGTGTTTGTCATGAGCATCAGCAGTTCCCCATGCAAGCTACAAATGGGAGCAGTATATTATATGAATATATTTGAGAAGTTAGGAGTATTTCTCATTTAATAAAGAACTTGGTACAAAATGAACATGTTCCTGTGGTGGCGGGGGCGGGGGCGGGGTTATGCTCAGGTGCAGAGGGAGAGGGGAGCGATTCAGAGAACAGGTGCCGGGATGAGGGATAATCAGGCTCAGCTGGGGGCAATTGGTGTCTGTGTCTCTCCCTGTTTAAAAGCCAGCAGTAGAAGGAGGAGCGAAGGCGACGCAGCTGATTGAAGAGCAGTAAGCCAAGGCGACGGCGCGGACGCGACAGGACCCGAGACAAGCAGGCAGGTGCACTCAGGGGCGAGGCCGAGAGCCCACCCGAGTCAGACAATAAAGCTTGTTACTAACCCCATCCCGAGTGTGTTGCCTTGTGTGCCGCCCAGAACTCACGGGGTAACGCAGAGTCGTTACAGTTCCATTTAACTACACTGGGATATTCTAACAAACAAAATTCTTGGCAATTAGCGTGTTCTTTTTTATTATCAATTTAGACAACATAATTGTGTATCATGATATTTCGATGTAGGATTTCCTCAGTATACAATTCCATTGAAAGACAATACATAATCATATTGAATTGTCACCCAGACATATTTTTTTGCAAAACAATGACCATAGAAATAAACAGACTGCTGTCAAGCTTTCAAGCCTATACAAGAGATCTAAAAATGAAATCATTGACTTTGGGAGACAACAGGTACATAGAAAATGTTTCTTTTGTGAAATAAAAAGATTCACTGTCAGGTTAGCTGATTTCTTTATGACTGATTGCAAGAAAAACAAGAAGAAAAGACTATTTTAAGTTAATCTAGATCATAAGAAATGTCTGTCCCAGTACAGTAAATCTACAACAGCACGGATGAACCAAGAATAATAAATGTATGTCTTCAGTTGGGCTGCTTTCCTATCTCAAAACAAAAATGGAACGCATGATACCAATTACAGATGCGCTTCCCTTAATTACAAATTTGATTTAATTTACCTTTATGATTATCATAAGACTGAAGCTGTGTTCGCGATTCACCCATACGTGCCAACAAACGCATGTAAAACATGTATGCAGACATCTAATGCAATAAAAACAGAACCACATGTGCAACCACTATCCATGTCTGTGACCGTGGTCACACTTGGTTTTTCAATGTGACTTTTGACATCCAGTCATGTCAGGGCGCATTAACCGTCAAATCTGTACGCTCCAAGATCTTGTTCGCATTGGGATCCTCTTTACCATGCCAAATGTTCTGGCATGTTCTGTATCTCTCCTTCATTTCTGTTCTCTAACATTTTATCCAATGCTGGAAATATTCTACTGGCAAATCAATCAGGACCAAGATGATGAGAAAAAAAGATGTAAGTAAAAGATGAAAACTGGGGCGTAAATGTGTCAGTCAGTACGTGCACAAACCATTGCTGTTATTTGTGTGCTCATGTTTGCGTCAGTCAATATGGAAATGGAGGAAGAAGAAAAATACGTATGTCTCAAGAGGACACACAGATTGAAAGAGAAAGAAAGAAAATAGGCAAAGGGAAAAAAAAAAGCGAAGGGAAATCATCTGCGAAAGCACCATACGTGGGGTGCCGATGCCTAGTTTGACTGACAATTACCAATGACTACAGCGAGGTATGAAACCCTGATCACGTTCAGGAAGGCTTGTAACTTGCTGTCAGGTTGTTTATTGTTAGCCCATTTCCTCCATCGGGTGATAACTAATAGCTGCCGCCCTACTATATAATGCAACCTAAGCTGTTCTATTAAAGCCATCCTGTGAGATCATGTTTTCATTGCAGCATCAATGGATTCGAGGGAATCGATTGTTTTTTAAATGTTGCCTACTTAAACACAATGCCACTGATCTGAAGCCGTGTACATTACGTACGTTCCCACTGATACGCTTCCCAGATTCCACTAGCATCCGCTTCTTGGTTCACTAGAAGGCAATGCATTTACAGTGTATGCAATGCATGGTTAAGACCAATAGCAGCCTCACATAGTGATATTATAAATACATATAACAAAAGGTGTGTTCTGTGTCAAGTTGTAGTGTTTAACTCATGTTTGAGGTTATATGGTTATAATGAGTAAAAACAGACACACATACACACGCCCCCTGACAGTGCTAACATTTAGAAGGAAGTCACTGACCTATAGAAAGCTTTAAATCTCTGCTGAGATAGTTCAACATTTTCGGGAAATATCTTTCTTCTCTTTCTTTCTGGGAAGAGTTTTGTGCGAGACAAATAAACTGGTAAGAAAATGGTGATTTATTTATTTTTTGTGCGGCAGCAAGGTTGTTTTTGCTCGTTTCAACGTGTACAGATTGTAAAGCCCTCCAAGGCCAATTTGGGATTTTGGGCTATACAAAATAAACAGAATTGTATTTCAGTGGGAAAGAAAGAGCTGTGTCTCCTGGGCGGGAGTGAGTACCGTGTCCTTTTGGATTTTTGGAGTCAGAGACGTACCACAACATCACTGCATATACAAATATTTGTATATGAAGATCAGGTCTTAGTTTCTATTCAGACCCATGTGTAAAGACACAACAAGCAAAAAAAACATTAACTACGGGGCTAATTTGTGTCATACACAATAGTTTTACTTTGAAGTGGCAGAAATATTTCATGGAAGAAAGTATGGCGGCACAGCGATGCAACTTTGAGTTAGTGGAGCTCTGCCATATGAAGACCATGTGACTTTTAATGTGTAATAAGTGCTGACAAGTACTCCCTGTTTTCATAGTACTCTACACAGCTTTGGTACAGTTATCCTGACAGAACAGATACATTATTCATGTCTGTAGGGTCGCTCTCAAAGCTATCAGCAGTCCCTAGACAATACCAGTGGCTAGCCTAGCTAGAGCCTTTATCACCCTGTTGAGTGTAATTTGATCTGTACAGCACAGCCAGCCAAGAGCTCAGGGAATCACCCAGCATCAAGCAGTCGGTCTAGAGAGGCTTTGGCTCGTAGCCCTTTACAAGGCTGTCCTTCAAAAAGGGTTTTCATTAATTTTATTTGCTGAGCAGATGACCAGCGAACAAAGGGAAGCCAGGAGAGAGCAACTAAAAACAAATGCACGTTCCTGCTGGTACATAATTAGTTGAGCACCGCTCCTCTCTTTTGTGAAGCAGTAATGTTTTCCTAGAGCCAGTC
This sequence comes from Taurulus bubalis, assembly GCF_910589615.1. NCBI lineage: Eukaryota > Metazoa > Chordata > Actinopteri > Perciformes > Cottidae > Taurulus > Taurulus bubalis. Next base: position 6,874,609 of record NC_136596.1, on the reverse strand, counting down.
ACACTCCAGCCAGCCTATGGTTCCTGCTGGACATAGTCCAGTTTTCACATTGGACAAATATGTTCCGCGAAGCAGGATCCCACGATACAATAACAGAGTGTTCAAACAACATACAGTTGTGAACTTTGATTTCAATCAGTATTTCCTTTGGTCGAGGACATAACTTCTACAAAATTGTATTTTTTTTTCTCCCTGTGCAATTTTGATTGGAAGTAGCTGGATTGTGTAACGATCACAAAGAATTGCCTGTCTTCCGAAGAAAGAAAGAAAGAAAGAAAGAAGAAGAAACGCTGTATGGACACATATGTCATATTCCATCTGTATTGAGACGTGTGTTAAGGTCTGACTTCTTGAGTGTTGTGTGTAATCTAATATTAAACATAAATATTCTAATTTTGCACCTCAGTGTTCAACATACGCATCCTGACAACATGGATAAAATAAAAAAAATAGGTATTAGAAACAAAAAACAAGCCTACATAACCTTTGCCCTCTCTTACTACGCTAGTTTCCCTCTCTTATCTTCTATTTCATATCCACTCAGTGTTTTATTTTTTGTGTATAATCTTCTACATGTTTTAATTTTCTCCTTTACAGTTGCATCATAAATGAACTCTTTTGACTGTAATTAAATGATCATTTGTATTAGTCCTCACCAATTGTTAAGTGACTAATTGTTCAGATTCCTCACAGACCATGCTGAGTCCCACTACTTTGAAACAACTTTTGTTAGGTTCAAATACATGTTTTGCTTGGTGCGTGATTTGGACTGTTTTGAGGTCAACCAAATCTTCATCTTCCAGGATATTTAATTTGATAAAGAGTGAGTTTGTGTTTGATTTATATGCATTTCCACCCACTTAAGTTATATGGGACTCTAAAGGAACAGTTAACGGTCAATAATAGGGCTGCAACGACGAATCAATAAAATCGATAAAAATCGATTATCAAAAGTGTTGGCAACGAATTTCATTATCGATTCGTTGTGTCGCGTGATTATTATGTCGGGCAATAAGTCGCAGAGGAAAAAAAAAGAGCGGAGCAGAGCAACTGGCCGGCCAGCGTTTCTGAGATCGGAGTGAGACACGAGAAAAGCTGAGGTTGTGATGTTCTCAAAAATAGAAGATCTTTGACGAGTCGAGTCTTGGCCAATCAGCGTCTTCATGTTCCTCAAACTTGTTTTTAATGGAAGCTAGTCAGCTTGCTATCACGTTAGCTAACGTGTTTGGGTTGTGTATTGTCGTTAAAGTTACGTTATGTTCGGTTACAGTTCAGTCTTGCTTGTAAAAAAACGTAACGTGATGAAACATGCCGTCACTCTCCGGTCTGGTTCAGTTCACGCTGTCACTCGTTAACGTTAAACCGGCACACCGGCGGATCTGGCTGCAGGTTTTTTTTTTTTTTTGAAATCAAAGTAGAATGAAGCAAATCACGTAGTTGGGCTTAGCAAACAACGTGACGTCGTGGTCATAAGAGACCCAGAATGAAAGAGTTAAAGGAAGAGGACGCTCTATATGGAGCAGTACAGCTTCCCTCTGTCCCAGTATTTCATACATATTGATAAAGAAGGGTATGTAAATGCAGCCTCTGGAGGGATCAATTACAGTAAAAAGGGCTCACATTTGGCAGATGTAAAGCATAGATGTGTATGTTTTTAGTGTTAGTCCATTTTATTGTTTTAATTAACAGCTCAGGGATGTTCAAGGAGCAACCTGTTTGTGCACTTTCTGAAGATGTTTTGCAATGTCACTTCTGTTTTTGAATAAAGGGTTGGAAATGAACGCTTTTTTTGATTAAAAAATGTTTTTATCCGATTCATCGATTAATCGAAAAAATAATGAACCGATTAATCGATTATTAAAATAATCGTTAGTTGCAGCCCTAGTCTATAATAACGTTTTGTACTTTAGCTGGTGTTGTAGATAGAGGTTGGGGAACCTTTAACGGCATTAAAGAATGTCTCTTCATGATTGAATTACAGACAAGGCTGACCGAAAGACTGACTAAAACAGTGACTGTAAATGTCATACAGTTGACTTGCTAATGGATTCCAAGTAGCTGTCAAGTGGCATGGATTTTCATGGTCTTCCATGAGTGTTTTCGGTTGTACTCCATCCACTTACTGAACAAAACCATATTCCATCCACTTATATGACCAGCTTTTTTGAAAAGATTGTTTTCTGTGCTTATAGCTGAGGTAGGGAGAAATCGGATCTCTTCTTTTCAAAGTAACACAGTATCTATTTCTTATATTATAACAAAAATTACGTTCCTGCATTAAATAGATAAGTCATTACCTCCTCAGTATTGATATTTACTGTACATCTATTAGCGTGATCATTTTATAACACTTCCCACCTAAATGTCCGCACAACTGACTTCCTAATGCACATGCTCATCTTTCAACAGCCGGGTAACTCACACAGCTCGCCTGAAGAACAAACTCAATACACTTTCCACTTCTGCAATAAGACCCAGACAAGGGGCTAGCATTCACATGTAATAATCAGCTCTGCCTGCCTTTCATGCTGGGACACAAACGCAGAAGAGTCAGAAATGATGCCTCGTGACCCATTTCATTTGCGAAGCTATGTTTTCATGATGAAGTTTGGTACTGTGTCCGCAATGTGTTCATTAACATGTTCTGGACATCTGTCATACGCCCGGCCGACACAGTACAGTAGATGTGTATTGTGCCAGTGCTGTGGCAGCCTATGCAGTATGACTGGGAGTGTGGCCGTGACTGGGGTTATATATAGCCACGTACCGAATAGCAGTTCCTGGCTCACTCACCAACGCCCTTGGGATCTGATGACATAGCCAGGGGGTTATGCTTCGTACTGGCTAAAAACCTCACTCTGGCAACTCTCAGTAGCCAGTCACAGTAGGAGGAGTAGGATTGGCTGAAGAAAAATCAACGATCGGTAAATAGAATGTCAGACAAGAGTGAAAGAGGGCCGAGGTACGTTTTCCAATCTGCTGCTGCTGTGGGGGGAAACTGTCCAGATGGAGCACCTTCCATCCCTTCCCTCCTCTTCCCTTTTCACATTTCCTTTTTCCGCCCTTTGGATCGCCAAATCTCAATTGTGAATTGACAGAGAGGAGAAATCATGAGCCTCCTCTTCAGTGACATCTCCACAGATAAAGACTCCCACACTCCCCCTGCAGCATCCCTATGCAGGGACAGGCGAGCAGGGAGAAATGCCATCTCCTCATCAAAGGATGCTCCAGATTCTTCGTGAGGTCTCACAGAAGCCGTGAGCAGCGTCAAGGCTCAGCCTCCATTGTGACACATTTGGGTGATGCGATTTTACCATGGAGACCTTGTGCAAACCAGCCGCCCGGGCAGACAGGGCGACATCCACGGTCCTCTGAGGAGACAGATCTGCTGTCTTTCTCTCTCCGTAAGACTGAACTCAACAGTGTGTGTTGAACAAGTAGTTCTCTACACTGCCTCAGATGTGTTTTTGTATGTCTTTTTTAATCAGGAAATATGTCTTGATTATCTAGCTTGCAACAACAACTTGATTGCTGATTTTTTTTTTTCCATGTGAAGATAGGCAACCTGCCACTGCCTTGATAATTGTAAAAGTCAATCAAATGCATGGCTTGGATGCAAAACACGCATGCATCACGCATCACATTTGCGTAGGCTGCAGAGTACCCGAGCAGCCGACCACCATAAGTGCTAAAAGGCTTTCGAGCCTCGAGGAGAAGTTGTCCGTCTTCCTTGACAAGCAGCCTTAGCTTATCTGTGTGTATGCAAAGGCCAAATGGCCTTTTAAAATCAATGCAATGAATGCCGGTGGTGTTTGGGCAATACAATCAATAAGGCAATATGCCAAGCAATGTTGTTTTTAATGAAACAATCAATTAGGAATTTTACACACTTCTTATTTCTTTGTACCAATGTTCTATTTTTAGGTTGAAAATATTTGAGTCACTTTGAGAGAAATGGATGCAACCCTTTACTTCACACGCTAACTGCAGATGTTCTGCTTTTTCCCCAACAGCTTCTGTACTGATTGCCTTGCAATGTGCTATGCATCGTGGATAAACACGCATTGTTATTGTGGACAATGTTTCATGATAGGACGGTCCTCTGTGATTCCTAACCCTAAGGTGTGTTCATTTAATTAAATTAAAAACCAGATGGAGGCCCTTGCGAGTCCAAGTTGCAGCAGACATTGAAATAAGAATTACAAAAACGCGTAGACCCCGAGGATGCACATAAAAACCACGACCAATCAAATGATTGGCCAACGGCCAATACGGGCGTGCTGGGCTGCGGTGTACAAGGGGCCAAATTTGATTTGGCCTGCTGTTAGTGTTCCTGAATATTTGCAGGAGTGCAATGTGCCTCTTACGTAATTAGCCTCCTGTGCAAAATGTTATTTGTTTGGGTTAATCTATGTGTAATTACCCTCCTAAAGCAAATCTGAAAAGTGCTTGAATGATCTCCATTGAAGGTGAATTACGCAAATGTCTCCTGTTAAATTGCACTTTGTCGGGATAAGTATAAGTTCAATGCAACATTTTCACATCACACAAGGTTTTAGTCCAGCACACCACTCTGCAATGTCACTTCCATCTGTGCGCTTATCACTCCCTCCCTGGCTTCTCCTCCATGTGACTGCTCTGCCACTGAGACAGAGACCATTCTGTCTGCCGCCCAGACAAGCCAGTGTGCTTTTTATTTAACGAGACAATTGCTATCCTTTTTTTTTTCTATTAGAAGAAAGAACGAAAAAGGCGAGCTGTTTGACAGAAACTTACATCGGCCACAGTCACTTCAGTTAGGGAGCTGCGGTGACCTTCTCAGATTTAATTTCAGTTAGTCTTCCCCCCCTTCTTTCCCAGAACAAGTAAGTAATTAGAGCAGAAACATTTCCCCACACACCGGGGATGTCAGAGTGCAGAGCTGTCTGTCTCTCTGTCTTGTCTGTCTGTCTGTATGCTGGCAAGCTTCAATAAAACGGCCATAATTTTACAGCATCTGCTCCGGTTAAATATGTTTGTGCAAAATGTCTGAATACCCAGCACTTGTCGTGCATTTGCTAAGATTGTCCATGTTGTGTGTGTAGTGATTCGGATTATTGGGGGTGGCAATTTATATTAGTGAAGATGTAGGCTCTTTACCTTTGTGTCTCTTTTTCCCCACAGAGACCAGAGAGTATTTTCAAACATGAAAAGCAGACTATCCGGTAATCCTAAAGCTAAACGGAATTAATCCCTGAAGATCACAAAACACTACTCTAAAAAAAGGGTGGGGAGGGCTGGGCCGCCAGCGTGTGTTTTGTTGGGACTGCTCCATGTGCATATCCCCCGTGACCTGCCTTTAGTCAACGCCTACCTTTTCCAGTCTCTGTTGTCATTCTTCACTAAGTAACCTTCCAGCTCAGCCCACCTAGTGTGCCAGATTTAGCCGATTTAATAGATATGTGCATGAACACAAACGCCTGTGATAACGCGGTTTACTTATTCCTTTTAACTTTTCCCATTTATTTTCTAGAAATTACCAATCATTTGCAGGCTTCAGTAGCATCTTTCTGACCAAAATGTAACAGCCAACTGTAAGCGCATGTAAGCTCAGTTATTATACAAATGAAATAAATAGATTAAACAGTTAAACACACTTCAATGTGAAAAAAGGTCATAAACTGCAATGATCTAAGGACGAGAATTGTGCGACTATTTCATTCTTTTCGCTATCGACAGACCAATATACTTTATCCATCGTGTCGGAGCCAGTACAGTAGTGTACACAGTCAACGCTTTCGACGGTGCGATGCCAAAAGTGATGATAAACAGAGGTCGAGCATAGACAGAATAAACAGAATCGCATAACCTTCTCAAAGTTCGGACTAAATACGAGCCAAAAGGACTTCTCCGCGCTCGCGCGTCGGGTCATGCACACAACGCCCATGTTCATCGAGGGGAAATTAGAAAGCGCCACAAGAAGAAAAGCGGTTTCCCTTTTGCCCTTACCGTCGGAGACCTTGAAACGACGACGGCCAGGACATCCTAGATTTCTTCAGCCCGGGTCGGTGCCCCGTATCCACGGCGTATGTCCGGTCCATGTTCCTCGGTTTGAGGTATCTCTCGGTGTCCGAAAAGCCTCTTTGTCTCACGCGGTCGTTCTTGCGCACTACCAGCGCGTGGTGGAGCGGAGCGAGCGCTGGCTGGTTCTGCCTCCACAGATGTTTGGGCGCCTTCGCGCTCACGTCGGTTCCGCCGCCGGCAGCCAGAGACGCCGTGCCCACTGTCCCGGAGGCAGGGTCCATCCTCCCCAAAACGTTGGTTTTAAAATATTGTGCAAAAGAAATAAACACTTTAGAGGCATTCAAATGGAATGACCCATGGGTTTAGGTGATGGGAGGGGACTTCACAGCACTGCGAGTCCAGGTGTGTTTTTTTAGAAATCTAAACAAACAACAAAATTATTTCCGAATGCAAAATTATAGGCCTTACCCTGGAAGTCATCAAGGCAACTTTATAGCCACTCTGAGTGCTTCACGTCCAGTTTTTTTTTTTTTTTTTGGAGCTCACGTAATGAGTTTAACACCATCAACTTCATCCTGCCCTGCAGAAACACATTGGACAAAGCCAGCCATGAACCCATTTACGCATTCCGAGGTAGACCTAGAAATGCGGTTTGGAACAGGGAAGTGTCCCACAGTGGAGCGGAACTCGACTCAATTAAATCTAGTCTCCAAGTGCTCCCCGCTTCCTCCGTACACGCCCATTCCAGCAAGGTGCTCGTGCTGCGGCGGCGGTCCGAGGACAGTCCTCGCGGACGGATGGTCATTCCACGTTACCACTGGAACTTCTGAGAACCCCCGCGGCTGCAGTTAACTTAACCCACGATGCGCGTAATACCAACTAGCCATGGCGCTGCTCTTCCCTTCCCAAGTCCCCTGCGAAGCACAAGCGGCGACGGGATATAGGGAGCAGGGTGATCCATAAAACATGAGCGACCCACCCAGAGCACCTCCCCTTAAATCCTCCATGACTGGAGAGAAGGAGATGGGAGTGGACAGAGATCCAGGTGGCCAAGATAATACAACACTGAAACAGTTTCAAAATCCAGTCGCCCAAATAGGTTTATCTCAAAAATATCCGTTGAGGTAGAGTTGGTGAAGAGGTGTCTTAAAAACAGAAGAGGCTGGCAAATGAAACACAGTGTGAAGCCTTGCATGTACACGTCAGTAGCTCATGTGTGGACTTTGTGCTGGCCCACCGCTACCTGCTGTGAAGTGAACCATACGCCCTGTACTGAGAGCACAACTGAACGGTACTGCACACACAGAGAACTGACCTCAGACCTAATTTGTATTTAAATTTAATTTATTTTCCAATACTCTGACCACAAACAAGGTCTCGAGAAGATCGTATCCCGTCATGCAGTGGAAGTCACCTTCACCAAACAATGTACCAAATGGGCAGCTTTTAACATTGGCCCACCTTGCATAAGTACACACACACACACACACACACACACACACACACACACACACACACACACACACACACACACACACACACACATACATATATATATATATATATACACACATATTAATCGTTGATTGAACAGTGAACATCACTTGATCACACATTTTTGCTGTTGCTAGATTATGTTGCTAGATTCCGGAAGAAGAGTCAGTTTGGGTTTAATGTTGCTCAGGGCTAATTGGTTCTGTGCCCAAGCGGGTACACAACCCAGCATTATTGCTGTCATTGGTGCAAACGGCTGCATTTTCTGTCCTCGCCTGCAGACGTAAATTGTAACCTCCAGGTGAACCATGCCTGACATTTTACTTAATTTCTTTTCATGTTTGTTTTGTTTTCTTGTTATGTTTGGGTTAATGGGGAAATGACTGAGATAACTATTAGTGCAGTCAAAAATCAGTGATTCTTTAATTATTTAACAGAGCAGCCAAACAAACCTGACCAATTCCCCTCACAGTAAGTAGATTCTTATTCACAACACAATTGTATAACCTTTCCAGAATGTAATTAAAATGTGAACAAACCTAAACCTAAACAAGTTGTTGTACAAATGACTCTCTTTAGTTAAGATGAAAAATGTCTAGTTGCAGCCTTGAGTTCCCTTTTACACATCGAAAAATGACCCAATCAGTTCCACACAATCAGCTGTACAGATTTTTTATTTAAAAAGAAGTACCGGTATCTGCATTTAGGTGTCTGAATTACTATCAGAAGAGAAAAAGTTGGATCTGTGCATCTTTATCTGTAACCTGCATGTATTTGTTGCTAAAAAACTAAGAAAGAAGAGAGAAAAACTGTTCCTTTACAAATTATGTTTGTTTAAAGCATATGACTCTTGGGATTACATTTTAGTGTTTGGGAATTCAATGCACCGATTAGCTTGTTGAGCCAATACCCAATAATATTATTGATGCTGCTATAGTCTGTCGGCACATATTTATATCGTATCACTTTTTCACATGTTAGTGACATAATGAACATCTGTTGTTTAGTGTTTCAATCTGTTCATTTGTTAATATTGTTGTGCCGTGCAATTATAAAGATTCACTCTTTATTTGTAATTAAAACCACATTGATGTGCATGGAAACCGAACAAAACCTGATGTTGTTTCATGTTCAGTTTGTAGTCCTAGGACTTGCCTCTAACAGCACAACCAATATATGCGGATGTACTTTGAGGCACTGAGGGCTACAGGTTATGTCAAATCTCTACCCTTCCTATAAATTAAAAAGAGGCTGTCACGCTAAATGTTTGCTCGTCACTGTGAATTGGCAAATACAGAGGCATTGGAACTTGTTTAATGGACAGACTCATTGTTATATATTCCCATCATGAGAGCGTCTAATGGAAACACAGTGCACTACTTCTTGGTCCGTGCATTAATACTGAAGACAGTCTCATTAAGCTACATACAAAGTTAATGTCACTAAATTCACTCAGAAGTTGCAGTTCCAATGTTTTACAACAGTATATTTCTTCCTCACATCTGTGTTGAATTATAGATGAATCAGGCTTGAAGCAGAGTCAAGACGTTATGGCCTTTGTTAAAAATCTCCCTGTCGCCCATTGTTTTTCCCTACAGTCCCTTAAACTGCTCGTACTTGGTCTGCTGTGTTATGAAAGCAGTCAATCTTTTGGTTGATATGGTGTTAACATGATGGGTTGTGACTCATGGTTTAATAGAGCGGCGTTCTTTCTTTCTTTTTACATCAGGTTGAGCATTGTTTTGGAGCTGCAGGCAATCTTTTTGAAAAGTTAGTTGATAAAAAAAAAATGAAAAAAAGCATTTGAGGTTCTCCAAGATAAAACAAGAAAAGGCATGGACATAATTGAAAATAATATATATGACCATCTAAAGTAGAGGAAAAAGAGACAGGCCTGTCCGGCCTTTTGTCTTCTTTCAAATAAGCACACAACCCCCTTTCAAACTCAACCCTCATAGAGCCCAAGTAATGTGGTTTTTAAAGAGTGGTGAGCTGTACACACAGGAATAGTTTGTCCTTTTTTAAGTTCACGTAAAAGGTTTGCTGACACTCATTCAGAGAGGATGAGCTGCCTCTGATGTACATCTAATGCCTGACACTTTTTGGCATTATCACAATGGGTACATCCCAAGTCTCTAAATTGTCGTTTCCTCGCTCCTCGCTCCTCGATTGAACCGGAAGTGGTTCTGCGCCGCCATCTTGACGGCCGTCCCAAAGCTCTTATTCTGCTCAGAGGAGCGAGGAGCGAGGATCGAGGAGCGAGGAGGGAAATTGGAGGAGTCATGATCGAGGAGCCCTGAGAGCAGGCTTCCAGGAAGTGTTTTAACGCTGGATACGCCCCCTCGCTGTTCATCTGTTATGTGATTGGACACTGCAGCTGAGCTGACTGATCGCTGGAGTTTCATACCAGAGTGAAGACGATCACAGATTAAACTCAAGCTATATATTAGATCTGTTTTCTTATTCACCATCTGGTTCAAATATCTTCATTGTAGGTCTGAATAATAAAAGGTCCACAAACAACTGTCTTCAAAGATTTTAACTGTTGTTTCCCTCAATAACTTGTATTATGTATCTCATTAAAATTGGAGAGAGCTGGAAAGAGGAAACACTTTGTACAACACGTAATGAAGAGAAAACATATTTATATTGTGGGTTATTTTATAATGATGTCACAATCAGAATTTCAAAACATACCGACGTAAATAATAAATAAATAAGACGCATTCCGCCGGTAGAAATCGATCCTGCGCGTATAAGCAGGACACATCATATAAATACTCAATGCAGTTTATTAAACGGTAACAGACGACAGAGAAAACATCTCCACTCTGACACTCATGATAACTTTGTCTTTATTAATGTAAATAGTAATTTAACACCATTAAATCAACTGAAAAAAAATGTATCAATATTTTAAGTGAATTTTTATTGGAATGTTCGCTAAAAACTCTACGGACAAAACTCCGTCAGCTGTTAAAGCGAGTCGGCCGCAGTCATCATAAACCGATGTCGCTTCAGAGGAAAGGACGTCTCATGTCTACTAAAACATATTTCCTTGCGTCTTCTCTCCTCGCTTGGTTTCCTTGCGTCTCTCTATGCATCCCTGGTGGGAGGGACTAAGACGCAAGGAAAAGACGCAAGTGAGGGAAACGGGGATGCAATTTAGAGACGTGGGATGTACCCATAGACTGTCTTGACTACGTTTTTATAATATGGGTTGCAGTTTCTGTCCGTGATGGAGTAGACAACGCTGTGAGCAATTTAGATGTGTGACGCACCCAACTACAGAGAGAAATGTTCAAATGAAGACGAAAACATACTGCATCTCTAAATTGACACGTTTTTGATATTATAGCACTCGTTTTGGAGAGGAGTGGAAACTATTTCAGCACTGCAACAGAGTCGCAATAAACATCGCTTCGCCTGGCTGAAAATGTAATTTAGAGCTAAGTGACACCAGTCTTTGTTGTTTCCCTCTAAAAGAAGTCCACAAGTCAATAACACTTTCTTCTTATTTAACGTTTCCCCCACAACACCATCTTCTCTAATTGAAGCTCTTTTAACAAGCCATGGCCTTATTAATAAGTTGTACCTCAATGCTTGTTTTTCTCGTGCTCATTTTCTCTGAGAACCACTGCATGCCACATCATTCTTGACACACAGAGAGAGAGAGCGAGAGAGAGCGAGAGAGAGCGAGAGAGAGAGAGAGAGAGAGAGAGAAGGTCAAGACAGAAACATGTGGGGGAAAGCAGATGCATTTTCTTTCTTTTCATCTTGCACATGACGCGCCACTGAACTGCGTTACGGAGATAGTGTGATGCTGATGAGGGAGAAACAGAGTCTATCGAAGCATGCCATCGCAATCAAAGACAAGTCAGAGGAGCGCATTTTACCTTTGATTGACAAGAGAACTGCCATCTGTTCCCATGTACAATACTAACTCAGGACAATGGGTATTGACCGTCTGGGCACACTTCTGGACCGTTCACTAAGTTAATCTTAGATACAGCAAGCTGTTTGTTGAGTTTGTTTCCGTCTCCACTCAGAGAATTGAGCTGGTTGGAGCCTCGGTGTCCGTCTCTGCCAAACCTCATTTCATTCTCGGGATAGGGTGTGATTCTCTTCTCACTTCTTGAATGGTCACGTTTTTAAGCGTAAGAGCGGGAGTGCACACAAAAAGGCTATTTGCTCATACATTTGTTGGTCTTCTCTTTGTTGTAAAACTAAATAGTCGCCATAACCTCTAAAACTGAGACTTTGAAGGTCTATAGCCAGTGCAATTTGCTTCACAAAATGTCACACATAAGCTTGGATAATTACAGTTTGAAATATATAAATAAATGAGATGTATAAGGCTATTGTGTTGCTGTATAACACAATAGATTAATCAAAATCACCGTGCTAAATGAGAAAACATATTGTGGCAAGGTTTTTCAAAAAACAAAAATCTCTTGAGTTGCTTTTATCTTGTTACATTCCCTGTTTTGAGATCAGTAAGTGCCAGTGGTGACAAACATGAATCTATTATGCCCAGTTATTAATGAGTCATACTCAGGCATCATTTAAATACCAGTGCTTTGCATTATTAGTCCACTACACATCAAGCATACTTTGCATTGCTGCCAACCATTTTTCAAATCAAACCGTTATTGATTTCCTACCTTTCAGGCAGTGATTTGTTTCTGGTAATTTCAATACGGTATGCAGCTCAATTAGCAGAGGCTTGGAAGTTGTGTGGAACATGTAATCCATCACAATGACATTCTGTACCAGTACAGACAGTTTCAGTTTTCCCTTTAGTTTCATCGTAGTCAGACTTTAACTATGGTTTAGATCTAATTCATAATCAGACAGCCTGCCAACGTCAAAATTCACACATTGCACAAAGCCGTCTAGTTTTTGACTTATCTTAAATATAACTAAATAACCATAAATTCTGGATAAAGTATGACTTTTTGGATGACTGGGAAACTGAAAAGAGTGGAACAATACAGAAAAAACTGTCCAGTGGCATAAAACTCAGCGCAATGTCGACCTGTGGCCGAGCTGGGCTAAGGATAGTTTCCTTGGGCATAAAGAAGCTGTTAATAATCTCTGCCACTACTGTATATTTCTAACGCCTTACTGCGGTTCCCAGTCCACCACATTGTTAGCAAACCAGGTGTCACTGATTGTCACCATGGCTCTTCAAAAATAGTTAGCGAAGCGCCATGGTTACAAGAAGAGCAAAATTAAGACCAGCTTAACGCTACAGACCAGTCTAAAATATCCCTGTGATTGTTGTCACAATGCCTTTAAGCAGCTGACTATCCAATCTTGGATACATATCCAATAGTCCATTAATATACAGCAATAACATAGCTTTGACAAAGAATAAAGGTGATGAACTGTGTACTGTGATGGATTGAAAGAAGTCTCTTTATATAGTTTTGTATGCCGTTCTGACATATATGGAGACAAAAAGCACTGTATCTCAAAATGTTTAGGATGCTTTGGATCACAAGAAAACATGACACAGCCACCAGTAAATGTGTAATTGCATTTCAACCTGTAAGCACAGTGTCAGGCACTTAGCGAGAGATGTGTCTTCAAATGCTGTATTGATTAAACCACCCCACTCTAATAACCCCCTACTCTAATTACCCATTCTACTGAAAGTTATTTTGTAGTGAAAGGACACACGCCACACACACACACACACACACACACACACACACACACACACACACACACACACACACACACGTCGTCCTACCTGCTGGTGTCAGCGGAGGTGATGGCGATGAGTGGCGTGGTGCGTATTGACAGTGTTGTGGGCCGTGGTGGAACTGCGACTGCGTCCGGTTCTGGCTTGCGATCAAGGTAGTACTGCTCTGCCTGTCGAAAGGCCAAAGGGGGCAACTGGATCGTCCGGGAAGACAGCCTCCGCACCTGGAAGGGCTCCATGCAGTTGACTGGCTCCGGCTCTGGGGAGTCGGATGAATCATCGGACACCTGGTTGAGGAGAAAATAACTGTTGGTGAATTCCCTGTTGGTGCAGTCCCTGCAAAATAGACAGCAATACAATTCTGAATTTCGAGGAAAAGATAGACCAAATCAGAATCAGAATGCAAAGATTCTTCACAGAAAACAGAAATTCTCCTAAGTGGGGGGGCAGTCTCTCAATCCATGGGAATCGGAGGGTGGCCCAGGCTCAAGTCGCCACACAGATCGAGTACGGAGTCTAGACTAGCACCTCACTACCATTGGGCATGTTAAAAACTATGAAACACAGGTTGTTAGTTAAAATACATCCACCTAGAGGGCCGGGTTGGATGCCATCATTTCCATAGAAGAGTCACACAGGTCACACAGACAAAGTTAGCGGCTAGCTGGTGTACATAGTGGAGTGCGTTTAGCAAGCAGCTCAAGTTTTGTTTAAAATTATACGTGTGCAGACTTGTTACCAAAACAAAGCGAAAAAGAGACAGAGTACTGGACTTACATTCACCCCGTGGTCAGAAGTAGGACTCCAAATTGATTCTAATGTTGATCTGAAAATAGCCAGTTGTTAGCTAACCTGTTAGCCATACAGTTACTTTAGTGCTCTGCACACAGACACACATTTTCACTTCGTCTGGCTGATTAGACATCTAGTTGCAGCTGGGCAGATTACCAAACTTCATCAACCAATAAGAATGATGTTGAGAAGTGGAACCCCTCGCACTGTGCTAACGAGAGGGTCTGACAGGTGTCAATCAAGCAGAGCCTCTTCAGCCTGCTGACAGTCCTAATCAAGCAAATAAGTGGAACCACCTGTGTACTGGAGGTAGGCCTTTTATTTTCATTATACTATATACTTTTTAAATGCATTTTCTGGAAACATAGTTGCTGCTGCACCACAGGCCAACCCAAAGTAGTATCTGGTGTTTTCCTCTTTTTCAGCATAGCCACAACACACATAATATATAATAAATAATATATAACACCACTTGTTCTTTTCTTATTTGAGCTGACACATGAGGTTAAGTACTTTTTCTCATGTATTTTATGTCTGTACTCAAGTCACTTTTGGACTCAAACGTCCTTGCATTAATCTGGGGGGCTCGGAAAGGTCTCTCCCCTAATACAGAAATTATGGTCTTATTTTTCATTGTGGAGTCTAACAACAATGAGGTTGTTCACTTAATGAAATTGCTGCGTCTTATGGAAAAACATCATATTCATAAAGTCACACACACATTTTAATATACTATATATCTGTAAAGGTTAAACTATTCCTTGCTTTCCCATATTTAAGTTGTAAATTATTTATTATCTACTTTATTTTCATCTATTGATTTGAGAACATAATTTGCACAACAGAAATGTACATCTTAATTTGACTTTCAAATTTCTCTCTGCATTACATTAGTCAATAATGAGTGAATACTAAGATGTGTCATGGGGAAGATATAACTGTGTTATTAACAATATTATAACGCTTTTAGGAGGAATGATGATGTCAGGGTATAATCTGTTGAATATATTGCAGAGAAAGAAACAAATATAATTAATATGAGTAACTCTTATTGTTGAGGACTTAAAAAAGGTTCAAATAGAGACTTCTATAAAGAAACTCACTTGAGGAGAAGTGGCAGCTCACAGTGAAAGCGCCACATCACATTGGGTCAAGAGGGGAGAATACAAAAAATAAAATGATAGGAATTTCAGCGGGAGACGAGAGCTATATGGAAGCTGAGACTTTGTACGTCTGAGGTAAGACAGCGTGAGAGCAGGGAATGTTATTCTACAGTAACTAGTCAACGTGGAGGAAACACATCAGGTTGTCAATATCAGAGAAGTTGATTCTGATGCAGCAGCAGAGACTCTCCTTGTACTCAAGACTGCTTCAAGGCCAATATAGTCAAACTTTTCACTGAATGTAAGCACCTGGAAATCCATTAGCAGTCATCAATCTCATTTTCAAACATTTTCAAACACATTACCGAATGCAAATTACTAGTTTTAATATGCAAATTGCTGTCTACTTTCATTGTGTTAGCCTCCAGTGAGAGATGCACTCCCCCCTTAGCACAAAGATTATGCTGGACAGTGGTAGACAGAAGCTACATTTTGTGTTGGGTCTCTGGTGCGCCGTCCTTGGGGACAGCCCAGAGGTAATCAGATATTTGCGTATTGAGTGGTTGCAGGAGTATCTTAGATTCAGGACTCACTTGACTACACACACACACACACACATTTATAGTGAGCTGGTGAGACCGCATGATGAACTGAGGCCAATTCTGTGCCATTAATCTTGCTGCGAACCATGAGGAGTTTTCATTTGCTCTGCATCAATAACAAGACTTCCCCATCAACTAAGACTCAATGGTTAACCTTTACATTCCACATAGCTCTTCTACAGGTGACACCTCGACATTATAAGCTTTTTCAATGGGGACTTTTTGTTTCAAGCTGCCCATCCTAAGCGGACAATAATGGCGCGGGTGGGTTTACATTAGGGTTAGTTGAAGTCCCGCTGTGTCGCATTACAGACAGTGAAGGGTGTCTCTCTGTGCCTGTATCAGACGCCGAACTGACCAAGCGTTGGTATTAGTGAATTGTAGCCCAATGAACAATAATAACTTAACATAGCAGGCTGAAATTAAGTCTCTGATGTTCTTATTTTGGCCAATTTTGTGTGTTGCAGATATCCATACGTGGTTTTTGCTGTCTCCCCTTTCCCTCTTTGTCGTGACTGTTCAGCTTCCCCCTCCATCGTGCGGCCCACCCCTGCCCGTCCATCCTTGTATCCATCAAGATGCCAATCTTCATCCAGAAAGCCATCGAACCCTTCATTCCTACATAATTACCTGTATTAGACTCATTGCTACAGACGGTTGCTTACAGAGGAGAACGGCATAGCTCGCATGATTAACCTTTTAATCATTTGGCAGTATATTCACAGACTACGAAACAATTTATGTAATGGCCCTTTGCTCTTTTAGTTTCTGGTTACTACTGATGTTACACTTGGGACTTGCACTTCATTTGATGCACTACTCGTATTAGGTCACTAATAAATCCTTCTATGAATGAGTTACAAACTTACATTAATTATTGATTGCCTTTAGTATACCCTAACCCCTAACCCACTTTCTTTTATCTCCTTCCATTTGTCAGTTAAAAGGAGAAGACCAGAATATTCAAGTTAGCAGCCAAGAGTCTTTCCCTTCATCAACTCTCCTTTACAGAAATAGGTTTAAAATTTTTGTCAGTGAGTTTTAATGTGTCTCTACGAGCTGTAACAGACCAATAGCTTTCTTAGACACACCAGACAGACGAGGTTACTTACAGTAGTTCATCCTCCTGCATGAGAGAGGTGTGACACAAGACTACAAAGGTGAGGACATTCAACTGTGTGTGTGTGTGCGTGTGCGTATGTGTGTGTGTTTATACACACACCGCCCTTCAGCTTCACTCGCTTGTGCTGTCTCTCTCAATGCCTAAAGTGGCACTTTATGATAAGTGGGATCAGTGAAAGGTTCCTTGGTCTGCTGTGACTCTTCTGGGCTCTGTGTACTTCATTTGCCATTCCATTGATGGGTCTGGTCGAGGGCGGGCTGCGAGGTCAGATTTGATGAAATCAGCAGTCAGCCGAACTCAGGTTGTGAATTTTCTGAATGTTCTTCTATTTTGTGGTACGACGTAGAGCTTACCAAAAGGAGACGCTTGCTATGCATCAGTCCTAGTCATTTTTTAAACAATGGGATAACAGACATTGAGATTGACAACGCAGCTTAACCATTTGTAGCCAGCAGCAATGCTCAGTTCGACTGGTTGAAACGACAGCGTTCACTTTCTTTATTAGCTGTAGCTACTCAGCTCAGTGGGTTAGTTTAAAACATAGGAACAGACAGATAGAATAGATTGACCGATTTATGCTTAATTGTTTGTATTTGTACGTTTCACTTTTACAGCCTGAGGTCCAACTCCAACTCCAGCTGCTGAAGTTTAAACTTTCCCAAATCCAACAAAGAGCAAGAAGAAGCCTCTGATATTCTCGCACCCAAGAACAGCTCCAAAGCAGGGAATGTTTAATTTGCCAACATGGTTTTCTGCAACCCAAAGTGACGAGAGGGTGGAGCTAAGTACAACCGAACACTGGATAAGACATTTTAGGCAGCCAACATTTTTTAAATTAACTTTCATGAATGAAAATCCCACTCGGAAGGGGTTACAGTTGTAAGAAATAAACACGGACAACACCCAGACTGGACAACGCTGTGCTAGCAACCTGTCAATCACAAGTTAGCCAAGCCCTAAAGAAAACTGTCTATTTACTATAAATTGAACCATACATTACTAAATGAACATCATACTCTTTTTTTTTTCTTCTCTAGAATTTAACCTGAAACTGTTACACTAAAGTATTACATTTACACAGGAGTACACAAACATAATCTTTACTATGTGGTTAATTGATATAGATTATTTATGTATTTAACTACCAGAAAATATGCTACGGTATATTGGGGTATATATTGTTATCGAGATAAAAAACGACCTATATAGGAATCCCACATCTAAACTCTTCAGAGATTTACGATTATGTATGTTGTCGAGAGAACGTTCAGTACAATACTCAGCCTTGAGACACAATGACAACCTCCCTTTTTGCCATGGTGATGAAATACTTCATTTATTTCAGAAAGATGTGGTTTCAGTGGGTATTTAATGTGGTTTTGGTTACCGAGAGAGTAAATAAATCATTACAAAATGAGTCCTGTGAGCTGAGCCCTTAGGGTGCTGTCACCATTTAGTCCCGAACAAGGAGAAAAATTATTCACTGCCACATTTTAGTACTGGTCCGATTCCTGTTCAAACCAAGAGGTGTAAACATGAAGTTTGACAGGTAACTCGTTGATTGGGCAGTTTTGGCAATCGGTATCCTGAATCATCAGCGCATCTTCAATTCAAGTAACTCCTGCTTCGGGTGTTTAGATTTATTTGAATTATTAAGTGATTATAAGAATTAGTAGTATTATTAGACTGCAAATTGACCATGTTATTTTGAATAATGGTGAAGACAGGACTGTACAAAAGCACCGTTGGATGCTCCTAGATGACTGGCGCGAACACGTAGCGCCGATATCGAGGATGCTGGAGGCGTTTTACTGTGAGATTGCTGTCACACACTATTTTAGGGAGTTCATTAACTGACATGGTAGGCTACACAGACCAAGTTATTTCACACCAGCCCAAACAAACCATATAACCGGGCCAACGCACCTGCGTAACCGAGCTTTAACCGAGCCAAACGAGTTAGGTGTGAAAGCACCCTTGGAGAGAAAATCTGCTAGAAAAGAATTACTGCAAGGACAGCGAGGTAAGACGTTTGTTTAAACAGCCTGAGGATACTCTCAACATGGCAACACATCAGTGTACCATGTATGTGGATTGGAATTTATTTGACCAAATCATTATTCACCACCCTTTCTTCTGGGAGTTGCTGCCTTTGATGAAGACCTGATGTGAGGCTTCTTAGATATACAGGTGGTTCAATATTGGCTCCAGGGACTTTCCCCCACATACAGCTCTGATTTATTTATGTAAGGACTGACAGGCGACCACATCTTTGCACATTTTGTTACATTCCCTTCAGCCTAACGGATTCCTCTTCCTGACTTCTCTGACTTTGTGATTAAGCCAAATGGCCTGGACTCCTTTTCGCTGTTCCACCGTTCTAATGGTCCTGCTGCACATCAAACATCAGGCATTTCTGCCCACCGCTTTGAAGATACATCACCGGGGTTCAAACTGTCACATGACGATCTGCTATTCATCAATTAATTCATATCAATCAGACCGTTATCTCAGCAAACATGACGCCAACCCTTTTTCATAAGGTGAATTTTTCATTACCACTTTTTTTTAGGTTGACCTTTTGAGAGATTAAGAGGGCACATCGGTTGGGTGTTGCTTGGTCGTTCAATTATTTGGTACGAGTTCACAGCCAAAACAGCATCTGGACAAGACCTCAGCCATGTCAGCTCTTTTGGCTTTATGACAATTGGGCCCATGATTTCATGGAAAGATAGCGGTGTGACATCATCAGTAGGCAATACATGTGTCGGGGTCGTGAAGAGCTCGCTTCCTTGATGCACCTTTCTCTATCCTTCCACAGTTTTTCCTTCACCATCCGAATGTTGGAGCGTTACCTAGGTGCCCGTCTGTGCCCGTCTATGGTGAGCAGGGTCGTCCTTCAATCAGAGGACCGGCGGTTCGATCCCCGGTTCTGCGAGGTACTTGTCCATGGGCAAGACACTCAAATTGCTCTCGTAGCTGTGCCTACGGTGTGTGAATGTGTGTGTGTGTGAATGTTAGTTACTCCTGATGGGCCTGTGGCACCTTCGCCACTGCCATCAGTGTGTGAATGGGTGTGTTAAAGCACTTTGAGTGCGTGGAAGACAAGAAAAGTACAGGTCCATTTACCAAGACAGGCAGAGAGGCATTTCTCTCTTTGAAAAAGATATCATCACCATTACAGTCTCTGATGACAATGAATATACATTCATCTGACATCATTTTACATTCCAAGTATTCCAGGATCTATGTTGATGATCCCACAAACACTTCAGAATCAAGTGGAAAACAAATGCGCCATCATCGCTTCAACCAAGGGGGCTACCTGCACTATACTCAGTATGTGCAGCATTTACTCGTCAGTGCCATCATCTTTCATCTCTGTGCTCTGAATTTATTGATTGATTTTTATCAGAGAATGAATCTTAAATGGATTCTGGGTAAAGCCTGGCGGCAAGGAGAGAAGTGACTGGGAAAGAACTTAACACAGACAATGCTGAGGAAGGAAGAGTGAGAAGGAGAGAGGAGATGAAAAAGAAAGATTTCCATTGGAGGAGATGCAGTAAATCACCTGGTTGAAAAAACAATTTAGTCCTTCCATTTATCTGCCGCCTCATAGGCAGCTCTCGGCTCTCCGGAGGACGACACTACATTTGAAACAAATGAGAGAAGAGGTTTTATCTACAATCTGCCCTCCTCTGCCTGAACCCTATTGGCTTTCAAAAATATCTCATACTGTATGCAACCTGATTTATTTAGGCAAACTCGATATCCGTGGCTCACGTTACTCTGCAATCTGAATGTCTCCATGAGTCACGAGTTCGCTTGGCACATGATGTCAAGGGGAAAGCGTTGCCTCAACGACACAGGTTTATCTATCTCTCTGTGGTGAGAGTTACTGGTATTTACAACCAGGGTGTGCGTTTTTACTGCCTGATCAGATGGTTGACGTAGCTGTAAAGCACAGTACCCTGTACAGTGGGGCAGTAAAAATGAACTCAGTTCATCTCCTACAGTACACAGGGCTCACAGCTCCACAGCAGATTTATCAGGGTCAGGGGCACAGAGAAAAGAGGGGTAAAAAGTTTCAGTCCTCTTTTTGCCTTGTATTTACAACATGAATAATTCCCTCAATACGGAAATAAATAGACATAAATAAACAATAATAAAATATAAGGCATATCATTTACAATGTATATTTTTCACGCAAGTAATATTTTTGTGGATTTAAAGTACGAGAGAGGGAAAAAGTGGCACGGAGATAACACAGTGAGGTGATGATGATCGCTTGAAGCGGTAGTAAATGGTTTAGACCTATAGTGGTCCTCTAAAGGTCTGAATCTATCATCAGAAATCATTGCACATATACTGTGTGCAGCTGTGGCACATGTGGCAGTAATGTCATTTACCGTCCTTTGTGTGGGATATCAAAAATCTCCATACCTCTGCTAAGTGTCCGCTCCTACTGTTATATGCAAATTGGCTTTCTATTCTTAGATATTCATGGTATACATTAAGCCTTGAGTTTGTTTTTCTTCTCCCTTTTCTATTCAAAGCAACGCTGTCTTACATTTCCATTCAAATATGCATCACTCACACATTGTTGTACAACTTCGATAAACATGCAAATTCTGATTTTGATGTGACATAGCATGCCTTGGATAAAATATGTCTGCTTCGAATGCGGTTTGCAAAAAGTGTCCAATTTCGCAGCATGATAGCAGGATGGTAGTTTGTAAAAACAGAGTGGCGCATATCTTCTTGTTTCCTATTAATCCCAGCAGCAAAAATGACAGAAATGAGACATGGGAAAAGATTAAGTGAGAGAAAACTATCAGGACGGATGATAAGGAAGAACAACGGTGTACTGAAGTGTCAAATTGGAGGTGAGGGAGATGAATCAATTAGTTTCAAAGAGCCCACATTCCCCTCCTTTCTCAAGTAGCCTGAGGCGGGAAAAGATACGTCTGTCACGGAGAAGACTTGAGGTCTTCCTCGACTTCAGGCATGGCTCTGTGAAGCACTGGTCGGCGCACAGCAAAATAAAATGAAATTCACACTTGATAGGCGGCTGATAGCGCTGGAGTTACTGAACTTACCACACATTTTCGGTAAATTCTCATCTGTGCAAAGGGGCAGGGTCACTGTGAAACAAAGACATGAAGTGCAGCCGACTCAGAGCCGAGATAAAGCGTTCGTGTCTGAATTGTTCTGTAATGGTGAGACAGAAAGATAGCACGCGTGTCGTGTCGTCCATCAATTGGGAAACGGTGACACGACAACGACGGCAGGTTTGTCACTCCACGGATCCTGCATGTGGACCTTCCCCGAGTTAACGCACCGCTCTTTATGCGTCAGCGCCGAGCGCGCCGTCAAACACCTTATGCAAGATTGATCGCACTCTAAACGCAGCCAACAGGCTGTGAAATGAGAAACGCTGAGCGGGTGGTAATGTTTCTGTGCACAAGCTGTAGCGCTATAGATAAATATTGGGCCTGTCTACCTCCCTTCCTGTGTGCTTGGATGATGCCTTTACGGTGAGTGTTGGTGCCCCACAAACAAATAGGACAGGAGGACAGACCCTGACAAGCCCGCATGGACCAGATAAATAAACCAAATTGGCCCCATCGAGTTTCGGCAGGCTCAGGGGCAAAAACACGTATCATTTCCCAGAGTGCCCGAGTGTGTGCTCATTGTATGTAGCTGCCTGCTAATCTAATTACATGTTTCAAATATGCCATAGACTGCTCCGCTCTCTCATGGATAAATATGCCGGCAGATAAGCAGTGGCTCAAAAACAATTAACAATGTTTGCACTGGCCCCATCACATCAGTGATAAGAAGACGGCTATTACCAGGTGTATTGTAACAATGCACACTGCGGTGTATGATGCAGTAAAAACTTAATTTGGGTGAAAAATGAGTACAGGGTAGAATAAGAGGAGTGATAAAAAAAAAAGCCCTTACAACAAGAACAACAACTTGGCTTCATTGTTTTAGATATGTGGTACCTGTCTTTAATGGTGCCTTAAAATCCTGAAGGGGATGCAAACTAGTGTTAAAAGCCCATCTTTTGGGGAATTGAATTGAGTGTTTTTTAATTTTAAATATGTCTGTGTGAGGAAATATAAGTATGACTCATTACTCATTGTCCAAGCCCTTTATTCCATTATCCCTCGTCCATTTTCCTTATTTGATCTCCTGCAGCTGGTTCTTGTCCCGCTCATCCTTCAGTTACTTTTCCGCTTCTCTGATAATGTTCCCCTCCTCTGATCCTGTTCAATCTAATTTCCCAGCTCTTTTTCATTTAATATCTTGTCATCCACTTCCTCTCTCCTCATCCCGTCAGCCCACACCTGTATGTGCTGAGTGTCAACTGGCTTTACTGCTGATTAATGTGATTTTGAGTCATTAAATAACTCAAGCTGAATCCTCCTGCTCCTCCATATTTGTACTCTTCCCGTGCATTAAATGCCCAACCATCGTCTTCCCTGTACCCACTCGGTCCCTTCACCTCACTCACAAACCTGTTCCCCTCATCCTCAAGGCCCAAACACACACGACCTGATGCTCCCCTGCTGGGATCTAATTGGCGATCAAGATGTGCACGGGAAGTAGACAGAGCGGCGCTTTGCCCATTTCTATTCGCTCATCGCATTCACAGGGCCACAGTCACATCTGCGTAACCATGGTGATGCTGATAAGGTGACTCATGACTATTCATCAATGGCGCTGCCTTATTGGACAGCCCTCGAGAGCCTTGCAGAACGTATTCATCAGTGCAGCCTGTGTCCCTGCTCTACCTCAATATGCCCCTCAGGATGATGAGGGAGCATCTCCACAGCTCTCAGTTTGTTTTTCACATTCACTTCTTGTCTTAACCTCTCCCCCTCTCTCTTCTCTCTAATTACCTGTCCTCTCTTGATGTCCCACCCATTCCTCTCGCAACACTTGTCGCTCCTCTCTGCCCCCTTGCCCTGCTCTCTTCACTCCGTCTTAACTGGCGAAGGCATTGATCACAGGCACATCTTAGATGAATTATAGCTCAACTCGCCAAATCTCTTACTGCAGCTCACTACCGCTTCCCACTAACTACGAAGGTACAATCAATAACAGTAAAAATAAAAAAATGTTCCTCACCACGACATTTATTTTTTTAGTAACGTGCAGTTGTGTTATTAAAAAATGCATTGCCTTTTAAATGACACAAAATGTGAATCATCAATCAGTTTTTGTTCCATTAGTAGGGATTTTATTCAATTTTAAAAGGTCATTTGTAACCGTCAATGTTGTTTTTTATTTTTTTCCTATAACCATTTACATTTATGCAGCTCTTTTTAATAATATGCCAGTGGGACTACATGCTTTTTGTTTTAATGTAATGTGTTGTGCATCAGTTTGAGCAGTCTATCTTGTAGGCAATCAGTCTTTTGTTTTTGTTTTTTGACCTCTGGCTTCAGTGTTTCCCCCACAGGAGAGACAAAGAGTTCATCGGCATCAATTTAGATTTTCTGAAAGCAGCACTGTTTAACACAACAACGATTAGTATCATAAATATCCGAGTAGTACATTAATATCCCACGGCGCTACAGCAAAATGCATCTGAAAGAGCTGATAATAATACAGTTTCTATACCGACAAAGAGCAGATGGACCATGTGGCAAACTTGCAGCAGTCTTTCAAGGGGAAATACTCCATCTGCATGTTTAATGTATTTCCTCTCTGATGTCAGCCAATTTGAAAGACTCGCACACCGGCCCTACATTTGGAGGTCGACTCAAGGTCAACAACCAAGGAGTGTGATTAGATATCTTATTCATGCACGGTGCTGCTGCTCTATCCGAGCTCCATCTCTCGTAGGAACACAGCAGCTCTGACCTCTCTAGTTGTTTGAGAGGATTTACAGGAACCCGCCTATTAAATCCAGATGGATAGTGGTGAGTGACGGACAGCTTGCACACAACTCCGACGACATCATGCAAGAGCCAAGATTCAGTCGGTAAGATGTTGCTGGTGGCTGTTGTGGGGGATGGGGGATAATGGAGATATGCAATGAGAGGAAAATAACAGTTTTTACCTTGTGTGGCAATTGTATAACATGGTGCTGTAAATACTACAGTTACAGTGTTAGATGCTAACATAAAAGAGAAAAGCATTCAAATTATTGGTTGTCATGTATGCTCGCCAAGGACGTGTGTGCATTTCTTGCTAAAAGACAAATTGATCTCACCTGAATCACTCAACGGACGGCGCCTTTTTCTTTTACTCTTTTCTCCAGCTAATGGGAACGTTTGCTACATTTAAATTCTGCTTCACAGAGGCCTCTTCGCTGAGACATGTTTATATTCTAGGTATGTACCAAACATCCTTCCTTGTACATAAAAAAGGAATTTACACTGCACATCATGAACACCACACTGTCATCACACAAGTCTTTTCACAATTTAAATTATCTCACCTTTCTGAAATCCCATTTGGGGTTTTCATCCCACATTGCCACTAATGGTCAAAACTGGTGTGTAATTTCCCAGACATTTATGAGTAGCTCTAAAACTATTACTACTTGCTACTCAAATTTAAGTATTCATGGGATCTGAATCAGGACCAGACGTATACCAAGTCCTGACATAATTAGATATAATGGAGTATGATAGAAGACGTGACTATCTTGACTGTCCCGTTGCAGAGTTATGTGAAGATGAAAGATGAAAGGATGTAAAGGGGAAAATAAAAAGACAAAGCTGGTGTTCACTTACACTGTCCCGCTGGCTGTCGTCCCCGGACCGCTCATTCTCTTGCATGGTGGGTGCCACCTCTGAAAACAGGCAGGCTTCCGTCGCACAGAGATAATCGGAGAGGGGAATCAGCAAAAGAATACAAAAGAAAAGAAAAACATTTTGTGAGGAGGCAGCCCATCTAATTTCAAGAATTGGCATGTCAACTTTAAAATAAAGTAAATCAAACATTCTGTTGGATTTGGAGAACATTTGATGTAAGTCACTTCATCTAAGTAAAGTTTTTACGAAATGATGATGAAAAAAATCTGTGAAGAATTGATATGCAGTGAATGGGTTATTTTGAAATGGTGTTGTTTATTGTTTACAAGCAAGACAGCCCTCTCTTGACAGGCTGAGGTAAGTTTATGCCACCTCCCAGGGGTTTTGTGGTTTGAGAATATGAAAGCTTTGATATCCTAGACAACCAGGCACTACAGTAGTGCGTATGTGTGTGCGTGGTGAGAAAGGAGTCATGCTGGGACTCACCGGCCTACTGTATGCATTAGGGTGTAAAAGGTAAAGGTCAGTGAGTTACACAACCCTGCTCTGTTTACATAGCCTAATAATCCTGAGCCTACACCTGCCTCTTTCTCGCTCTCTCTCTTTCTCTCTCTCTCTCTCTCTCTCTCTCTCTCTCTCTCACACACACACACGCACAAAAACAGAAAGATAATTCGTGCTGAACTGGATGTCCACAACAGTTCATAGAGTGTAAAGTATTGAGACACATGCAAAAAATCCCTTTAGAACTTCAAAGACGTAAATAATCCGATCCCGGTGTGGTTTGATTGGAGCGTTCACAGACAGTCTAGTGTTTTGTCATTCATCTCACGTCATGGTGTGTCTTTTTGTTATCAACCAGTGAAAGGTATCAAGAAAGTAAGAAGGCAATTAAGCACTCTTTTCTATCGAGTTTTGTTTGAATGCACATTTGCAAACCGTGAATAATACATCGGGACTACCTGCCTTTTACTACATACGCCTTCATTTGTGTGGTTCATGAGCTCAGAACAACACCATCCACGCGTTATCCCTGTCTCCCAGGACTCATCAGCAACACTGGATGCACTCTAAATGAGAGAAACAGCTAAACGGGTAACACATTATCCTCCACCCCGGTCTGTTAGCTTGGGCCCACCGCAACTAAATAGATACGGAGTCACAGCATGACCAGGTAATAACCCCCTATAGAAAAAACAGACAGAGCTAGACTGTGAGGAAAGGAGAGAAGAGGAGAGGAGAGGAGTTGGTCCTGACATGGTGCATGCTGTTTGTCAAAGTGGCATCCAACAGTCAAACCGTATCATGTTTACTTTGCAAGTATTACACATTTAGGTTTATTATTTTTGGGCTGGTGAGAACAGCTCCACTGAAAATGTACTTGGAGTGAAATTGAGCAACTTATTACGGCAAGACGATGTGAAAATGTAGATTTGGTCCTCTTCTACTGTGAGAGTCCTGCAGTTGGGTTTGGTCCAGTGGGAGTGTAATCTGCCCAGGGGGCTGTAATCATCAGCATGGAGCACAGACTAACCTCAGGGCAAACCGCAGCCTGGAATCATATTCAGCTATCTCTGCGAGCGTTAACTGCTATGAGCCATCATGCTGAACCACACTTACAGGCTCTGGAACCATAAACGATTTGTAGCCACCTCAACGTAGCCACCGCCATCCCTTAACATAGAGCAACAGCGATATGGACATTTTCCGTGAAACATTTCTCGGCATCTCACACTTCTTTCCATCCCTCTGCAGCCATTAAGTGTGATAATGATGTAAGCCTTTATGATTAAGCTGTCTGCAAAGCCTTGCTGGCGGTGTTGTACTTGACACATTCTACACAGCTGCACCTCCATTGTACAGTGCCTGTTAGGAAGACCCAGTCAATTATTTTGAATTTGTCGAGACTGCAGTTTTGAAATTGTAAACAGCTATTTCAGTCAATCCTGCTCTTCTCTGGTTTTGTGCTACACTCGTACAGTGAGAAAACTCTAATTAGCAGACGGAGTGATACAAACTTTCCTGAACGTGGCGGTGCAGTTGACATTTTGCAATTGGCGAGAACTCTGTGTCTGAGTGCAAACTATTGTGTCATTATCCGCCACATAAAAATTACTCCTGCTTGCTCTAATTCAACTAAAGGTCTAGCATGGCTTGAAGGAGCTGTTAAAATAACTGAAATAAACGCTCCCTCTTTCCATCTCCTACTGTCTCTGCAGGGTGAGCATATAACTGAAATATGAGGATTCTCCAAAACATTGCAACCTTTAGAGTTCAAAGCAAATATAGCAAAAACTGAATCAGCAGGAGACTTGGTGCAGATACAAAATACACAGAGGGAGAAGAAGAGGGATAAACAGCATCAGGCTCTTGATCTCGCCCCGCCATTATTATTCACCTTGTTATGCTGGATGCTCCCGAAAGCTGCACTGGAGGGGGGATGAAGTATTTTGACATGCACATTTTCAATTAAAACGGCAGCAGATGACCACCACAGCAATGTGAACTGGGCTGCAAAGATTATTAATACGTATTTTCACTCACTGTGACGCAAACATATATTTGTATGCTGAATAGCCAGTCCCATGAGACTCTTCTCTCTCAGACACGCCAACACTTCAATAGGATAATTCATTCTCTGTCAATGGAATGGGAGAGTGATTCAATCATATATCGATATACCGTGATACACAATTGTGTCGTTTTAATTGATGTTAAAAAGCATCTGAATTGATAAGAGTACCCCATTATTATGTGGTTATATCAAACTACTGTCTTAATCTTGTGTGCATGCATGTAAACAAAGTCGGTATATAGCTGGAAATATTTATAAATGTTCTTCTCTATAATTTCAATTAAAACTGTAATGTTCATTTTGCACTAAAGTTCTTAATTAAACAAGAAACTACTTTCGATTTGTCAACTGCTTGATTCACACAATAGTAAACAAACATCGGCTCTACCATGTTGTTATTTCATATATAGAATCTTCATTTATTGAACCACCAGAAAACATTACATATTGTGATATACATCATTATCGAGATATGCAATGACCTCTAACATGATAATAAAGGATTATCTTATCTTATAACGCCCAGACAGTTTAAAAGGTCTCACCTGCGCTTGCGAGACCTGCCAGTCAGCAACACCGCTGTTTCTGCACTGAAACAAACAGATCTTGTCTTTTTTCTGCATCGCGGGTAGAAAGCCCGCGATGTTTTGTGTTTTGTGTTTTGTGTTTGTGTGTTTCTAATGTACGTGTGTGTGACGAATCAGTGTGGCACGGCGTGTGCCCACAGCGCACACCACAGGGAGTTGATTTCTATCTGGGCTTAGTTACGTGAGGTGCAACTAGACCTACAGATCCCCCACCTGAGCGATATGTAAAACTGCCCTCTGCAGGTGCCATGTCTTTCCTCTGTCCTTTTGATACATTCTCTGTTGGCTTTTTCAATTAACTTCCTGCCATCTTTAGGAGAGCGATGGGAGTTTATTCTGTGTGATCACATTAGGCGAGTGAGCAAAAATTTAGCTGAGCTATGGTTTCTCCTCACCCGGCAGTGGAAGGTCACGGCTATCCAACGTGCTCTAAATTTCCGCCACTGTGTGAAATGTCTCCTTTTTCTTGTTGTGCTCCCACAGCTGCTTATTGAATAATCACTCAAAAGTATCTCAGCCTTTTATTGTAGCCATTCAATCAGCTGGGGTGTGCAGGC
The DNA here is from genome assembly GCF_910589615.1 of Taurulus bubalis. NCBI lineage: Eukaryota > Metazoa > Chordata > Actinopteri > Perciformes > Cottidae > Taurulus > Taurulus bubalis. The sequence goes on along the minus strand of NC_136596.1, from coordinate 6,845,286 downwards.
GCTGTGGCTTTGTTGAAATGGCCAGTCACTTTTATTCTCCATTTACCATATTAATCAAGAGCGATTTTTGGCTAATATTGTGGAGAAAAGCCACTGAAAGATTCAGTGGCTGAAAGGAAATTCTAGATGGCAAATACTAACATGAAGCAATCATTAAACAAATCAGGCAAAGCTCCATCTTAGCTTCTTCTAATTAAAATAAATTACAATCCATTATACGACACATCACAGTGTTTTCATAGTAAACATGCAGTGGCACTTGTTTGATGCTCACTAAAAGCTGCCTGCTCTCTCCATCCAATCATTTTAATTTCACAGCCATCGACTGAAGTGGATTTTTCCACCTAGCAGAGTTCCTTCACTTATCTAAAGATGGCAGCTCAAATTATTATCCTATTGATTTGGTAATTGTATTTTGGTCACTGCTTGCGGCTTTAAGATCACTGCTGAACCACTTTTGAAGTATGGCCTCTCATAGGGGGGAATAAATGAATAGGAAATAAGCCTCGGTCCTCAGTGTTGAGCGGCAGCAGGCTTCCAGCCCACACTGGCTGAGCAGTGGCTCCTCCAAGTGGTGCTGCACTCGCAAGACACAATAGTACAAATAGCAAAGACGAGCCTCAACTTTCAATAAAATTGTCTTCTATGTGGAGACAGTTACTGTCACTAACAGTCTCTGTCTTTCTTTGGCTGACCTTGTCCTGTCCTTTTCCACATAGGACTACTAATAACTGCCACCGCAATCCATCAATCCATACATCACATAAATCAGCTACAATCAAACCGCCGGAAGGCTGTCACCTCCTGTCAACACAATCGCACACAGGCACTGAAACTCAAAGGCATGCAACATACGCGCACAAACCACCTGAAACACAACCTGCAGACGATAGATGTGCGCTGTCACTTGGTGCAGGCTTTCTATTTTAGGAGGGATTACATCCTTACTCTACACTTCAAAACCATATACATTTGATCATATGCAGTGCATGTCGGGAGCTCCAATTCACTCTTAAGTGTGGATAAATCAAACGTAACTGTTGCTAAGCCATATCTGGCGAAACAGCTCAATTTCCTTTCCATTCACTCCCACAGCTCTCTGTTGACAATGACGAGCCATTTCACAGCAAGTGGACCGGGGCTGGGAATACAATAACATTAACTTAAAATGTAAATTAGCTCTCACACCTCTGGCTCCTTATATTCCACCAATTGTCTGGCAGACCCATCGTATGAGTCACATATTTTATTGTTGGCTTTTTGTGTGCTGTGAAATTGTGTTCATCAGTTGTGGGATGCAGTTTGATATTCAACTGTGCAGCGGCAATGGAATTATATTTGATTGAAATCATTTCTATTCCCAGGTTCTTCAGACAATTCATTGGATCACTCACCACCTAACAAATATACATTTGCAGTTCTTGGAGCTTCTGAGCCTCAGTTTTAGAACAACTCACATATTTTTTTTTGGGTACCAAAAATCAAAAATGATTGTTTTGATAAGGGAAGCTCGACTGCATGTGGGCTTATAGCACATTCGGTTTGGCTGAAAGCCCCTGCTGAGCACTACAGGAGATGTTGTAGAGCTGCACCTGGCAGGGTTTTATATAGAAACCCTCCTCTGGAAAGTCCCTCAACTTAATAGTTGTACAATGCAAAATTACTGGAGTATCCCTTTAAAGTAGAATATTCATGACTTCATCTTCATCTTTAACGTCAATGAATGCCACTATAAACGGCGCTGGTCTTTCAGCCCACTGCTTTACAGTCTGCAGCTTTACTGTTTGGTTAACTTTCATGACGCTCATTAACCATGCTTCCAGTCGCAAAAATAAGTCTATGAGAAAATGACCCTACTCCTCACTTGATTAACTACCTCGATAAACATTGTAAACATGAGTTCAGGGTCTCAAACGTTAGTTTCAAGTCTTCTTCGATACAGCATGATGTTTATTTGATCAATTATGGGTCCCATTAAGAGTAAAATAGACAATAAAGCAGGGGATGCTTTGGCTACCTTGCGACTGAGAGGTCACAACCACGGCGTTGTCCGATTTGGGAGTCATCCGTGTTTTTGTCTTACCACTTTAACCCTTTCACAGTGTGTTTTCAGTTCATGAAAGTTAATTGTAACCATTTTGGTTGCCTAAAAATGTCTTATCCATTGTTTGGTCGTACTTAGCTCCACCCTCTTGTATCACTTCTGGTGACTACATCTAATTATTATATACAGTCAATGTTCCAGCCACAGCAGGTTGCTGTTTTGCCTTTTAATAAGTCTTGGCCATACACTGTGGTCTATAAAGAAAGAATAAACATCTTATTTTATTGTGATGTGTTTTAAGAGCCAATATAGTGCCTATAACTGGAGGAAAGAGACTGTTGTCTGTGGCCTTTAAAACTGTATTACTTCTTTCCTCTTACTACTGGCTCATATTTAGGGAATCCTTTGTGTCAGCACCAGTTTATAGCTCACTGTGGACCAGTTAAACAAAGAAAGAGCTGTGGAAAGTCTCTAGTGAATTACGACACAGTGTTACAGTCAGCAGCAGCAACGACAATTCACACTGGTGTGTTATTAACAGCAGAATGACAAATTCATGAATAACCACATTAGAAAAAAGGAATTCATACAATATTTCAGTTAAATTCAAGTAGTTCTTCATGAAAACAGTGCGCTGCTCTGCTCTGACGTGCCAGCAGAGGTCTCCAGAGAGCTGCAGTGGCCGGTCCTTTGTCTCACACCAAGTTTTCACTCCTGATACCTTTTCTGTCCTCTAATATGTGTAATAAAAACATGCAACACAATATATATGTTGTCGTTTTTGCTTTTTAATTTATCCACAGTACCTATCTTAATGTACACTATACATTGTGTTCATAGGAGCTGCCACTATACTGTACACCCACCAGTTATAGTTCTTCTGATATAAAACATTGCAAATTTTTAAGCATTTCAGATGTGGTTCTCTATTTTTCCTGAACCAGGAGCCTCCTTTTCTATCCCTCTTAAACACACACGGCATTGTCTACGATCCCGTTTCTCTCATGCACATGGCGCACTACGGCCAAATGACATCACTGACCGAAGGCAGGAGTAGGCCCTGCAGAGCTGGGGATGACACACTCCTATCTGTACAGGCCAGCAGAAAACAGCAGGCACGCGAGTGGTGAGGCCAATCTCAGCCCGCATCTCTCTCATCAGATGCGATTCAATATGGGACACTGATGACTGACTGAGCACAGCCATGGCGCTTCATGCCAAGGTCGCCAACCCAGTCCTAGTGGGTTTCTGCCCCTCTAATGACCCGGCTAGTTAGAGAATGACTGGCAGCGCCACTAATACTGGGTGCCTCGCCAGTTATGGTCCATATGTTAACATAGACTTGGGGAAATGTACCAAACGAAAACACAGATGCAAAGACATACGCATTCATGTTGATGGCTGACATCATTAGAAACAGGGTTGACCGCCTTACATATTTCATATGCTGTGGGTCAAACTGGAAAATGTAATTGTTATACAATGGCAACAATCCAGACCAAAAGTCTGATTTACTTTTCCATGTATTGTTGCTCATCGTGAAGCTCACAGTACGCAGTCCTACTGTCAGAGGTTTGCCTCACTAACACACACGCACACACACACACACACACACACACACACACACACACACACACACACACACACACACACACAGAGCGAAAACCTGACGCTGCGTTCAAGCACATTAAAAAAATTTCACCCAAGGACAGGACACGCACACACAGTATCACAGAGCACCTAAACTAGCTCTGACCGTTAATCTGACCGTTACTAGTTAGCTCTAAACTAGCTAGCCGCCACACTATGCTAGCAGCAGTCTAAACGTGTCAATAAAGTTAAACGTTTACTGTTGTGTATTTTACCCTCTTACTTTTAGGCGTGTCATGTGCAGTGTGTAACGTTAGTCAAGCGACCTTTTTCATAACAAGTAACAGTTAGTGTAAACATATTTTCATATTCAGTGACGTTAAATACGCAACGTTGAGCGTTAATTTAGCGACTAACCCGGTAACTCCGACACTTCGTTTGTTGGGCTTGCTAGCAGACTCACCTGGAGTTTGACGAAGGATTCATACAAGTTTCCTCATCTGAGGGGAAGGGTTGGGTAGCTCGTCGTCGTGCACTGACACCTGTAGTGAGGGCAGAGGAGTATCTTACTGTATTGTAGGTGTGTTGGCAGTTTTTTTTTTCTCAGTTCGTAAGAGACACTCAAGTGATAGCGTTCTAAATTTGAGCTCCGCAAACTTCACTCCATAGACCTGTATTGTAGCGCAGGTGCACATGTGGCCGTCCTGTACGTGAGGCGCCACGATGATGGTGAATGTGTTTGCCATTGGAGGTCAGGTTGTGTGACTATTAAAGTGGGTTAATGTAAGCAAAGCAGATAAACCAATGAGCTATGGAAAGAATGGCCAAAACCTCAGCTGCTCAAAGGTGAAATGTTGTTCCTGATTTCTCGTCATGTTATGTAAAAAAGGCCCAACCTCTGAAGCTTAGTTTTGCCTCGGATTAAACGGGCAGAGCCAGAAAGCTGATTACATATCTGTAATCTTGTTTTTATAAAACATTTCCAGTGGCAGAAGCACAAGGAGGGCCGGGCTGATTTATGCAGCCCTGTGATGATCAGATGTGCCAGCTGGAAGCGGCATCAAAAACACAGAAATGCTGGCATCTTGTCTACGTAATAACAGACAATTATAAAACTAAACATTTCTCGACAGAGACGCTCAACTCGTTTGTCCAGCGAAAAACGCTTCTCGTTAATTAGGGCTAGATAGTCAGCGACCTCTTGCTGATTCAGAGTCCAAAGGGAAATGGCAACGCAGATTTATCACAAACTGTTGATTCCCCTCAGCGATATTTAAACTATAGAATGTGTGCATGTAATGTAAAGACGACCTTTACATCGCCCTAACAAGCCAATGCTGCCAGTGCATGAAACTTCACAAAAGCTCATTTCAGTAGAAACTTCACTCACCACATGACAGATGACCTTAGTATGCAGTAAAGCATGCAGGTCATACTGTATGCATTCAGTAAAAAATACTTCTACTGTATCCATCAAATTATATTCGGTACATTGTTTAAAGCCCTGCTTCCATATAACTTGATCATTTGTTTGACTGATTTATGAGACAGAGCCTAGTGTGAACACATCTCCATGCTACAGATCCATGTTATGATATTAATTTAGGTCTGCCCAAGGCTTGTGAGCCAACATCCTTAGATGGTCACATTAAATTAGACCCTGAGACTCCACCGAATACTCTTCCGCCCACTGTTGTGAGAGAAACAGTGAGTAGGAGTGAGAAAGCAAAATAGAGAGTGACGTTTTCCAACAGAATTCTTTTATCTAGTGAAACCAGGACGAGGGCAAACTCATTTCGAGGGACCATTTCATGGGCCTATGTGCAGCGGAGCCCCATCTCACATCCGTTTACAGATAAACAACAGATAAATGGGATTATCGGCGGATAAGAAAATGATGGGACATTCAGATATCTGTATGTGATGGTGAGCTATTATTGGGACTGTGTGTAACAACAAGATTATGTGCTTCCCAGTGTAAATTATAAGCCTTTTGATGGAGAGTGAAATATGCCTAATTTACACGGTACTATTTCAGTCGCATTTGTGCAATTGGTTTATTTGGTGTGTATAGACACACACACACACACACACACACACACACACACACACACACACACACACACACACACCACAGGCTGTGACCAATGTAAAAAACAAATTAGATGCAAAACCGCATACGTGTGGAGTTGGGCATCAACCACCAAGTAGACATTCCCCATTAAAGAACATCCAAACATTGCAACTGATATACTATCAGAGGAAATAAGTGAGCTTGATCTAAATCCAGAAATCCACCTCATATGCAACCTCTCGTGAAATATTATAGTATAAGATGACTATTAGTAATGACTATAAGTGTAATATAAAGCTTACATTTTGAAGAGTAGAGTGCAGCGGTAGCAGCACAAACCAAAAAGCTCGGCCAGTTCGCTGTTATGACCGTGGATAAAGCAAGCTGTCACACTACCTATCTTAGGGTACAACATTTGTCTGATGATTAGAGGAAGATGAGGCGTGTGAGGACATTGTGTGAAACAGCCATGTTTCCCCACGACACCGATATAATGGGAAATTATTATGTAAATGGTCTGGAGCCAATTTACAATATTACCTTCATTGCCGACCCCAGTTAAAATGAGTAAACAGGAAACAATATAACAGCCATGGGGGGAATATGCTCCAAACCCAAAATAATAATTCTAAGACAGCATTTATGTTTTTTTCATGTTTTTGTTCTCACTCACAAGTTATGTCAAAGACAAAGGTCTATTTTTCAACAAGGTACATGGAAACATGAGGTTGATGCCAAATTGCCACAAAGAGCCTCCTGGTGATGCGGTCAGCTGTGTGTAGCTCTGTAAACTGTTAGCCGTTAGCCAAACACACCGTCTCAAAACAATAGAAGTCAGCGGGCAGTCAATGGTAGTATGAAACAGACAATAAAAGGTGCGAGAGGTCCATGAGCATGCAGCCAAAACGTGACAATCAACATATTATGCAGTTTGCTGCAGCAGAAATGCGAGGTTAGCGGTGGACAGACACAGGGGGGCACGCTCACTCACGGATGCACGCACACACGCGAGCGATTGCATGATTCTCCTTGGCGGAGATATTAATGACATTCCATAAGTCGACACACAGTGTGAACGTGCTGTGCACCCATATTTAAACAATCTTGTCTCATTTGACGACAACAGGCTTTGCACGCCGCCTCCAAGTGCAGCAGTTTGTAACAGCTCAACTGATGTGAGCGTACACATGTTGTACAAGTTGTACGAGCCAGTTCTTTTGGAGCATACCCGACCTGAGGTCAGGAGAACCATAATTCAATACAGAAACAATGGCAAGCCCAGTGAATACACAACGTTTGCTTTATAATGTTAGCGAGCTGGCTTCACTCCATCAGTGTCCTACACAAGGTGGGGGCTCTTATCAGGACCATGACCTGATAAGTATGACCAAATGCCCTTATTTTAATATAACTCTTGCCAACTGGCAAGCCGGCTCTCTGCTGGCTGAAAAGCATGCACCTATATTGAATATCATTCTCAGGTAGCTGGAGGCTCAATGCAAAAACCAGGAGTAAGCTCAAGTGAGTCCTTTTTTGGCCCTGTTGCAAAGGGGGGAAAACATCAAATAATCCATGTGCCACCCCTTATGTTTATTCTCCCATTCCTTGCACAAACACTAGCTGTCAAAGGCACTTAACTCCGATTACTCTGCGGTGTGTGCTTACTACATGGCACTGCAATCACTTCTCGGTGGGAGACAAGTTGATACGTTACAGGCAGTGCAACACTATCCAGTTGCTTCACTCTATTGGAGACAGGTGGTGGGGCACGGACACTTGTCAGTCGTGCTGAATGCGCTCGTTTCTCGGCGCTGCTCAACTTTCAAGCACGTGAAAGTGGTGCTTGTTGTTTTTTTTCCACTATTGCATGTGATACTGTCCTGTTTCGATGGACGAACCCTCCCTGTGGGTTTAGTGTGATGGCTCTCTCTGCCCCCCCCTCCCCCCTGGTTGTCTGTCTGCATCTTGTGTTTTTAGGAGCAACATTGCTGTGACCCATTCCAAACATAGAAAATGTCAACAGTTGTTTACGGAAACTTTTACTGCAGTCCAGGAAAACAAAGCATTCTGTGTTTGGTAAACAAAGCACCAGGATGTGCCGAGTGAGAGATGACCAGAAGATGACCAGCGCATACCACCCCTCTCTCATTATCAATTACAATGCAGACGAGGGCAGATCCCAGATCATCGCTATGCGTCTGTTAAAGTACTGTTGCTCTTTAACAGACGCAATGACAGGACTTCCAGTATTACAAAGGGAACGGGAAGTACAAGGCCCTAGCTGTTTCTGTTTCTGTTTCTTCTTCTTCTTCTTCTTCTTCTTCTTCTTCTTCTTCTTCTTCTTCTTCTTCTTCTTCTTCTTCTCCTCCTCCTTCTCCTTCTCCTTCTCCTCCTCCTCCTCCTTCTTCTTCTTCTTCTCCTCGTCCTTCTTCTTCTTCTTCTTCTTCTTCTTCTTCTCCTCCTCCTCCTCCTCCTTCTTCTTCTTCTCCTCGTCCTTCTTCTTCTTCTTCTTCTTCTTCTTCTCCTCCTCCTCCTCCTTCTCCTTCTCCTTCTCCTCCTCCTCCTCCTCCTCCTCCTTCTTCTTCTTCTTCTTCTCCTCGTCCTTCTTCTTCTTCTTCTCCTTCTCCTCCTCCTCCTCCTCCTCCTCCTTCTTCTTCTTCTCCTCGTCCTTCTTCTTCTTCTTCTTCTTCTTCTTCTTCTTCTTCTTCTTCTTCTTCTTCTCCTCCTCCTCCTCCTCCTCCTTCTCCTTCTCCTTCTCCTCCTCCTCTTCCTCCTCCTCCTTCTCCTCATCCTCCAAAGTCATCACACACAGATGCTGTTGCAGAGGCAGATACCCCCGACATCTGTTTCTTCAGTCCCTGCTTATGTCAGTGTACATGACATCTATTAAAGGCTATCTGCCTCACCGCTGGCCATGACACTGTGACTTCATAGTAAGACATTGTGCTGTGGTTCCCCTGATACCATCCAGCTGTGCTGAAGGTTGTTGTTTACTGGGCCCTACTATATATAGGGAGAGGAAGACAGAGCGTAGGGAGGGTAGATCTTTTCCTCTCTGCATGTTTTGGACATGTCTCGTAAGTTGCTAAGTGTCATGGGACGGTCTCAAGGCATGCCTGTGATGCTGCCTTTTAAGGGCGCTCAGTTGGAACAGACTCCATTTAAGGTTCAAAGGTCAAACACCTTGGATTTAATATCAAATGGCACATTCGTCACGACAATATTGGCCAAACATCTGGAGGCTGGGCGAGCAACAACCCATTCTTGATTCCAAAAACCTGTTTCCTGTCACAAGTTAAAAGCAAATGTAAATGTAATTGATGAAAATGCCTTTCAAGCATCTCTTTAAAAAGGATTAGACTTTTCAGTCAACCTGCCCAGTAACTGGAGCTCGGTAGAGCAGTGAAGTCCCAGAATGGCCTCTAAAAGCCCAAAGTACACATAGACGTTCCTGCTCATTGTTATGGGAACGGAGTTTCCAATAAAAAAAGATGCTTAAATGCTTTTGGCTTTGCTCACTCATATGAGTTTGTGTGTGTATGTCTGTGTGTATGCATGCATATTGCAGTGCCTCTGCACAAGAGCTTTAGAGGACTTTTGCATACTATTCCTTGCCAGAAAAGCGGAGGAAAACAAACACTGACTTTATTACAGTATTGAATGTGGAAACAAGTGGTATAATTTTCCATTAACTCCTACTGATGAAATGCCAAGAATGGCTCAGGGAAACGTGTGACATTTGACTTTGTTGGCGCCAAACACTGCGTTCCTCCACTGCTGCCTGACCCCTCACCTCTGGAAACTCATAAAAACTACAGCGCTCACTGTATCACTCAAAGCTGCAGAGATCCTCTTTCGGAGGACTGATACTGAGGCATCGGGTCTCCTGAGCAGCGCAGGTGCTTTCTGTCCAGCCAGGCTCATTGTGTTCCCATTCACTCCCACTGGTAAGCAGCAACCTTCATTCAGAAATGAGACCTGGGGCAACATAACAACGGGGATACAAACAGAGGTTTGTAGGAATACAAATGTAATTTGGGCTCCATAATCATTTTCTCCGACGCTGTGCGACTTTGAAAGTAATTTTCGAGTGAGTGCAGCCATCCATTATTCTGCCTAGTCTGACTTGCACACAACGGGACTAGAGGTGAGGAGGAGAGTGCTGTCGCACAGCGGAGTCTCAGCGTGTGTGACGACAGCGTCTATCTCAGGTGATGCACAGGTGAAACAATGGGTTTAGTGTTGTGCTCTCATCTCGCGGACTCCAGCGCTGGCTGGCAGTCTGACAGTATATATTTGCATAGCAGAGGTTAGGTAGAACACAAGGCTCTCTGTGTTCTACACTGCAATAAAGGAGTTTGGAGAAAGGCAGGCTGACGGACAGGTAGTTATTAGAAACAGCAAGCCGAATCGCCTGCTTTGAAGCAACAAAGGGCAGGAGACAGCGGCTTGTCTTTTTAGTTTTCTATGCAAAACGTATGATCTTTAGATGTCTTCAAAGTCAAGCAAAATGAAAGAGTGAATCAAAGATATCTCACAGCAAGCTGCTTTTTTTTCTGAAACAAACTTCATGACAATGTATTTCCGTCCCCTTCTTATGAGGGGGTTGGGAGATGAAACATAAACAGGTCCCTATGTTGGTCAGCTGGGCACCTGGCTCTACATTAAACCCTCCTGGGTCTGATTTATGTGTTAGTCTGATTAATGATGCTGTATGATACAACGTGCTAAGCTCCCTCACCCCGTGTTCAGCGGGGGTACACATCACAACAAGACAAAGCTTTGCTCCTTGTATGGTCCACAACATTCGCAATGTCGTCCACCTCTTGCTATAGTAAGCCACTTGGATTAGTCATTGATAAGCGTAGCTATAGAAAAATCAAGGGAGTTGTTCTTGGGCTAAGTGGCAGAGGTGATAACCTCCTTTAAGGGAACTATGGGGAGTTGCTGAGTATTGCTCTGACACATGTGGCAGTTTAACAAGGAAAACTCTGACACATGCCAACACTTTTCACCCAAACACACACACACACACACACACACACACACACACACACACACACACACATACACACACACCGTGATGCTATCATCCTCTGTCTCCTTCTACTGTCCACTTCTGTTGAATTCAGTTTGCCTTTCTCTCACTGAGTCTATTAGGTTTTACTCTGCGTTTACGTTGGACTCAAACCTTTTTTTTTGCAGCTCCCGAAGAGGATCAAAGTGGTCTTGACTCGAATACAAACAATGAATGTGTCATTTCCTGTTTCCTCAGAATTTATATGTGACTGCAGCACAATTTGGAGCAGGCCTATTTATAGCCGACTACCGCCACCACCACCGTGCAGCCTGAAAGTCACACCGGGAGATTTGGGGAGGGGAGTCCTTGAGCTCCTCTGTCAATGCGAAGCATTGCGGTGACAACTTTGCAGACGAGGCTGATCACCGTCCCTTGCTCTAAAGCACGAGGCTACAACCCTGAGACCTAGAATGCAAGCATACACACTCTCAGTAATCCAATGCATGTACACAACATCATGCATGTGCATGCATGTCATGTTTTGTTATTTGTGATTTGTCACTTTTTCTCAAATAGTAAGCCAGTAGCAAGAAGAGCATTCGGCTTACTGTAGAGGAATGACAAGGAGGAAAATAGGGTAATATAATAACTTACTTTATATCTTTTTTGAGAAAGTTCCAGAGAGAGGTTATTTACGCACTCCTGGCTGTCGTGCGGTGTCTTCCGTTTGCTCTCCCAGAGTCCCAATCAGAGAATGCAAAACAAACAAAAGTATCCGGTGTGCATCTCTAACACAGCAAGTCCCACTCCGCTGCTCACTGATGCTCTCTGGAATAAGGAGGGAACTCTGTGCACAGCTCCCAGGCTCACAGCCAATCATGTCAGAGTGGTTCCTGCCTCTTGGCCAATCTTGTGCCCCTCGTGCTCCAGCCTCCTACCCCCCTCCTCCTCCTGAAAGTTCCCATGGTTTGGACAAACTCTAGAGGAGAAGAGAGGAGTAAGACAAGAGTGGGAAGAACTGATCTAGTATTTACAGAATGGGGGAATTATAATTGAACAGTTGTTGATGTGTGTATAAGAAACTCGGAAAATTGTTGTGCAGTTTAATCTGCCAATGGTTGCCAAGGATTTACTCAGTATGTATTCTGTTCTGAGTTTTTCTTTGCAATTATTTTTGTTTTCTTTTTGTGTGATGGGTTAAAATTGCAAAATTTTGCTTATGCACCTTTACATGAGTTGTCAGTGGTGCTGCAATGTCCAGGTTGACCATGCTTCACTACTGCCTACATCAGTAATCTTAAAGGAATAGCTCAACATGTTTTAAATGTTTATTGCCTTTCTTGCCAAAAGGGGTCAGACGATAAGACGTTTGCTAAATATGAAGCTACACCCAGGTTAGCTTAGCTTCGCATGAAGAGAGGTAATGTCTACCTTGCCTCTGTTCTTAAGGTAGAAGCTCACTAATTAATGCATTCTTGTTTGATTAAGCGATGCAAAAATATGTTTGAAAAAAAAAGTTTGAAAACAACAAATTATGGTTTTTACTTGCTCTTGGTCTTGACTGTGCTGGTAGGTAGATTTTGTTACATTTGGACGGGGCCAGGCTCGCCGTGTCCTCCTGATTCCACTCATTATGCTAAGCTAAGCAAACGATCTATTGGCTCCAATTCATACTGAGCGGTCAGACAAGAGCGTGGTATCGATCTTCTCAACTTACTCTTGCCAAGAAAGCAAAGAAGCGTACAAACTATTCCACTAACGTGGGCTCACATTACATGACAAAAGCTGGTTCCTTTTAGAGATGCCCAAAAACCAGAGATAAATGAAATGAAATCCATGTAGGACTTTTTAGGATCTTTTTCCTGAGAAAGTAATGCAGGAATAAAGACTGTGACATATTGAAAAATAAAGACTGAATATGTTTTGACATATTAAAGTAAGCACACTCACATATGCACTTGAAATTAGTCCCAGAGGTGATGTGACTCTCTTGCTTCAGCGACCACAGGGAATACAGCGTTCCCTGAGAGAGACATGAATTGCAAATGTTCTTTGTAACAACACAAGACAGATATGGCTCGTGCTTCGGAGCCAATGAGCGTCTGCCTTGTCGTGTTTATTTTGGCTCCAAAGCTATCAGTGACACACACTGACGCACACATTCACACACCTTTCTTTTTGCCCTGCAGAGATTCTCACCTCAGTCAAGAGGCAAATTTAGTCAGACAGGACTTTGAGCAGCAGCCTGGTTATCTAGAGACTATTTGGATAAGGATCTGAGATAAAAAGTGCATGTTTTGTTTGGACAGTAATGGCGATGCCATGATGATGTGTATGAGTGCAGTGTGTGCTCTCTCAAGAGAGGAGTAGCCAGAGCTCACAGATACAAAGTAACTGTGTTATATTAGTGAGCCATAGGGGTCCATGTAGGAAGATTTTATTACCGTTTGACAGAGACAGTCTAGCCGGTTCCAGTCTTTGTGTTAAAGGGACAGTTCACCCGAAAATCAAAAATACACATTGTCCCTCTTACCTGTAGTGCTATTTATCAATCTGGATTGTGTTGGTGTGAGTTGCCTAGATGTGTTGATATCGATGGTAGAGATGCCTGCCTTCTCTCTAAAAAATTTGGACAATTTTTTTAAACCATACTTCCAATATGAAAATGTTTATTTTCTTGTCACTTTGAGTACCACAATACATACTCCCATTATATTGGAGAGAATGCAGACAACTTTATGGCCAATATCTCCAAAACAAGGCAAGATTGAAAGACGTGTAGACTTTAAACAGTCACGGAGGGGCTAATGAAAAGTGCAACCATGCATTATGGGAAATGTATGATCCCGCAGTTTTGCAGCTTGACCCATGCAAGAGCTTAAAATTGGTATATAACGGCATCTGTTGCTTTCCTTTTTGATGTTTTTTTGGAGGGGGTGGAGTTAAAATGTCCCTTGCAAGTCTCTCTTTAAATTGTATAGAACTACAGGTCAAAGTCAGTTCAATTCAGTCAGGCCACATGTGGATCTACGAAGGTAATAAGGCCTTGAAGATTATTGAAGCCCTGGCCAACGAACAGCTTGAAGAGTAAGCAGCACCTATGTAGCATTATGTATGACAAACATCAGGAATAATCCCATCAAATCAAATTAAAGTGTGCACTTTACGAGAGGCCCCTCTGGACAACTGTTGCCAAATCTGCCTCCCCTCCGTTCTTACATATCTGGAACACGTTCAGCTTACGGCTCTCATCCAGACAAACACACACAGTATTTGTATCGCTGATTCATGTGGCTGCGCGTTCTCCAAAACTCTGTCCCGGGTTTAGGCTGTAACACTAAAAAATAATGGCAAACAGCAACTGCAATAACCAGGAGGAACTAAGCTCAGAGAGTCCATGAAGCCTAACAAACACACGCAGAGAGATGAGATAATTGGAAATAGCATCCAGCAAATGTGACTGTGCAGTTGTTGCTTTTGAGAATTTCTGAGAACACATTTTGAAGTAATGTTCCCTAATGCTCCCTGAGTACCTCTAGTACTGCTCCCTCTAGTCTCGCTCTTATAAATACACACTGAAGGTAATGTGCCTCTTCCCTCATCAAAATATTGACTGGGAGCAGCTGCAACGGCCAGCCATTTTTCACACAGTGGATAATGCCGATGATTATTGAATCAGACTACCTCATCCATCAAGACAGAAGAGAATTTTTTTTTTAAACATCTCACAGAAATCTTCATCTCGAAGTTGTCACAGCTTTTAATCCGTCACTCAAGGTCGAAACTAAAACAGAAACAGATCTCGATTAGAAGAGTGATGTCCCTCTCAAATTTGCCCTTTGTATATGAAACTGGAGCCAAGAAACAATGAGCGTGGCTTGGCATAAAAACTAGAGACCGGTTCAACCAGCGAGCCTGCCTCTGTTCTACTCTTTCCCGTTTTTATGCTCAGCAAATCGTCTTCAAGCTCCAGCTTCACGTTCAACAGACAGATATGGATCTCCTCATCTAACTTGATGCTAGAAAGTAAATAAGCATAGGTATAGCTCTGCCAGGAATATCTAAATTCAGTTTCATGACGGGAAGACAAACGAGCAAGAAGCAAGACGGGCAGACAGAGATACAGGCAGCAGTGTAGGCAGGCCCTCAGGGGACCGGCACGCAGCCTGGATTCACTAAAGCAAGCAAGCAGAGTGCTACAGAACGAAGCTGTGTGGCCCCCAAGCTCATCGTACTCACAGGAGTGGAAGGGTTATGCTAATGCCAAAGGGTGTACGCGTTTGTTCCTCTTTCATACTGTTGCATCAAAACATCATACACTGGCTAAGCAGCGGGAAAATGAATACACATTTACATATGTGATTTGTCAGAGCAAAGGGGAATAGTTTAATCTGTAAACCCTGAAGGATGCGAGGCTGAAAACTCCTTGGACACACGGAAAAAATCCGATCGCAGGCCCACGTGAATCGTCTTTCTTGGCCACGCGTGCCTAAACAGATATGACAGCTCGCAGCCGCAGAGGCAGCAGCTGACACACACTGCAGCCCAGACTCTGAGAACCTATCGGAAGACAAGACGCTGATCAATAAGTCGACTTGGGGACAAATGCTATACTGCAGCGCGGTAGATAAGTACCTGGAAAACATCCCACCGTCCAAACGCAGCGTATTTGTTCCACGGTGTATTTGTTCCACTGCTGTGCACCGAGAGTTACTGCAAAAGCTGTTGACAGTCACCACCACAGGCGGGGGAGGCGACTCAGTGCTCTGCACAAAGGCCCAAAGGGACAAACACAGAGTTGAAAACATGCTGTAGACGTGCAAATGTGCAGGTGCACAGGGAAGCCTGCAGAGCTGAATCAACCGTTCGTCTAGAAATGTGTTCAAGTTTGCAGAAAAATCAAAAATGAGCCTATTTAATTATTCTTTGTTGTTATCAAACAAATAATTGATGTTCACTGTCACGTTGTCCTGCCACTGAAATCTAGATCTGTTCTGCCTCGAGACCAGTCTGACATCAAAACTCCCAGATTATGCAGCACTACTACTTAAGAGAGACAACGCAACATGACAGGTGTTCCGTTTGGGCCGCATAAAAAAACTAAATAGGATTAGGTTATTATTAGGACAACCAAATACACAATTATCTATATTACCAATAATTATTCTCAGAGAGACATGTGCTCTCTGCTGACACACACACACACACACACACACACACACACACACACACACACACACACACACACACACACACACACACACACACACACACACAGTGCCCTGCTCTGCTTTGCTCTTGTTAATATGAAGGCCTCAATACATCACCTCAACGTTTCTCATATCCAGAGGTTGAGAACATTTCATCTTTTGTTCACCCTTTTCTATTTATTTATGTTCTATTCTCTCCCACATGGATGTGCTTTTCTCAAACTCATGTCATGTTAAGAAAACAAACATGCTCGAGCGATTGTGCTACCAGAATCGTCGTGATCTGGCAAATTACAGTGTCCACAAAGAAAAGCAATTGTTTTCTTCCTTACTCTCATCTGCAATCAGCTCCTCCTGTCTGCTGTGAATCTTCCATCTCTAACAGCGTCACACCTCCTCCTGACAGTCACCACGGAGGAAGACAGCACCACGTTTCATCACATGTTGACGTCACCTTTCGATTGTGGCAAAGCGTGACAACTGTGGCATCATTAAAGCACCTCTCGACATAGAGAGTCACCATTGAAGCACCTCTCGACATCATTAAAGCAGACACAATCAATTGTTTCCTATTTACAATTGACCACGTGACAACTTGTGTGAATGCTGCAAAGCTATAAAACCACAGATGATTAGAGCTTCCTCTCAGCGCTGACCGAGAGAGAGTGAATATTGGACTTTCGTATGACAGGAGGCAGGAAGTATACGTCTCCATGTGAACGATGACGTGCTCCACATCTGCTGGATGCCCCTTCAGACCAGTGGGAAAAAACTAAAACTAAAACATGACCACAGTTCCATGTTCACGTATAGCCAGAAACTGAGGCCTTTGATAACATTCAAAAATATCCTTATTTAACCAACTTCATTTTTATTGCATACTTTTGCAAATGGGTGCCCGACATGGATGAGATGCTGTAAATCAAATTAAATTTTACACCAGGGTCAATGGTCCATTTAAGTTTCAAACAGATCAGAATGCAGAAAAAAAGGTCACTGCATAGATGACATTGTTCCTCTGTCAGAACAAATTGAGACTGAAGCAGCAACATATCTATGTCATTAAGGACGCTTCGAGGTAAGGAAACTAGCCCGCAGATGGAGATGATACTGGACATGTCGGAGGTCATCTTTCTTCCAGTACTAGTCTCTAAATCATGATAAAAGGATGGCAGATGTTGCCAATTACTATGATTACCATTGCGCCACTTCTGCTGTTCTTCAGTGAGCAAATTGGAGGAAAACGTTTGGTTTTTGCAAAGCACATATGAGACGACTAATTGTGACATAAATGTTTCTAACATCAAACCCTTTTTAAATCTATAAGTCATTGCGTTTCTCGCCAGGAACAAAACCCTGCTCACTGACTCACCTCATTCGTGTTACACCTATTTGCAGTGATGAGACGTCTCACACATTCAGCCTGATAATGACCTAGTTATCCCAGCCTCTCCCACAGTAAAACACAGGGAATGACCTGCGAGGGTGGCTCGGAGACACCCGGGTTGTTGGAACTCATCATGATGAAGAGCGATCATCCAATGCCCCCCAAGGGTTGGGCCGTCCTGCTGCCTGCTCTCATCTCTCCTTTCAACCGGTTAGTTGAGTTTCAGCACTCATATACCGCTGTGTATTTTTTATGGAAAAGCACAACAGACTTTAAATGACTGTAATTTGAAGCTTTATCTGTATCTAAAGCTCTCTTATTTTCCATACTGCAGCCGAGTGTCATTCAATAAAATGCTGCGTGGCTGTTGTTTGGTGGCGGTGTCATTATGTACCACTTAAGTGCAGATGGACGTACAAATAGACATGTCAGTGTGCTCTCCTGTTTCCTGCATGAGATGTGATGGAGAGGAGGGAGTTAGACAGGAAAAGAGCTGCATGTTCTAAATAAAATAAAATGTAAATATCTGAATACACAGACATATCATTTAAAAACTGTATAGAGGATTTGCATTGACTAACATTTATTCAAACCACTTGGATATTTTCATGTTCATCTGAAAACATTAACTCAAAGTAGATTTAATGTGATTTTATTTCTTTATGAACAGAAAGTGTCAAAGTGAAAGCAGATGCAAAATGATCTAAATTAGTTTCAAGGTTTGAATTAAAAATACTTGTTTGCATAAGTATTGACCCTGTATAAAGCCAGTATTTAGTGGATGCGCCTTTGGCAGCAGTTGAGTCTGTGTGGAAAGGGCTCTAAAAGGTTTTCATATTTCATTTCTGTAACAACGGCTCAAGCTTCGTCTTGTTGCAGGGACATCGTGAGTGAATCGCCTTTTTCAAGTCACAAATCATCAATTGGACTGAGACCTGGACCCTCTGGGACATCTCCATTTGGTTCTTAAGGCATCCTTAAAGCTTTGGCTTTATGCTCGGGCTCATTATCTTGCAGGATTTTCATTCAATTAGTTTGCATGGTTTAACTTGGGATAAAAATGTAATTTACGTATATACTTGTCTCCTGGGTGAGAAAATACATTTGATGTGATGAAAGTCCGCTCAAAATTGAATATCCTACGTTTAGTAGGATGAAAATCAATTCCTCTGTTCAGAAAACACAAACGAAAAACAATTAATTATTCTGTAGATACAGTAATCCACAGATCATTTTCATGAATGCGAAATAAATTGTATCTATAGTTATGTGTGTGGTGAGCCATCTGATTAATGCACTGAAAAGGGAGCACACCAGCATAGTCTCAGTTTAACAGCAGCTCCTACTGGTGAAAATAGCTCATTACAGTCAGGCCAAAGCATCACTTCAATTAAAATATGAATTTCATAAAGCCAGTATTGACTCTAGAGTTGCACAAGTTTGAACATATTCGATGTGTAAACTTTCTGTTGGAAGTTACGAATCGGGAAAGTACTGTGGAAATGTTGACAATGTGGATTGTGTTTAAACTCCTTTAAAAGTCAAACTCCTCAATAAGCATGGCCTATCAAGCTAAATCCCACATAAGAGCTATATGACTAAAGGGGTTAAGTATTAAACCCTATGCTTTGCTTAAGGTATCTGATGTATACATCCCTTAGGGTCAGACACCGCTAGTGTCATGTTGGATGCACATGTGATGTAGAATCCACCGACTGTGCATGCAGAGGATTGTAACTGTACAACCCTAATTGATAGCACCTGAAATCTCTTAAACTGCAATATCAGCTTGTTTCACTTGTGAAATACATCAAATCGCGCAAGCTTGGCCACACGGTTCCATTTAAAATCTCGTTTCTACAATATTTTGCCGGCTAATCTTAAATTTGCAATTACTTTGCCCAAGTGAGTTGCACCAACTTTCCAAATTAAAAACACTCCCACAAGAAAAATATACATTACAAGTACATGGTCATTTATTTTCATATAAATACATATAAAATACAATATAAACATCTCACTTCACATCATTTCTTATAGTCGCCTAACAACTATTGGTATAACAAGGGATCTGACAAAAAAAAAAAATAATTCACCTCCTTGTATGCAATGCATAACTTTAAATCTTTAGTGTCAACTTGGATTTGCACCTGAATAATAAAAAACAGGTGGAACTATTTCCACATCAAGCTCAATCCTGTGCACTAGAGCCACCAAAAATAAAAAGAGCAGAGTGTTACATTCAATCAGTTGAAGGCCATCATAACTGATATAAAACTAATCCACAGACCTTAGTCCAAAGGCACTACTCGACTCCGGCCACCTGAAGACCTTGTTAGCCACAGAAGTTCAACACATTAAGCAAAATACTTTTTTTTTTTTTAAATAAAAAAAGCAGGCAAGAAAGGCTGCTCATGTTTTGTCTGGGTGGCTTAATAGTGAATCCATGCAATTGTGCATATTGCATTCCTATAATACAGTGTTATTTTGCAATAAGGACGTAGTAAAAACTAGCTCAAGCGCTGGGTCTGTCAGCCTTCCTCTGGCATCTCTGTCACATCATAGCTTCATAGGAGAATAAGTTGATTCTGCCGTTTTAAAAAGAGCCCTTTTCACCGCGTCCGTACCATCAGCAGCAGTTGTGACTCAACCATAGAGAAGTGGGCGTGCATATGTCATAGAAACTAATAAGAAATAACCACCATAAATAACTATCATGTTCTGCATGCACGTAACCGTTTGACGACGACAACCTGAACGGGAGATGTGTAGCCTGAACACCATTCACAAAAGAAAAGAAAAAAGAATCGACTGAACTGTCAATGTCATTTTTTTTTTGGCCAGGTGAAATAAACGCTTCAGTGCACAACTTTTAAAACCCTTAACTGGCTTTCCTAAAAAAGTTCATAGAAGTAAGATCAAGTCACAGAAGTTATAATGATCTCAGGATTAGAACCTTTCTTCAAGGAAGTCCAGTTTGACTGTATAGCCGCGGGTCCCACAGTCTTACCATAGGTGAAGCCCTATAGTCAGTGTGAATAGTGGAGTTGAATTTTTTGAAATATTTTAAAACCATACTGTAGTAGAAAGGAGGGATATTTGGGTACTTCCATAGCAGAACTTTGAATTCACCTTCATTGTAAACAAAATAAACAAGATAAAACCCTTCAGCTTGAGTCGATAAACCTCTTAAATATAGCTTTGGTCAAAATGCAAAGATTGTCTTTTGCAGTTGCAAGTAGAAAACCAGTCAGAAAATACAGTCCAAACTAATTGGAGTTGAATCTCAGATGCATTTTGCATGCATGAATGAATGAGGTCAACCCCTCCCGACGAGCAGAGACCTGCGTCACTCTTCTTTGTCGTGACTGGCATTTCCATTCATAAGCCCGTTGCTGTGGTGTTCCCATTTCTGATTCTGCAGTACTTTAGGCAGCCTCTTTCCCTTGGTGTAGGCGTGGTACCAGAAGTTGAGGAAGAGGAACAAGAAAATCAGGCCGTATGCTGCGATGATGTAGACAAAGATGGGAAACTGGTAGGTGCAGTCATTCAGGAAGAAATACTGGGAGATGTGGCTGGTCACAACAATGAACTGGATCTGGGGATCCACAGAGAAAGAGAGTTTGTTCTGCCATCAAGGTTCCACACATGAACACTTTGAGATCACAAAGGCATAAAAAAGTCATTCAATCAAATTTAAAAATAACATACCAGCTGAATGGTAGTCAGGTGCTTCTTCCACCAAAGGTACTTCTGATATTTGGGGCCCAAAGCAGTAAGGCCGTAGTACGTGTACATGATGACATGGACGATGCAGTTGAGCAGGGCGTGAAATGTCCCCATGCCGCCTGAAAATAGGGAGGGAATCAGGGAGAATGTCACAAAATGTCAAACGAAGTGAATGCAATTTCATAACCTATATTTTGAACATAGTTTAAAAAAAAAAAAAAAGATTCCTACCTGCAGAAAAGCGAACGCCAAACCACCAGGTGAAGGGCATGATTGAGTGATGGTAGACATGAAGAAATGTCACCTGGCTATTCCTTTTCCTCAGCACAAAGAAGATCTGAAAAGAAAAACAATTTTTTTTTACAGAACTACACACAGAGTCTTGTGAAACACAATACATGAAAAAGGAAACATATTCCATAGACTGTGCCAAATGCCAAACAGTGATTTTGTCACTTACCGTATCCAACATCTCAATGAACTTTGAGAAGTAGTAAAGCCAGCATGTTGCTGCCATCTAAAGGAGAAGATAAAGAATGTTTCAGCGCAAAACAAAAAACACCAGATCTGTTACTACATGTTCTGTGCCAAATTCTGAATCAGATGTTATATCCCAATCTGTAAAAAGGAGTGGCTTACCCTCACACCCTGTTGTGATTCATAGTCGACCGGGTCACAGCGGAAAGAGTATCCGGTTCCCCACCCTGACATCACAAACTGAAGCAAACAACAGTGTGGTTACTCACAAGTAACTGGCTATGAAAAATAAATCCCAATAACTTTACCTTAAAAACTTAGATTTTTAACTAAGTCTCAAAATCGTATAATCGCTCAAGTTACCGAGTTGATAGTATTTCACAAGAGAAAATTAATCATTCTAAAAAAAAATGAAAACAGTTTTGATACTGGAAATTCAGTACATTGATTCAAGTAGGTCTTGATAAAAGTCAAGTTGAAATTCTGCAACATGAAAACAAAATACACCTGCCGAATCTGGTTTGACCTCAAAAGTCAAGATAGAAAAATGTCCACAAACAAGAGTGTTGCACAAGACTGCTGGCATGAGACTGCTGACAGACAGACTCACGGCATGTCACATTTCTTTTCTAAACATTGAGCCCAACAACACAGGAAGTACCGACTGACTCCACTATGAGGACGTGAACCAACTGACGCTAAAGACAACGGCACTCACCTCATAGCACATGTAGAGCGAGAGAGCCACCACGCTGAAGTTGTAGACGATGAGGACTCCCTTGAGGTCGAAGGCCTTGCGGTTCTCCATGACCCGAGGCCCCAGCGATTGGACAAAGTAAATGTACGCTATGATGACGGCGGCTTGGGGGAGGGGCGACGACATCAGGAACCAGCTCGCCGTCCGTCTGTCTGCAACACAAGATCGACGACGGGTTTCGAGAGGTCAACAACGTTCAGGTGCAGAGGATTTTTAAGCTACAAAAAAAAAAAAAAAAAAAAGTACCATGAAGGCACCTTGAACGCTGAAAGGATTTACCTGCATTTAGCATGAACTCATCATAAATGAGTGCGGCTGAGGACTTTATATTATCGAATTCCATTTTCAGGCAAGACGTTTGCAATTTACCTAAAAAATGAAATAGAAAAAAAAGGAAGAAGAGCAAAGACAAATGTTAGAAAGTCAGTTTGGACCAGACTCAAGGTCACACAAATCAGGAGTCTTGTGTTCAAGATCTGCAAAAGAAGTTGTATGCGTAAATGTTTGGACACAGTCAAAAGCTGCTAAACACACAGAATGGAGAACACACTACATTCAAGTGTTTGTTTTATTTGAAAAAAGACAAAAACACTAATATTTACACTGAGGGACCATGAATGTTCACTTTCATTATTAGAACTATGAACCCAAGCAACGGTTTACAAAAGTAAAGTGGCACCGACAGCCCACAGTTTCCGCCACGCTCAACCGGTTTTTCCATTTCACAATGGAATTCTCCCATCTGAACAGTGTTCAACAACTGGCAGAAGAAAACCACCATTTGTAGTGCCGGCTGTACTCGGCCATTCTTTGCTGCCCCACTCGAGCATCTGAGGCAGACAAAGCCAAGAGTGTACGGGGAGTACAATGAGTAGCAGTCAGTGACAGTTTTCAGAGAATGAACAACAGTGTGACGAGCATTAATTCCAGAAACATGTATGCATGGATAATGTATATAGAATAGGCAGTTTAGTCCGTATAAGGACCCCTGTGTTGTCACAGAACTATGCTGCCTCGACTCCCTTCATGACGAGGACATTGTGCTTTTTCTATGGAGTGTAATTAGGCAGACATTTTGTAACTATATAATGTGACAAGAAAATGGTAAAGTTAACAAATTCAAAACTGAAGGTAAATGGGATGAAATTATCTGGGTGGTCCTGCAATCAGCGCTGAAGCCTTTACTCTGAACCCAATAGTAAGGGCTTCACGAGTTTGAGAGAGTGTGTAGATGTAAATGAAGAAACACACAGCACCCCTATGTCTGCCAACCAGTGCATAGGCCACAGCCCTACTTTACTGGTTTTCAAGGTGTGTCTACCTGAATACAACGGGAACTTGAATAGGAGTTTAAGTCAATAGATGAACGTAAAAAAAAGAAAAAAGGACACATTAATAATGCATGGCAAGCATTGACATGCCAATTAAGGTTATAGACAGAGCTGCTGACGTAAAGGCTGATACTCCCATAGCACACCCTCGTTTTGTGTATCTTCAATGTCTGTAATGTCAACTCCCATTACACAAGATAACGATCCCATTCAATAACTAAAGCAGACGCTGACGCATTCATGTAATAAAGATAGAGGATAAAAAATAAAATCATTTTCCAGCCATACCTTCAAAAAAGCAAAAACACAGACACACATTCAAGT
The DNA here is from genome assembly GCF_910589615.1 of Taurulus bubalis. Lineage (NCBI taxonomy): Eukaryota > Metazoa > Chordata > Actinopteri > Perciformes > Cottidae > Taurulus > Taurulus bubalis. The sequence continues at coordinate 6,821,343 of NC_136596.1, read as the reverse complement.
TAATTATATTGTGAGTAGCAGCTATTAAAGTTAAGGCTCGTGCCTAAAAACCAATGTTCAGTTTGTGCCCAATTAAAGCAAACATGATTTTATATATATATTCATTCTTAGCCAGTCAGTATCGCTTTAAGTCTCAAGTGGCTTAGTTGATGAGGACCAGGTGACGTGATTATTGAAAAACGGGTCCAACAGCTTCCATGCAACCCACCATGAAAGGAAACGTTTCCGTCATCAGGGGCACGCTGTTGAATCGACGCACCTGCGTTGTCAGATTTTAATCAGGTGATTTCCAGTGGGGTCGTTTTTATCACTTCACTCGGATTCAGTTAAGAAAAATAAAGCACCAACCACAAACCTTTTAGCTGCAGCTGCCAGCTGATGGAAAAATCCTCGTCTCGTGCCAAATTGTCTCTATCCAAACTCCCGGCTTACCTGCCGCTTCCCTACAGGTGTGCCTCCTGCTCTGTTCACGCGCTGCCACCGCGCGCTCTCCTCGCTTCTTATGGGAGACAACGGAGGGCGTGGTCTGTCCTCCAGACACGGCTCCGCGTTCGCTGATTGGGCAAATTCGTGGTTCAACATTTCTAGTTCATTCTTGAGCGATGCCTCATCTACGTCTGGATTGTGCAATAGTACAGGATATTCACCTTGTACGTAATTAAGTGGTTTCAGTATACACACACACACACCCTAAGAAAAAGGAGGCTCATAGACAGAAGGTGGCATTCCCAGTGGCTTTATTACGAGACATACACACTTCAACAATACAATCAAGACACTTCAGGTAATTCGGGGGAAAAGAGAGCCTACTGGCACATTATGTGTCGACAGACAGAAACAGTATTTTTGATAGTTGTGTTTTCATATAAAAATCACAAAATCAACAACAACAAAAAAAATAAAAAAAATAAAAAAAATCACTGGACTAAGATGCAAGGAATAATGGTATATCATAAAGAGTAACAACCGATTCCTCCCACAACAAAACACAGACGTGTTTTGTTGTGGGAGGAATCGGTATTAAACCTTATTTGGGTTTAAGGTGTCCTCGTGGTTATCAAGGCATTATGTAAAACTATGAGAAGGGTGAGTCAGAGAGTACAGTATCATTATCACTTGCAGCTAGTTTCAGCAAGGAACGACAGCAGAACTTATAAACAAATGCAAATGTGGCAGGAATGACAAAAGGACAATGGTTACTCCCACATGAGGATTATTGACAGTCTCTTCTCATCAAGGACCATGTTGGCTTTCCATACAAATACATTTTATTTTTTATTAAACAATGCAATAGAAAATGTGCAAAATGCAAACATGATTCAAAGCATTGTCAATATATAAAGTCATACAATTATTTACACAATTAATTTTCATTTGAAGGCCTTCGTCTTTGTCTGCAATGATTAAACAGGAGACGTGTCCATAAACCCATAGATATCTTCACAGGGGACCGAGGACCATCATTAACTTGTCATTTCTTTTTCACAAGCTAATCGTAAAAGGAGGTGTGCTCATTTGCACGGTCAGACCACATGTCCACATATTCAAAACGCCAGCATTAATCTTCATCGCTGCTCCATGCGTCCTGAAAGGCAGGGTTCACTGAGGACTGGCCTGCAGCAGTGGCCTGGAAGGAACCAAGACATTCATCTCAATACCACGTCTGAATTAAGATACTTATCCTAAAAAAACTAAAAATATTACATATGCACAAAGATCTCATGGGTATAACACCTACTGTTTATCTGATAAGTGTACAAACTAGTAAGAACTGCTGGAAGGTGGAAGCAGCATGACAGAGCTGCGTAGTGGGGACTGGTGTCCTCAGCATGTGCAGGGAGAGCTTATCAATGATCTCATTTATGCCATGAAGACGAAACAACACTCAGATTGAGATCGTCATAAACAATACAAGGACATAAAATAGCTTCCTGTTATTGGGGCTTGTACCTGAGTTGTGCTTTTTGACTCTTCCTCCACGTCTGAGGCACGCAGGACAGGAATCCACGCCAGGATATTACAGTCTTTACCTCCAGTATACAGCTCCTACATACAGCAGAAAAAAAGGATACCTCAGGGTTTACACACTGTCACAGGAAAACAAAAGAGGAGCTGCAGGTGCAGCATAACTTCACCTTAAAAGCACTTCCAAACATTGACATCAGCCCCAGAGGACCACCAGGGTGTTGACAAGCGTGATGGGGACCAAGAGTAAAAATAATTAACAAGCTCAAAACTGTGTCCATGCGACGGAAGTGAAAACATGGGACAGCACTCTGTGAAACTCGACTGATCAGTGTTGTCATCAGACAGGACTGCTTCAATAGAAGTAAGACCTATTTTCAGGACTGGATCTCCTCTCCGGGAACTCTCCAGAGTGACAAGCTGCCGAACAGCATTCCCGTGTTACACATCGGTGGTTTAACTGAATGTTCCTAATACTTAAAATCATTACTCCCGACACTAGAGTAGAACTAGAAACTTGAAGTATTGCCATATTTGGTGAATATTTTAGGACATTGAACAAGCATGTTGATAAACTTGTAGGACAATCGTGAGTAAGAAGTATGATGACGACATCAGGGATTTACAGATGTATCGGCAGACTCCTGACTTGAGCCATCAGCTTGAATAAAAACAAATATTAGTTTTCGACGGATATTAGTGTCAATATGTGGCTGACATTGTGAAATCAGCAACGTAATAAAAAATAGTGATGTCTTTGCTAAATGTCCAAATATTGCGGTCACTGTTTTCATTGCCAACCGAGAAATTAAACCTCACAATGCCTAACCTCTTGTTGCCTGTGTGAATGTAAACGGTACATTACATTCCATACATTTATGAAATTAACTTATCACATCCCTATTCCACTGACAATCCCATCCTTCATTCCTCAAAACAACAACAGGCACAAACCGAGCTTTGTATGCACAGATGAGGGTGAAACTAAACAAACACCTGCCAGAGGAGACAGACATTCTGTCTGTGCAGTGAAACCATCACCACTTGTCTTATGAACACAACCGGGTCGACATTCAGGCTGAAAGCACGGACTGGGATCACACAAAAGGGATGGTATTTGCATTTATGGTAGCCCAGTATAGCTGAGGGAACGTTGACTTAACCATGTTATCCGTCTGGGGTAAGAGGCTCATTTGAGACTGCCATGGTGATTACACATTTCAAATTGCCCTTACTGCAGTGACAACACCGCACCAGTTGACGAGATAACATTTAAAAAAGGACGGAGGCTATAAATTATCTGTGAAGCAGACCTGCAGAACAAACAGAAACAGATACATGGAAATACAAACAAAGGCCATACGGAGGATAAAGATGGCCGCACTGGCCAGATGCAGGGGACTGTTAATGCGCCTCACCTGGTAGTCTGGGTGGAACTCGCAGCAGTCGACGTTGTTGTAGTGACCCCTGAGCATAGTGACCAGCTCTCCCGTGTGCACGGCATACACGTTTACCGAGCTCTGGCATGGCACGAACACCAACTCTGGGCTGCAGCCCCGTGACACAGTGAACTGGAGCCTTTTACGACTCCCGTTAGAGACCTTCCCGTAATTTACCTGAAGGACAAACAGTGAAGGCACACAAGGTTCAGATGTGTGTTAAATATATACTGCTTCTTACACTAAACAACGCAAGATGATTCTCTGTATGGATATTAAGCTTTTCCATTCTGAAACAGACATACTGACTCTCTATATTTAGTGCACAACACCAAAACAACTGCTTACCTCCAAATGTGTCACTGAAAAATCCAGGGTGCCTACAAATTTCCTCTTTTTAGATTTTCTTTGTGTCAACTTTTTATTGAGTTTGTCAAATAAACATTGCTGTACACAAGCTACCACAGACAGGGATTAATGCATTAAAACAATTTCCTTGCAAAGAAAAAGGGAAAGAAATATGAATAGATAATTAAATTGACAAGCAAACAAACAAAAAGATAAGGTGTAGGTTGTATTCTGTCAAAGTGCTTTTTTTTTTATGAGATAGATATGTTCACCCTAATATTGTTCCAACTGAACTGTCCCTCAAGGTCACACCAAGTTGTCGATGGTTTTATCTGAAATGACCAGGAACATAGTTTAAAATCACGTAACGGCGGACCACTACAGTGCTTTGAGCGTCTATACTGCCATCTGTAGTGGAGACACTGCAGTGGCAGAGAGAGAAACCATTGGCAGTTGTAACAAGTTCACACTTTCATGTGATAAACTAAACCGGGCCTCACTCAGAGAAACAAAAACAGCTCCGTAGCATTACTAGAGGTCAAAAACTCTGCAGGATACCTTTAATTTCCGACCAGAGGAACAGCACGGCAAGACCCCATCATTTAAGGCTCCTGAAACTGAAACCGTTCAGGGCTTTCAAAACCATTTAAGCCCCTCTATTCAGATGATAATTTAAAAGACTTCTCCAGGACTTGCAGAGCCCCTGAAATCCAGACGAAAAGGAACTAAATACTTCATCCTGATGGCGCACAATCACTTTGCTTCATTCATGCCCGTGAAACAGGTTTGAGTCGCATTCCTTTTACGCCCCATAACGTGCCACACACATGCCTCATCTGTAATCTTTGATCTTTGCTCGAAGGTCATACTCTTTAAGTTACTATAAGTCTAGTGAAACAGGCTGAATATATAAATATCTACCATGGCAATGGAAACAGCAATGGGAAGCGGCAGAGAAGAAAAGTCAAACAGGAGACTGTGAGAGGACAGACAGTAGATACATGGCTTCCTTAGCGTTAGGATGAGGTCACGTTTCTGTGGTTTGGGGTTAAATAACAACTTCTCCATTAGTTGATGTATATCCAAGACTATAAAGCAAGGTTTCTTAAACACCGGCCTCCTGTTGGCTCAGTCTGACCAAAAACCACCCATTAATGCCATGTATCCACCTCTCTCTGCTCTAGTTTCCCTGTCACCTTTTTTCTATCATCATGACCAACACCTCTGTCCTGAAGAGCCTGAAGTGCTGCGGCGCAAACAAAGCTGTCAGGTTTGGTCAACAGTGGAGGATTGTTGGTTAGCGGTTGATAACTAAACAGGAATTTCTGTTTCCCTTGTTTACATGGCAATACCACCAGAGAATATCAAAAAGTATTGCGAGTAATAATAATGTCCTGTTGCCCTTGAAAAGTGGAAAAAGGTTTCCCTCACAATTTAAAACCAAATTCAAGAATTTTTGGGGTAAAAAAAAATAATTAGCAGCTTGTTTTGCAAGAAGAAACCGTGTAATTCATGTCCATCAATCACTGGAGAGATGTGCATTAGTTTTAAAGGAGGTGGTTTCTTGTCCTGGGAAGAACTTGCGCTGCAGCATTCTGTGCATACAGACACGGCAGGCTCATCTTACATAAATCTAATGAGACAAAAAAAATAAACTGCACATATTGTGTTTGGAAGGAGCGAACGAGTGAGTCATCTGGCTTCCTTCTCATCTCTGTTGAGAGTTGCACATGCACATTGGAAAATCAAGTTTTAAAACCGGACGGGACATTTGGGGTATTTATTAAAGTCATTATTTACACTTCTTTGGAGGATCTAGATTGGCAAAGGCAAATTAAATGGGTCTGTAACTGCTGCAACTAGATAATCCAAAAGGTTAATCCAAGTAGATTGAAAGGACAAAGCACGTAATCTCTCACACAGACTTTACCAGTGTGTTTTCCCCAGTAGCACTATTCCACAGTCGCATCCGGTCATCGGTTCCCGTGGTGAGGAGGTAGAGGCCATCCGCAGTGAAGCACAGGCCATTCACTCTGCCATTATGAGCCGTGTTCACTGGTGGGACACAGGACATGCATTTGTCATCTCTTTCCTCCTCCACCGGCATCAAGACCCAGCATTTACATATTTATACCACATAATCGTCCATATTTTAATGTCATTCTTTGAGTGTAATTGTTGTTCAAATCCCTTGCCTTCCTTTACAACACAGATGAATTTAGATAACCTGAGTTCATTGCAAACTGGTTTTCTCTCAACAGTGACCTTTTGTCCTCGAACAGGGCCTCAGGCAGGGAAACAGATTCTGTAAGAATGTTGACCTCTCGGCCAGAGGGACACACTCCGTTGTGTTAAAACTGGAATAACATGAAGTTATTAGAAATCCAAGCTATAAGGGACTCAATTTTCTCCTACCACCAGCTTTTAAATGCATCATTAGAAGCATCAGTCACCAGGAAGATGCATTCTGGGACACTAGATCAATGTGTGCACCCACAGTTCTTCAGTTTGTACTTCAAGACATGTTGGGCTAGTATGCACCTCAGCTCCTATTCTATGGGCACAGTAAATCTCTGCAGCACCACGAAGAGGTATATGCCATATCTTGGGTTTGCTAAAAGGACATCTTGGACAGTGATGGTTGAGAAATGTATGGAAAAAGAGACGGGGAGAGGCAACAGTACCTGCCTCAGAGGCGGCTTTGGATTTGTCTCCGTTGTGCTGATCCAGAGTGAAGAGACACCCAGAGGCCCGGCGCACATCCCAAACTTTCACTTTGCTGTCTGCACTTAGGAGGAAAATGAGGGAATTATTTTTGTTTCACAGTCTCCTGGTTAATTAACGAAATCCAATAAACAATTCAAAAATAAGGAGAAATGTGATCATCCCACTAAATACAACACAGGGATGTAGAGGTACAATACATGCTCAAACATATGTGTCACACTAGTGTTTGTTTTTAAAAGATCGGTTTCCTGTTGGGTACATGCTGCTCCATAATAGAACATCATACACTTCTCTGTGTCGCTCGGTGGCAGTTGTTTTCAAAATCACTTACAGTCCGCGGGGAGAGCGGCACACTGATCCCAATAGGTTAATTAGCAGGTCTAATGTAGCATAAAGCAGATGGGGACTGTATCTACCATATGCTATACTGACAGGGCTACTCAAGTTCCACTGCTGCTCGCTATCTGCTAGCGATGTGGCGGCATTATACTTGACTCAGGGCTGCAATGTGGCCAGATGCGCACGCACTGAGGTGACAAGAACTGCTGGGACACAGCATGGTGGGGATTGCTCCACACCAGACAGTACTTGTTGTGCTGGCTTATGGAGGGCAAACGAGGTGAGGCTTAACCTCCGCAGAAAGACTGTCAGTCAACTGAGCTTACCTGGCAGTTGCTAAGATGTGCTCGTATCTGGGCGACCACCGCACAGACAGGACTTCGGCTCTGTGACCTGAAGGGGGAAAGTTATTGTTTATCTGTGCGAGTTCCAACAAAAAAAAAAAACTGCAGGAAAAGTAAGTGCGTGTATTTGTGGTCTGGTTCACTAACCATGAAGAACCTGAATCCGTGACCCAGACTTCAGGTCGCACAGCTGGATTTTAGGGTCTTTGGTCCCAACTGACAACACAGAGACAGTTTATGGAAGAGATTCAAATGATTTATTATGTTTTTGATTTAAACACTGAAAAAAGACATTTAAGAGGCAACCTTTAAAGTGGAAAATTCCATAAAATCCTAGTTTTAATAATCCTACTCATCAATATTGTCAAAGTGCACAGATCATGATAAATGTGTGCGTATAATCTTTTACGTGTGTGTGTATAAGGCAGAACGGTGCTTTACAAGGGTAAAACTGGGAGTTGCAGATTAACACAGACAAGGTATGGTTAAAATAAGAACCAACTGATATGAACTTCTGATAAGCTTGAGCTACCACACCCATCTACACGTGGGAAGAGGGCAAGCTAGTAGGTCAAATGTACCAGAACAAAGAAGAAGAATGGGATGTCATTCAAAACTAAATAGCCAAAACAGATACTGGTGCTTTTTTTTTTTTTTAACGAATTCCCTTTCAAATGTCTCTTAGATGAAATAGAAAAGTTCAGAGATGCCTGCAACTAGTTTAACAAGCATGTGCAACATCCCTGAGAGTGAAGGACACATTCAGCAGAAAAAAAAAAAAAAAAAATACCGTCACTGTGATTGTCTCCGGTTTCAAAACAGGTGTGTCAAAGAAACTCTGTATGTGTGCTCATTAATGAGCACATACACAGCAGGCACAAGAAACCCGCTGGTCCTGTTTGGCGACGTGGTGAGTTGGCAACTAGATTCTTAAAAATGTTCACCCCACAAATCGTTCCATAGTCAGGCAGCTCCTGACACACTTCTGTCCCCTCCGGGTACACCACACTAAATAACCTGGGGGCAAAAACTGGGATACGCTGTCGGGGCGGTGTGTGTGTGTGGTGGGGCAGCGTGCAGCACTTTGCATGGAGAGACAAACTGATGACTAGTGAGGCTGTTGGCTTGAGTACAAACAAAACCGGTACCCCATGAATTCCACGAGTTCTTTTGCTTTGAGATCAGTAAATACTGTGGCGGCTTTTGTCACACACCTGCGATGAGACTGTGCTTCCTGGCGATGGGGGACAGGTGGTGGCTGTAGACATTGCCCTCAAACTCAAAAACCTCAGCAGGCTGAAGAATGACAAAGTGAGAGAAAGAGAAGGTCAGCTTTCTGTGTGTTTAATGCTCTGTATACTGAAATAGAATCTCAATTTCATGGTAACATATACAGCCATGACCTTAAATGAAGCCCCGGTCTCAAAGTTTAACTGTAGTATAAATGCACCACGGATGGATTAGGTAAAGATAAAAGAGAGGGAGGGGCTCAGAAGGCAGCTCATCCGAGCAGCAGCGGCAGTTACAATGCAAATTCTTCTGCAAATATAAAAAGCCTCTCTGTGCCCCATTTGTCAGTGTGTGCCAGCACTGGCCAAGGAGTCACACACACACACACACACACACACACACACACACACACACACACACACACACACACACACACACACACACACACACACAGAGGAGGCACTGTTTGCATAGAAATACCATACAAACACATTGACTATGTGCACACCATTGATACGCATACACTAATGTGCAAGTACAAAACCACAATAAATAATTGAATAGGCGCATGTGTGCGTGTGTGTGTTTGTTTGTGTGGGACACAGAAATACACAGTAACACGAATGAAAGGTTGTGGTTCTTTTCTGTCCCTTCCCTGACCTTTTGAGGTAACCGTGGTGCCAGTGTAACTCTAGCACAGCTCAGGGCCTGCCATATGGGACTACGTGGCACAGAAAGGCAGAAAGCATGAAGCAGAAAATAAGAAAAGTGCAGGGTAGAGATCGTGAAAGGATAACAAACAAAAAAAGAAAGAGCAAGGTTGGTGGAGATGGAAGAAAACAAACGTCAGCTAGTTAATAAACTAATCTCAAATATGCACTAAGTTACGAGTTCATTGGGGACATCCATATACGTGTATATGTTGATTCAGCTCCATAATCAGTTTATGCAGAGAGAGTGCTTCTAATTAATGCCTTTCAAGTTTGCACACGGGGAAAGTAATTGTACAGGTGCTCCTAATTAACTGGTAACTCAGTGGATATAAACAAGTACTTAGACAGTGTTGGACATTCCTTACCTTCAGTGTCTCAGTGTCCCAGACTTTCATGGTCTTGTCAAAGGAACTGGACACAAACATGCCCGTGTCATACGGATACCACTGGACCGTCTCTACGCTGAACTTGTGGACATACCGATTCGACCTAAAAATAAAAATCATAAAATGTTACAGGATTATTACAAAACGTCACAGTGCCCGCCCCCCGCTCCTGTTGCCTTGCACAGCCATGCTTTCACGACAGATGTTTCATGGAGCAAAATAAAGAAACATTTAGATTAACACCACTTCACTTATAAGCGTGTTGATTTAAGGACGTGGCTGTGAACAAGCTCAAACAACATGGTACTGTGAGAACTCAATGCAGTGCTACCCTCCAGTGGACAGAATCAGTAATCGGCGTCACGCTCACCTGCCTACTGTGCAAACTGCCTTGCAGGTGTACTGTGGTTTCCCACTGTAGTTCTCCAGGTCGTAGACGACGATCACTCCATCTGCTCCACCAGACAACATGCTGGACAACGAGAAGGATGACTTCACAGTTGGCATTGCTTCCTCTAACTGCCACATTCCTTTCTACCAAAGTATGAGTGCCAGTAGTTCTTATGAAAACTTTCAGTATGGGGATTACCCTCTTACATCTTTCTATTCCAACTTCCCCATACTTTGTGTCGACTAAATGTCACTCACCCCCATTGCACTAGCCTCTTATCACAAACGTTCGCCCGAAGATAAACCTACAACTAGGGTTTCAAAAATGTTTCTGTTCAAAGTTCAGTTACAGTTACCCTTAAAAGATTGAGAAAGTAATTATAATATTAAACAGAATTATAAATCGGATTTAAAAAAATAGCTCGCAAGTGTAATTAATATGTTATATATAGCATGTTAGTTTACATGGAAGCAGCACTGATGTTTGTTAAATGAACTACTAAATGAAAAATAACTTCAGATGTGAGCTTTTGAAATAATGTCTTGTGAATTAACGTTATTAATTCACAAGCAGCCAGCCCACACCTGTGTGTGCCTTCAACTCTTACACACACACAGTTTATTAAATTCAGTAGATAAGTATATTGACGCTGTATGATAACCGTCAATACCGACATCGCAGTGTACCTTGATACCGGTTAACTGTTACAAACCTAATTAGGACATACTAATTAAGTGGACTTACTATCTGCCTTCTATAACTTCAATGTCTATGGTGTTGATGCCATTTCCATGGATTCTGTCCACCTCTCTGTCAGGATTCAGCGTGAGACTCAGGACCCTTTGAAGATAAAGAAAGAAGAGCTGAGCAATACTGGACAATCCATTCATTCACATCAGACATTAAAGCTAGAGTGCATTATTGATAATAATAATAGCAGAAAAAAGACAGCAAAAAGACAACACATGCTTTTCTAATAAGACAAAAATAATGAAACCATATTAGTCTAATCGTTAAGGCAAAATATAGAAAATACACTATTGATAAATTCTTCTATTAATCACAAGGGTCATTTATTGAGTGACCTTTATAAACATGAGCACGTAAAACATTCTCAAATATTGATACTTCTTTGTCTTTTGGCGGTGCAACACCTTCATATAGCCTCAAATTCAAGAGCTCCGCGAGAAGTTATGTGCATGTTATGTATGACTATGAACCCCAGACAGCAGTCTTTATTCATTGTTCTTTTTTGGCTGAGATATTGCCTTCTCTCTCTCACCTTCTCGTCGACTCTGCACGTCTCAGTCGCAGAGGGTCATCCAGACCGGCCCGCCTCGCTGTCAGAAACCCCAGCATGGCTTCACCCTAAAGGGAAGCCGATGTTGACGTCAAAGCAAGACCAGTACTCAAGCTTTGCCACCGTTCGCTAACGTTAACCCAGCTCAGAGGCGAGCATGTTAACGACTCCGAAGGAGGTTTTTAGGCCACACTAAAATATTGCGCGCCCAATAAGTCATGTTTGTACCCGAAGCTCCGTATATTAGTTACAATACGCCATTTCAATCAAATTAGGGTGCTCTGCGTTGAAAATGTACCGCTTATTTCACGTTTATTCAACTAGCTTCGCAGCAGCTCAACGCAAGGGGCCGCCATGTTGTGACGTCACAGCTGGTCTATGACGACTGCGGTGATTGGCTGCTCACGTACAGCCGTCCAATCACAACACGCGTTGTTCCTCCTCCTCCCTCCCCCGACCCCACGAAACCTCGCGTAAACAACCCGGCGAGAGGGCAGACGGCTAACAGGGGACACGAAATACACCCCGAATAACCTCTCGGGTTATCAAGTGAAGATGAGTAGGATTGCGGGAGTTCTGCGGCGCACGTTTGGAATAGTGCGCGAGCACGTCGGGACAGATACGTCGGGGAATAAATATTACAAAATCCCAGAACAGAAGACATGGACAGGTAAATTAAGCCCATTTGAGCTAACATTAGCTCAGCCGTGGATTCTTTGAGAGTTACAACATTGACCCCTGCAGAAAAATGAAGATAGCAGCGATACAACTTCATTCAGTTTTTGTCTGTCCAAGACAATGGTTGTTTTCACCATAACACACTTAGCCTATTTAACCAGTGGGTTGTATATGTTGCTACGGATACTGTTCTCTGATTATAAAATATACATTTGACAGTAATGTGTTTTGTAATTTGTATGTGCCGCCGCTCCCTTCCTAAAATGTGTTGCCGTAGGTTTGACTTTACCTTTTTGCCCTTTCACCTTTGTTGTACAACCAGCTCGCCACTAGGTGGAGCCACCGCCTCAATGAGAACGTTTCCTTTTAAAGTGTTTTAATGAGATGTTGTTAGAAGTCTCACTGCAGTTACGGTTTCACTCATGTTAGGGAGGGGTACAATGCTGGCAGCTGATGTTGTCACTGGTCCTTCAAAGAGGAAAAGAGTCCTTCCGCTGTTGCAGGGGAAATGATTACTTTGACTGTGATGAGGATTTAGAAGGAGGTCATATATCCCCAGTGAGACATGGCAGCGCTACAGAACATCGTGCTCAAGCCAAGCACTAGAACTGTGTCATCGGGCTAATCCGTGGTGGTGGTGGCATCCTTCACGCCTTCTCTGACTGAGAGAAGGCCAATGGCTCACATTTCACAGATCAAGGTGTTTACAAGAAGAAGCGATGCACTACAACGTGATGCACTAAATGCAGTTCTTCCACGTTTAACTCCTTAGCAGAATCCAGGCCAATCCCATTTCCCCCTCTGTTTACCACCATAGATTATCAGCAGGGGTCCTACCTAGACAATAGGGATCATGTCAGGGGTCATAAGAGCGCAACCTTTTTCTCGCACCAGACAAGACACTCAGTGGACCGGCCATGGTTACTCTTTGGCTGCCTAGTAACTAAGGGTTATGCTTCATGATAGTTACCACAATCGTTATGTCTGTGCAGAGCTCACTATGCCACAGTAATCTGGGAATAATTGTATCCCGCCTCCACATGCCTGTGTTTGTCTCCCTCTCTTGGTGCCACGTTATACAACTTCGATAAAGCTTTGAGGGATCGACCTCTGGCAGGTTGCAAGCCCGGTTTTTATAGAAGTTGACTTTGCGCTTTACCTTTTCTCAGCAGTTTGGCGAGGGAAACTTGCGCCCACCTCGTATTTATAATTCATTACAAGGCTGCTCCTCCACCCCTGGCTGTCAGACTATTCAAATGAGACATCACAGAAGCCCATTTTCTAGCACGCTACAGGCTACCGTATTCACCGCCCAATCACGATGACTGACACTGTGGAGAGGCTAGTTGGCCTGTAGGAGAAGAAAAAAAACCTGTTTCCAAACAAGCACACTCTTAAACGCCAGACAGGCACCAACGCATGGACACTCGCATATACATTCATAATAAACAAATAGAAATATATGGCACACACACATTGTCTTTTCTTTTTTCCCTCCTTTCCTGCCACTCACCCCGTCCAGCCTTGTGGAAATAAAGCAGATGCATTATTCAGTCCATATGTCTTGCTAAAGCGGGCTCTTTTTGATCTTAAACTGATAGGCCATGCGTGGGCTCAGGGCCTTAAGGCATGGACCGCAGGGCTTTCCACTGCAGCACATGAGTAGTGGTTGAAGTAGGTGAGGAGTCTCTCTCTCCCTCTCAGCTCTGCCTACTTCTTCCACTCATTTGTCCATCCCTAGTGTTCAGTCAATCCCTCTCCACCTTTATCCATGCCTTGCTGCTCCCATTTTCTACCTCTCTCACAGTCTGTTTACTTTAGAAAACTGGGGCGTAAGCAATTCCGTGTGTGGTGGGCTATGTATAAGAGGACATTAAGAAAAAGAAAAGCCAGCCGCAACTCGTTGCTTTCTGCGACTCCGTCCCATCTGATCTGATCTGCCCAGATTTCTCCCGAGGTTGACCTCTTTGTTTTCCCCCCAGTTAGTCCTTCCTTCCCTTGCCCCTCCCCGTCACTGCTGCCTCTTGGTTCTCTCTCTTTTTCTTTTCCTCCTTTGAAGCCAGTCCAGTGAAGATTTCTATTCACAACATTAGAATAGTTCAGCAGTGTGGAGGGCTGGGCCCAGCAGAGTGCTTTCTATCCCCCCTCGCCTCAGATGCTGCTGCACATCAAAATGAAAAGGCCCGAGTCTGAAGTACACGCCTAGAGAGGCAGAATGTCTGTCTCTGTCTTTAAGAAAAGGTCCAGCTAAAGAGGCCCACTGTGCGCTTCTGCCCCACAGAGAGAACCATGCTGTAGGCTGTGGAGCTCCAGCGATTGTTGTCTATGGCAGGGCAACAAGAGAAAGCCACTGGCAATCTGGCCACTGGTCTTTAGAAGGTCTTTTGCCTTGGTGTGTTGGCTCCATAGAGCTGAATAGAGAATCTATATTCTTCTCTCTATCTGTGCGCGTCTGTCCCCCAGGCCCGGCTCTGCCTCACGCTGCATGGGGCGCCATGTCATGCTGCCCAGATGAAAGCGGAGCATTCTGCGGATGGGCTCATTCGTCTTCAGCAGTGGGCCCGCAGCTTTGACGCCTGCCTTCCCTTCCTTTATTTAGGAAGAGAGGCGCACTGACATTATCGGCCGCTGCAGGCACATTTGAAAATAATTGCCTGTATGATTGCTATTTTTCTTACCTCTTTGAGGAGGTGAAGCCTTTGTCTTGGAATCAATGGCTGCTCAATACTGGACAGGGGAAAGGCAGTTTCCTTTCATGTGCCGGTGAAAAGGATGTATTTTTAGTGCTATTCATTTTAGCGGTGTGTGCCATGCAGTTTTAATCTATTGGTCCTCTCCTCTGTGTGGAGAATGGAAGGGATTCAGAGGTTCTTCAGAGGTGCGCCACACTGTTGCAGAGAAAAGATGCATTGACTTGTCGTCCTATCGCTATGCCTCTCTCTTTGTCTATTATTTATTTGATTCCCCAGCTCTGTTCTATGAAGTGAAAAACTGAAAAGGCCTCAGTTCTGCTATTTCAGGATGGGTGACTCTGGGGATTGAGGAAGGAGGGATGTGTGTGTGTGTTGTTGTATTAGTGTGTGCATCTGAGGTTGTGTGCATGTGCTTGTGTAACAACTACTTGGTGTGTATGTGTATCTGCTTTGTATTTTAGTTTTTTTTTAAAGGAGGGTGAAGAAAAAAATCAGCGATTGTGTGTTTCCTCTCCACTTCATGCCCAAACACACTTAACACAACAACAGATGGCTGTGTGTCATCAGAGCGTTGATTCAAGCCGCATATTTCCATGGAAAGAGTCACAGCGGAGAGAGGCGAGGGTCCAAATGGCTGTTCATCCTGCCACAAGTCATCCCCAGGGTGTGATGAAGGAAGGTCTATCCTACCGGAGGACACCCAGTCAGTGTTCGCGATGGTACGGCGATGTCCAGAGCCGCCACAGTAAATCACGTTAATTGATCAGCAGCTTTGCAATGCATGGGGTTTAAATGAAGGTTGTTTAATCATTATAAGGAAACCAAGTGGGTTTAGCTCCTCTGGCTTTATAGTGTTTGCCAAGTGTGTGTTTGTATGTGTATGTGGTGGAGCATTATGGAGTGGCTTAACTACTTCATTAAAAAGGCATTTGAAAAGATTGATGCTGAAAATGAGAAACAGGCACATTTATGTCTTATGGTAGAGGATCACAAATGGGCCCAGCTCCAATATCAGTAGTTCAAGCGTCTTGCGGGTCTATTGAAACGCTGCATATCTACAGTAGACCTCCATCTATTTGTCATCTGTCTCACTTTTATTTGAATGCGATCAATCCGATGCGGTTGATGACGCCAACAAATCAATCAGTCTCTCTCTCTCTCTCTCTCTCTCTCTCTCTCTCTCTCTCTCTCTCTCTCTCTCTCTCTCTCTCTCTCTCTCTCTCTCTCTTTCTCTCTCGTCAGATGGCCGGCGAGATGCTTTGACACCTTCGGGCTCCTTGTCCGTCAGAAACTCAGCAAGAAAGACTGACGGACAGACCGACCCAAAGCAGACATCTCCTGGAGCCTGCTGCTGCTTATTCAATTCAGAATATTTTAATAAAGCAGACAGGCAGAGAGAAATAAGTCTAGGAGTAAGGGAGGAGAGATAAGGCCGAGGGAGATTCACGGAGGGTGGGGTATAGAAATTGAGTGACAAAGAACAAGGGGGATACTGACATACGGGGTGAAATTATAGAGCGGGGGAAGAATGGAGAGAGTGAAAGTGAAAGGCGGGTTTCTGGCAGAAAGAGGGTGAAATGAGTGGGTGGTACAGGCAGACAGATAGAGGGGGAGAGAGGGAAGGTGGAGGTAGGTTAATGGAGGAAGAGTGTGGGGGGACTGAAGGTGCAATGGAAGGAAAAGCAAGGGGGTTGGATGAGAGTGATGGAGGTGAATAGAAAGGGGTGGACAGCTTGGTGTATGGACATCACACGTATGGGCCTCAGAGGAGCCAGAGATGAAGGGACACACACACACACACACAACGCTCCACAGCTTCTCAAAGGATGCTGACTTCCTGGCTCGCCATGGTCCTTTTCTATAACCCGCCGGGTTAGGGATGAGACTTCAAGAGGATGGGTGGTCTTAAGTGGAAGTGTCCCTTCCACCCTCAAGTACGCCCGCGTTTAGTTAAAAGTGACACACGGGGGAAATCAAGAGTATTCTTTTCAGCGTGTTATTGCTTTTTATATGAATTATTCTCCTCTGTTTTGCCGTGAGTCGCTCAAACCTCAGCGGGATCGACGGCAACAGGGACAAACAGAATGAGGGCTGAATAAAAAGCCGAACTGCAGCAGCAGCAGCAGCAGCAGCAGCAGCAGGCCTACTTTACGCCTTTAAGCTCCTCCTTTCACCAGAATCGATGCAAAACAACGGCGTGCCTTTTCCCTCTAAACCTCATCCCGCGTCACTAGGTTCAGGGCTAATAGGTAACCATGGTTACAGGCCTCACACATACCCTCCATTTTTTTGAGAGAGAGAATTGGTACCTGGTTGCCCTTGTATCACTGATGCTTATCGGATCACTCCATCTTCATAAAGCTGTCCATTACCATGCAGGTATTGGTCCCCCATCCCTCTCTAGCAGATCGCTCAGCTGGAGAGGAATAAACGAGGCTCCAAGCAGGCTGTCGGGCCTAAAACTCGCTGCTCGTCCACCGCACAGTCCTGAAGACTAAAGCTGCTCTATTCTCTATTGAGAGGGCGAGTCGGAGCAGCAGGAGCTTTCGTCTGCCTTGCAATCTGTTCAGAGACGAGCAAACGGGCCGTTTTTTGTTGTTGTTGCAGGATAGATGTTGGCGTTGATGGCGAGGAGCATGAGTCCAGCAGTTGGATTCGGACGCACAGCGCTCATTCGGTTTTGTTCTTGTTGATGAGTTTTTAGGGCTCTCCATACCCGGATGTTGCCAGTCGAAAGCGTGCTCCCCTGACATCTGCTTTCGTAATCAAAGGCAGGAGTGCGAGAGAGAGAGAGAGAGAGAGAGAGAGAGAGAGAGAGAGAGAGAGAGAGAGAGAGAGAGAGAGAGAGAGAGAGAGAGAGAGAGAGAGAGAGAGAGAGAGAGAGAGAGAGAGAGAGAGAGAGAGAGAGAGAGAGAGAGAGAGAGAGAGAGAAAACAAGGCGCTCCAGAATGACATTGTGGAGGTGAAAAACCTCTCAGGTCGCCCCCAGCAGCACTCACCTGGGAGCCGATGTGTGAAGTCGGGGTTTTTTGTGTGTGTGTGTGTGTTGAAGCAGGTGATGGAGTTTAGCGGGGTGTGTTCAGGGTTCAAAGAGCAACCCTCGGCGCGCATCACGTCTTATTGTAACGAACAGGAAGGATAGGTGTACCGGCTGTCTGATTGGCTCCCGACCCGGCTGCCAAGGCAACCCCTCAGCCATCCCACCTCCTCCCGTTCCCGTTCCCTCGCTCCTCCTCCCCCTGGTTCCGCAGCCGGGCTCACAGATGAGTCGCGCTCAGACAGGTGAGATGGCTCATGAATATTTATGCGGTGGGATTTTATTCCTCCTGCCGCTGGCCCCTCCCCCTCTCCAACGCAGTGCTGCGTTTGTCCTTCACGGTAAGAGGCAGCGTCCTCGCTCCCGTCCCTCAGGTTAATCTGCCTGTGTGTGTGTGTGTGTGTGTGTGTTGTGTGTTGTGTGTTGTGTGTGTGTGTGTGTGTGTGTAAGTAGGTTTCCCCTAGTGAGTGATGAGAAGGCAGACCTGTCACAAGGGGGCCCGCTGAGATCGAGAGCTCCTAACACCTTTCACATCTCTCTCTCTCTCTCTCTCTCTCTCTCTCTCTCTCTCTCTCTCTCTCTGACTCTCTCTCTCTCTCTGAGGCCTGAACTGTGAAGCAGAAAGATATCTTACACCCAATTTGCTGACTGTCTGACGGATCTGAAAGTACAGACAATATGAAGCTAACGCTAAGGATGATATAATTCAGTTACTCATACTTACTGGTTAAATATTGTTAATTATGATTTTTTGGCATTTCTAAAATGTTAGATGGACGGAAGCAAATGTTCAGGGATATAGACTTTTAAATTTAAGAAAACAAACTGATAACTTTGACATTTTGGATATTTTAATTGTAAAAATAAGGATTTTTGTGTTTTTTCCCACCATTTCCCATATATATATATATATATATATATATATATATATATATATATATATATATATATATATATATATATATTGTTGTTGATCAGACTAATTAAGTAATTTTAGAGCATACCTTTGGGCCAAGTAAAAAAGAAAGTTTAATTTGTAATGACAGTAATTGTCGCTGTTGCAGGCAGCGCCCCTGAGCTCAGAACTCACTATGCAAACAGCGTGCCAGGCCAATTCTGTTCTGCTACGTTACTTGAGGAGTAGGCTTATTCGCAGTAAGTGCATTCTCCTATAACCCCAATGTCCACAAGTGAGGTTGTTGCTTCTTATATCTTCCATCTTTCCCATTTGTTTACTAATTATTCCATCCAGCTCATGTGAGACAATGCAATTGGGAAGAAGTGGTTTGTTCCTTTTGAACTTCTGTAGTGTGTTTTGGAGAACGGTACAGTTCATAGCCTTGGCCTGTGTGTGTGTGTGTGTGAGTGTGTGTGTGTGTGTGTGTGTGTGTGTCGTCGTCACCCCCCCTCCCAATCAGACCGACAAGCCTCCTCCCAATGTGTACGTGGTGGGAGGATCAGCCGTGTTTCATGAATATATGTACATACTGTATTTGTTATTTAAATCCGAGCATAAAAGCCGTGGTGGAAGGGGTTTAGTCATGCTGCAAAAGCAACAAGACGAGAGGAGAGCCATGTTGGAGTGTGGCAGCGGTGTGGGGGGGGGTGGAGATGGAGACGGAGGAAAAAGTGTGTGCCTCTCTTTATGCTTATTAGTTAAGCATTAGCTGTAGTTAAGCACATTGCTTGTGGGGACTGTATCATAATTGTACCATTTCCGTCTGTTGCCACCCACGCCAATGCAAATACGGATAGGATTGTTTTTTTTTGTAATTAGCATACCTGTTAAATGTATTTGTGAGTATTGCCTGGAGAACGCCGCCTTTTGTTTGCTGGCAGTTATTTTTGTCCTGCTATCATGGGGTGTTTTTTCGAGGAAAACCGTTTCTCAGAAGAGCTTTTAAGGCATACATGTAAACAAATGTGTGGATCATAGGATGTGTTTTTACATGTCGCTGGGCCAGCTTTGCGAATGAGGTGAGAGGATGCAGTGTTGTTGTTTTTTTTTGACAGACCTGGATATCAGAAAAACGATAAAGCTGCAGAGCTTTGAGCCTGTGAAGCCCTATAGTGACAATCTAGTGGGAGCCAACGCAGAAACCAAAGCAATAGCCTAATTAGCTGACCTGATTACTATATAGGCTGGATAAAGTATGGAAAGGAATCGTGCTCATGCGGCGTAATTACAGCGCAGCACATGCAGGAAAAAGACTCTTTTTTTTTTGTCTTCACTGGGGAAGAAAACAGACCAACTTTTGCAAGCAAGCGCGGCCTCCCACACCCACACTTAGCCATTTGAGTGCCATCATTCATGCATCCCTGTGCCGTAGCGATCCGTTATGGCTGAAGTAAACATTAAGGCCATCAGTCTGCCGTGTGCATGGAGGTGGTTGCCTCCATTTGTCCGTGTCCAGTCAGCTGCGGAGAAACGGTGATGGAATCCTGACAGATTGTCTGTGTTTTGGAGCGTGTTGTTTTCCTTGCCCATCCATTTCTCTTCTCCCAGCCATGTTTGCCATGCATCATCACTCTCTCGCTCTCCCTCCATCCCTCCCTCTCTCCCTCCTTCTACCTCCTCCTTCCTTGCCTCATCATTTCTTAGAGGTATGGGAGCGATACACGGACATCCGGCTACCTGCAAGGAGAAACTATGGAAACACTTTTTTATAAGAGAACACTGTCTAAAGCGCCGCACAAAGACACAGCGCAACTCTTTTTAATTCTCTCGCTCCCCCCTTGTTCCGTCTTTATCTCTCTCCATTGTCCCCCCAGCTCCGTCCCATCTACCTCCGTCTCCATGTCATTGTGCGCCAGCCAAACTTGTCTAATCAGCAGATTCGACCAAAAATAATTGGCGGTGGCCTTGCTGCTAGCGAGCGTCGTGCTGTATACAGATAGGGAGAGGAGCACTTAATATTCCATGCGGCTCGTGCCTCTCCTGTTCCCTGTGATATCTGACCTCTTTTGTCTCCGGCTCGGCTTGATGTTGATTTTGGAGGGCATTGTTAGCCGGAGCGCCGCGATTGGAAGAGCCCGTGAGTGAGGGGGGCTGTGGTTGGTTGGGTTAAAGGGAGGCTGATTTGCATAAAGGCTTAGCCCAGATTTGGAGCCACTCAGCGAGATCTGAGGAGAAGGGCCCGAGGGCCGCGAGGTAATCATCCATGGCCTGTCACAGTGCTGTCATCCCTCTGTGTATTTGCGTGTCTGTGCGTCTGTCTGCATCTCGCGTGTCTGTGCGAGCAGGAGACCGAGAGCATTGTGCCCGCGCCTCTTTGTGTTTGTTTGTATCCCCTTTTGCGTTTCGTATGCATCGCTGTTGAGCATCTCTTGCTCGCTCTCGCTGTCTTTTTCTCTACTTTTTTTCAGTTTTTGTGTGCGTGTGTGTGTGTGTGGTTTTCCAGGCAGGCACGTCCGTGCCAAGCGGATGATCGAGGCAGCCAATCCTAACGAATATGAGTATATAGAGGGCAGCATACCGATGGAGTGGGACGGTAAGTCTGGACCACAGCGTCACTGTCACGTGTTTACCCATTACTAACACGGATGCATGTTAACAAGAGAGCGGCCCGGCACAAATACATGGAATAACTAATTCATGGCTGCATCTTTTGGGGCCTAGGCTAATCCATTGATTTTTTTTTTTTTTTTTTTTTTGGAGCGTTTCTTACTGCGAGATGGGGGTGGGGAAAAGCGTATTCATGAGTTTATCAAAGACGCCTTCTGCTGCTGTTATACAACCGTATCATAAAAAATAGTGTTTCAAATTTCTTACAACTGGATACAAACTGTTCCCTCTGTCTCAGACGGGCTTTATCCACCTTAAACCCCTCATCCTGCTTCGCCCCATCCCTCATGCATTTTCATCAGGATGCAAATAAGAAAGGGATAAAAGAGGGCCCAGAATCCCTGCGCTAGCTGGAGGAAGAGTTAGAAAATCTCTCTCTCTCGCTCCCTTTAACCTGCTCTGCTGTGTAGCCAGCTCAGCCAAAATAGAGCTCCTTAAAAAGGATAAAAAAAAAGAAGACAGACAGACAGACACAGTTTTACTCAGGAGGAGAAAGAAGGACAGAGCTACTGATGGAGAATGACAGAGTGTGTACTTTCAAATCCAAAGATCAGAGTCGATTCACACTGTCTCTTCTGAGACGCGGCGCTCAGTGGCCTCGCTCTGCCTCTACTAAAGCAGCACCGGCGTGTTGAGTTTACCGTGTGTATAACTGTTACCATTCTGCATGTTTCCCTGTGGTTCACTAAGTGAAATGAAACAAAAACAAAGTGAAAACCCTGGATGCATCCCCCCCAACTAGCTTGGTTTGGCACCGCGCTACTGTAGTAGTGCCCTGAAACTCCAGTGATGCTGGAGCTGCAGCCTTCAAATATGACTGCAGGTTTTGTTTGTGCAGCGTATGTTTGTGTGGGTGTTCTCACTCTTCTTTTCCTCCTCCTCCTCCTCTCCAGCTTGGATCCGAGGCAGACGGAAGGAGCCCCCCTCCGATAAGGTACGTCTCCCCTCAGCCGCCCCGCTGTGCTGATGGTTGGACTCTGGGGGGCTGGTTCCAAGGGAAGGGAAAGAAGCAAGAGAAGGCTTTGATTTGTTTTATCTTACCGTTTCGAACTGAATCCGGGAACTTTAGGGGACAGGTGTTAAAATAAACAGCAGCTGAAGTGCATTGATGGCGAGGCGGAGAGCAAAGACAGCCTCTGAACAAGGAGCTCGCTGACACCATGTCCTAGTTTACTTTCTTTTTTTGCAGCAGCAAAAAGCCTGCATCTCGGCTTTTTTTGTGTTTTATTTCTGGCAGTCTCCAAGATGGGAATGGTGAAGGAGTGCAGTTTTTTTCTCCTTCTTCTTCTCCTTGTGTACCTCTCACTGGGTTTATTGCTCTTTAAATGCGAGAATGCTGGAAATTATTTGGCCGGCGAAATGTGGGTCTATAGGAAATCCCTTGGAAGGCCAATACCCAGGCACTCCTTCTATCTGTCTGTCCTCTCTCCCTGCCAGTGGCCAATGCCATCCCCTGCCTCTATTGCCAGAACATTCTCTTCCAATTTTCTGCCTTGCGTCTGCCCAATAGCTGCCACCGACAGCTGGACAGTGTTGATGTGGCCAAGGCTTCACTCCCAGCACATTACCCTACCCCTTGTCACGCTCCCTCTCTTCCCGGTCCAAGCCGACATAAATTGATTGGATTAAATCCTGTCATTAACAGGCTGGAAAAGCAGCTCAGTATGTTTGTCTCCCTCCCCAAAGCGGGGCTTTTTGGCCACGGCTCTCCCCTCTCTTTTCCAGTCCTTCAGTTCTGCCAGAACACAACAGCATTATGCCCAGTCCTCCCTTCCTTTTTGGCTTTTCATGCTAGGGAGAGGCTCACATCACTGGACACTAGCTGTGGCTCAAGTGGGTAACTATTCCGCCGATGAACTACAGCATGTTCGGCTTCTAAATGTTTCCATGAGCTGGAATTTCTGTTTTTATTGCGAAGGCCTCCTGGCGCGTTGGTTTACCGATCCGATCCAAGCACTACATTTTCAACCAGTGTAGTTTAACCGAACACGCTGGGGCCTTTTCTGAGTAAATACCTCTTACTTGACGGACACGCATTTGTCCCTGGAAGCTGTCTCGGTGCAACTTCGTGACTCTTAGGTAGTTGATTAAGGAGGGAAAAGACAGTTTGGAGGTTCCAATAAGTGATCATGTAGTCACACTCCGGTCTCTCAAATCACAGACTACAACATGTCATATCTGACTATCTGCAAGAATTCAGATCCCTCAAAAAAAAACAAGGCTTTAGAAAGCCTTGAATTTGTTTACAGAGGTCTTGAATATCTTTTCTTGCCTGTTGTTGACAGTAACAATAGTTTAAAATGTTTTAGCATATGGTTGCGGGCTGTTGGGAGGCTGTATATGTGTATGAACTACAGGTGGGTTAGTTGTGACAGTGGATCGCATGAGCAGGGAGAGGAGTTTCAGTCACTGGCATCAAATCTGGAGCAAACACAGCAGTGGGTGGAACGCTCATCGATTTTCATAATGCACAAGTGTTGATTTCAGCAAAAACTTAAATCAATGCATTTTAATCGGTTAATCAATCCTCTGCCGCTTATCTGGGTCCAGGTCATGTAAACTGATTCTATCACGAGGAATTATTGTTAAATAACTGGGAAGTGCCGACAGAAAATATGCCATGAATGTCAATAACTTCACATACTTAATAAATAATTCTAGGCCACACCATCCCTACTGGTTTTCCATCATTCTTTGACAGGTGTGGCCATGAAAAGAATTATTAAATGGCATTCTGTGATAGATTAAATTTAATTTGTTTACCGCTGCAGAAGCCTTGAATATGCATGTACAGTATGTCCACCTGTGTGTTTTTTTTTTTATAGGAGCTGCTGAACAACGAGTCTTACAGGCAGAACATCAAACTGAAGGTCAAGGAGGTGGAGGAGAAGGATCTGGCCCTACAAGCTAAGGAGTATGAGGACGGTCTGGTGGCGACTCTTCCAAATACCGCGGCAAAGGGCCACGCATCCACCGCCAGCTTCGGCAAGCAGGAGATCAGCGAAGACCCCACCAGCACTGCAAACACGTTCCAGCCCGGCTCCTGGATACCCAAGAAATAGACTGAGACCTCCACGTACACCGCTGTGATATTTTATACAATTCAATAGAAAAACCCTGCAATAAATACTTCCCATGTGAAACTGAAATTCACTTTTGGTTGAGAAACTATAACTTCTGAAATGACCAGTTTTATCAACTCCTCTTTGTTTCACAAGGGAGGAAGTATTTATTTCAAGGCTGTTTTATTGGCCTGTACTACATAAAACGCGTTTCCATTTTTCTAGTCCCGCTTTGTATATTGTATATACACAAGACATGAAGCATCGCTCATCTTGAAGCTGACTGCAAGTGACCACAACTGAAATGGTCGTACTTCCCTTAGTCATGGAGTTCACCAACTGCTGTATCATGTTTAAGGGATATCGTCAATTTTCCAATAAATTGTGACTATTCTAATTCAATGGCTATTTACTCCTTACCAGTAAACTTAAAGTGGAAGAGATCCCACATATTCAGCTATGACCAGACAAATTGTGCAGTTGCCTTAAATATCCCTGTGAGCAACATTTGACATTATAGGGATGAAAAGCATTACTTGTTGAGGGAGCACGTGGAAAAGCACATGTTTAATCCTGTGGGAACAACATTGATAAGATCACTGTTAACTCTAAAATCAGCTGAGGCCATGAAACCGTGCTTGCATTAAATACTGTGTTAATGTTTCCGTTTGTCATGGAGGTGGCGGCGTTGCAGCATATTGATCCCCGGTAAGAAGTCCTTTCACTTGCGATCAGAGCGCATGTTTGCCAGAGTTGCTGAAGAAAGTTCAGCAGGGCTAAAGAAAATAAATAAAAGCAGCATAAACTAGGATCCTGGAGATGAAAACAATGGTCTCCCAACTCAATATGATTGTTTAAATCCTCTGACTGAACCCAGGGAGAAATATGAAGAAATGTGTGCAGGTCCATCTGTCTGCGTAACACTGCTTCTTCGCAATCACAGTACCTATAAAAGCATCCATCTCACTGGACTTCTTCATGTTTTAATTTAAATTGAGTCACAGTGAATGTGATTTGTTTTTAATAAAACAATAATAAATATCACCAAATTGAACACATATTTGGAAATACATCTAAAATTGACAGTATATAAAAATAATATACAAACTAATTGTCTGAATTACAAAATACAATCCTAGTTCTCTCCTTTCAAGTCTATATTTACTAAAAGGCCCATTTGGAAGCAAGTTGGGTCTTTTACAGCTGTTACATAAATGAATAACCAGAAGTGAGTATTTAACCTAAATTCACTTCTCACTGGAAAGTTCTTGTAACTTATGCTGCTTCTAAAGACAACTGGCTCTAAATTGATAATTTGATAGCCGTCTTTTCTGACCACCAGTCGATAAAAGGCCATTTAAATGCACTCTGTTCAATATAAATAAACATGGGGGGGGTGAATACTTTTAATTCCACGGAGTTCAAAGCACTTGAGATATATTTTTTCTCCCCTAGTCCAATATTAAATCCACAAAGAGGAAATTCGATTTTCTTATCAACCATGAAAACTTTATTGATTAAAAAGTTGTATTTGGGATATTTTTGGGAAAGATTCCAGTATGCTCTTAATATCGTTAATTCAACAGAACATGGACGCTAAAAATGGAATGCAAGGTGTTGCAACAGCTACACAATATCAGTGGATTTCTGTACAACAACATCATACAGATGACCACTGTGCTCTTGCTGACCAAAGTCCCAATGAAACGAGCCTCCTTCGGGCAGTACTGTCCGTCTCAGCACTGTTAGGCCTGCGGGGCCAGACTCCTACCCTGGATATGAGGCGTAGTGGCCCAGTGCTGACAGCAGTGCTGGGACAACGAAGGGCACTGTGTCATTATTGGAATAAGGAGGACTGTGAGCGTGGTGGTTGCTCCTCCTTTTTTTGTATGCCCTCATTCTACCCACAGGCTTAGTCTTTCTTGGTCCTCTTGGCCTTGGCTATGTTTTCTTGACGTTTCTGCTTTTTCTTCTGCTCCTTGTCACGTGCCTCAATCATCTTGGCCAGTTTCCAGGACAGCAGTGCACTGGCAATGAAGAGAGGCGTGAGAGCCAGTATGACAGTGGTGAGGAAACCGTAGGGGTCTTTGGCAGCCCATTCCACCACATACTCCGCCCATGCCCGAACGTCAATCATCCTGGTCAGCAACAACGAGGCTTAACCAAACCTGAGAAAGGGCACCAGTGGAGAAAGCGGTGAATAATCACAGCAGAATGATAAAACAACATATTTATAACAATAACAAAAAGGTTATTGGTTTTTGATTGTTGGTTGCACACAAAAAGAAAAAGCTCCACTGGGTTCTCTACAACTGTGGTAAGTCCTAGCCTTAAACTAAATATACAACCTGCCTGGTTAATCAGCAAATTAAATACTTCTCAAATTGATGCAAGAAGGGAAAAAAAAGTGGCTAATAGTTCAGGCACATACCACATGACCACAATATTTCATAGCCCTCTCACCACATATTTCTTGTCCAACTCTTTATTGTCTTTTAAAATACACCCAGAGATAGTAATGAAATATCACCAATACCTATTGGTTCAATAATCATGTATGGTATTCTACTACATTTCCTGTTTTGAGTCAAACTATTTGGTAAAACAACTTAGGTGATGCTCATCAAAGTGGGCTGCATGGCCATTGGGAGTTTAACATAAGTATTAAAATAGTGTATATTTACTAGTAATTCAGGTCATAAAATATCCAGTACTGGCAATTGGACTCAACGTAATCACAGAGTATTTTTAAAATGTTTTTCGTTCATGAAACATAATGGAAATTTAAAACGTAAAAAAAAAGCATGTTCACGGTACATGTTGGTAACGTTCAGGTTACTGCATACGAAACTGACAAACACACACCTGACTTAGTCACTTTACAATACTGACCACATTGAAATTATGGATATTGAATAAATGTCCAGCGCTGTATAGTCACAAAGAAATAGCAGCTGGCCCTAAGTGGTAAACAACGTTAGCTAGCTAGCTAGCTAGCTAGCTATACCGTTAGCTAATTCCCAATTAACTCACTGAGCTCAACACAGGAAGCTCACGTTACATTTAGCGACATGTTTTCTCGCCATGGGACACCTTCACCACAATCTTACCGACTGGCATCCCTGTTGTGACGAGTCAAATCCTCGCGATGGTCGTGTAAAGCGATGTATCGTGGGTCATTGCTACTTGTTGAGCGCTCCGACTTAACGCTAACAGTCCCTCGTAAATCGATAATGACCGACCGGCTAACGAGCGTCAGCCCGAGTTTAAGCTAGCGTCAGTTAGCTTCGTTCTGATAACCGTAACTAACTATTTACTTATACAAACAGGATGATATGACAAATCCACAACGTTCTACCACTAGGGAACATATACATATATGAGCTGAAGATGATATAACGGTAGTTGCATGTGTACTAACGTTAGCCCAGCTAGCTAACCCCCACCAATCCCTAACGGCCTAACTTTAGGGGCGAGAGCACTGACGTCCGGCTAAAGGCGGAACAAAAACGACGAGACAAGGACTCTATACATTTCACATTCAAGTGATGATGAAAACGAACAAAAAATGTTTTTTTTATACTTACCAATGTGCAGAGATGCTGTTTATATCCACGATAATAAGTACCAGCCTCCTCCCTGTTCCGGGAAGCGTAACGTTGGCTGACGTAGTACCGCGTGTGATTGGATATGACGTATTTCTGGGGGATGATGGGACTTGGAGTCCTTTAGGCTTAGAAAATGGATTTATTGATTATCAAAATTATATACAAATGTATACAATACATACAAATTAAGCAGTAGTTATTGTGCTATTACTGACGCACACCTATTCCATACAAAGTAGGTCCCTGTACAGTGTTATAGAAGAATGAATGGAAGCAGCAGGATGGTCATAACACATTTATATTGTTGTGGTTGTTCTTTCATTCTTAAACCATTTTAGGATCATGAATAGGTGGCACGATGTGAATAACTGTAAATAACTTTGCAAGGTTGAGCCTTACTCTGAATTACTGTGAAATCAAAGCATGTGCGATTGTTTTATTTATCTAAGGTGCAGAATGTAATATGTGAACGTGAAAAGAAGTAAAATGTTGTGTTTTTGTGAGGAATGAACATGTTGGATATTTGAAAGTTTTGAAAGCAGACTTCAGAGGGTTGCTGATTCTCTGTAAAAGTGTGGATCGCTCTCTTGTCTGCCAGTGTTCCCTACAGAAAGAATGTGAATGTGTGTGTGTGTGTGTGTGTGTGTGTGTGTATGTGTGTGTGTGTGTGTGTGTGTGTGTGTGTGTGTGTGTTTCCCATCATGAACATCCTGCCAAACAACGTCTGCTGGACAGGGATTATTGTAAAATATTGGATATAGATTAACAATACAAAACAAAATGTGGTTGACTCTGATACTAGACATAGAATCAGATCAACTAGCTGTTGAAACTTTTGGTAATGTGTGGAACTGCTCTGTCTGAAGAATAAAGCAAATGAAAAAGCAATAGATGTGTCAACAAAAAAAATGAAAGGCAAAAGGCTCCATTGGCCCTCTGGGAAAGATGGCTAACATAACAAAAACGGACCTGCTGGCTTTGTGAACTTCCTGTGGGGAAGTATTGAAACCAAATCAGGTTAGGCCACATCTGCTCTGTCCATACAGCATGGATCACTTTCAGAACAGTTCAAAGGCCAGCCTTTTAGACCTACTCACAGTGGAAGGAGAGGGGCAGCTGCGAACACATGCAGAGGACAAACACATTGCGAACACACTTTCTGGTTTGCCAGCATAGTTTTGGTCACGTTTTTATAGACAATCTAAAAACACATCTCCGATCTGGTGGTTTTCTGTTATATGCTTATAATCATTAGCTTCTGTTACATGTCTCACGAGGCAGGGAGAGCCCAGGGGGTGGGCAATGCAGCCGCACCCTAAACCCAATGACTATTTTTCTCCGCAGAAGTGGGCCCCCTTTTCATGACGCAGCTATTCAACTAGCATTAACAACAGACAGGAAGTAGGACCATAAAATGACTGCACCACAATAGTAAACCAGCTCCTAGTGGTGTGTGTCATAATGATTACAAGAAAATCCACAAGTCTGGCCAGACATTGTGGAATTTCCAACATCCTTTGAATCTTTTTTTCTTCTTTTTTTCTACTGATAGACTCAACTACTGGAGTAAGTGTAGAGCAGAAGGCATGCCTTTTCAGTTTAAAATGATATTGTGCTGATCCCAAGATAATCCATGACGACATCACCAGGATTCTTTGCATTTATATAAATCTCCATGTGTACAGATCAGTGGAGTGCTCCTTTAAAGTTAGGATGATCAGTATGTGTGTGTGTGTGTGTGTGTGTGTGTGTGTGTGTGTGTGTGTGAGAGAGAGTGTGTGTTTGTAAAAGAGAGAGAGAGAGAGCTTGTTTTTCAGATGGTGCTAGTGAGTGATTGTCCACAGGCTGCAGCATATAGTAAACTGACCAAAATGACTGATTAGTGGCTCCAGAGGACAAGCATGTCCAGCTCCATATCTGTATGTTCCTCCTCCCACGCCCTCTCTGTCTCTGACAGCTGAGAGTCCTTTGGACTTAAGCCTTAAAAACAACCATCACGTTGTTTTTGAAGAAGCTAGAGCCCGGGGTGGTAGCACAGGCTCCAAAGGAAAAAAAAGTCAGTTTTCTTGCCCCCTTTTACCCCTGTGGGAAACTGCTAGACCGCCCCTGGATTAAGTCCCCGCCTTTAAACTCAAATAAGAAGGAAACTTCAAACGCCGTCGGCCGCCGGGGCTCCGCCCTCGCGCTCCCGAACGGCTTCACAAAGGATTTGCCGACGTTCGGGAATTCCGCCTCCAGTTCCTTTTATAGCGCCACTCGTGCGCTGGCAGCGCTCCAGGATCCCGCCCATCCCGGTTACTTTGACAACACAAAGGACTTCACGGAACTCGCAAGCACCGCCCCCCTTTCCAAATAAGGGCAGCCTCTCCATGTACGGCAAACAATCGGTGCGAGATTGCCCTTTTCTCTTCCTTATCCCGTTTATATGATCGGAGAGGAACTGCGCTTCAGGTTGGAAGCGGTGCGATCATGGCCGAGCGAGTCCAGCAGCCCCCAGCCAAGCGGCTCTGCTGCAGGCCCGGCTACAACCCGGCGTGCAGGCAGGGGCAGCGGGCTGGAGGAGTCCTGTGTGGCGGCGCAGGGTCCGCTCCGGGAGGGTCGGGGAACGGAAAAACGCACAACCCAGAGTCGTTGCTCGACATCGCGGCGCGCAGAGTCGCGGAGAAGTGGCCGTTCCAGAGGGTGGAGGAGCGGTTCGAGAGGATCCCGGAACCCGTCCAGCGGAGGATCGTATACTGGTCATTCCCGAGAAGCGAAAAGGAGATCTGTATGTACTCTTCTTTCAACGCCGGAGGAGAAGAAAGTGGAACTAGCGGGGACAATAATGACGAGACCCAGCTGCCTTTCCTACGGGGTGTCACTCTGCTGGAGGGTGGCTGGGTGGACAACGTATTGCAAGTCGGTGAGTGGACATTACCGTTACAGAAATGCAGGAAAACAGCCGACAATAAACAAAACATCTAACTCGCGCTGTTTGCCCTTTTTCCACGGAGCCATGCCATACTTTTAAAGGGCTTGTGGTGGCCTCATAGCCCGGTGTATTATAAACAATGCAGGGTATTTCCACGCCAGTCTATGGCTGTGTGAGAATAGCCTATTTTCAGATAAGCCCGTAATAGTAGCCCACTTCTCCCTGTTTTCGCCTACTGAGCTGCGCGCATTGAATTGCCCAGAGCCATCCCAATTGGAAGCTTAGCACTTTGTTCCTATTTTTATGTCTTTCCAGCTCTCCATGCCCCCACCAATGGGTACGCAGACAAAAGCCCCCTATATCTTTTCACCGCTGGCTAAATAGACGATATTTAGAAAGGGTGGGAGGGGACGGTGATTTAAAGCCACAGTGCTTCTATTTTGTTTGCCAAACACCTTTTGTGAGACCGACTGGAGCTTCTCTTGTTTTCCTCCAAATATTCAGTCCAAGCCCAGGCTACATGCAGCTGGTAAAGGCGAAGATACATTTTTCTTCTTCTTCTTCTTTCTGTCTGCTGCATTATTTCTTTGGTAAAGCTCGGAGTAAACAGAGAGTGCTGGAGGCTCAGCAACCCCCCTGCCTCCCTGCCTGCCTGCCTGCCTGCCTTCCTCCCTGCCTGGCTGGCTGCCTTTGCCAGAGCCACAATATTCCACTGCAATCGTCAGTGCAATAGACTCAGCTGTCAATCCGTCTCCCCACCCTTGGAAACGGTTCAGGATTCTAATCCCATTACCCTCCCCAGTTCATCTGAATCTTAATGCATTCTGCAAACAAGATTTTATGCATGATCTTCTTCCTCCCTCCCTCCCTTCCCCTATCTATCTCTCCCTTGCTCCCTCTCGCTCTCTTTCTCTCTCCCTCTCTCTCACTTCTTGGCTTACTATCCCTCCAAAGAATCCGTGTGGAGATGGCTTCAGCTCTTGTGGGCTCAGAGAATGTGCAGTGCACAATAGTAGCCATGGAGCAGGCAGACAGGCAGGCAGCTCTCCCTCCCTCTCTGGCCTGTTTACCAGATTCCCCAGCATTAGACTCATTTATGTGCTCACTCTCTTTTTGGGGGGCTTCGGGGGAAGCTGAACACTCAGCACAGGGTGATATAGTGTATGGTGGAGTTTCGTGTAAGTGTGTGTGTGTGTGCGTGTGATTTGAAGAATAGTCCGGAATGGTGACAAAGAGGGGAATGGGGTCATTTTCTTTGGCCATGCGTTTGTTTTTGTGTGTGTGAGAGAGAGAGAGAGAGAGAGAGGGAGAGGGGGGAAAGATTATGCGTGGGGGTTTGATAAACACAGAGGGGGGATTGTGCATGCATCTGTGTGTGCATGTGTGTGTCTTCGCCTGCACGGGCTGTCAGTCTCATCCTGCATGCTCACAGAGAGAGAGGGAGGATGACAGGCAAGTACACAGCAGGAGGAGGGCATGTTGTGCTGATTGCAATTTTTGGCCCAGAATTTTTTTTTCTTCTTCTTTTTCTTTTCGGGGCTGGGGAAAAATAAAGCCAAGGAAGAAGAAAATGATAAATAAAAGATGTAATCTACTCCAGGGGACAGGCAGCCACTGGAGGATGAGGGCTTAAAAGCAGGGCAGCATGGGAGGGGGGCTGTCAGCCACATCACACACCACATGTATTGGCCCATCAAACACATACAGTGGGTCTGGCCTGGGAAAAAAAAATAAAAGTGCAGGGTGGTTGTGAGGGGGTGTTTGTGTGTGCACACAAGCGTGCATTGGCTTTGTGTGGCTTCTAGTGTGTGTGTGTGTGTGTGTATGTGTGTGTGCATGCTGTCAGTGGGATGGGATTCAGTGTTGATGATGAAAGACAGTAGAGCAATAGAATAGATGCAGAGGTTATTGTGTATGGGGGGGGGGAGCTAATATACTTGAATGGATCTGCTGTCACTGTATTCCTTTCCTCCCCCTCTCAGCTTCTCCACCTCCCTCTCTCCCAAGTGAGCATCTATAAAACTCTCCATATTTACTCCCCTAAGGCCAACTACCAGCCCCCAGTCTCCTGTGATTATTTATCTTTTTCTCAAAGACATTAATCACACGCTTTTTCCTTTTTTCACTCGATCTCTTCCCATATATCAGTGCTGCAAAGGGAACGGATGGAGGGGTGCTAGTGGTGGTGGCGTTTAAGGGGAAGAGCAATAGATTGGGTGATATCAAGAAAAAAAGGGGAAGCCTGGAGGGAAAAAGTGGGTGGAAAATGCAAAAGAGGAGAGAGGCATTGAAATGGTGATTGCAAGAGAAGGGGATGTCTGAAAGTAAAGAATGAAGCGCAGAGAATGGGAGAGAGTGAGATGGATGGGTTGTTCGTTCTCCCATGCGAGCTCATCTGTTCCGATGCAAGCCTTTGAGATAAATATTCATATATGAATGCAAGTGTTATCTAGCAGTCCGCTGCTCCTCCTGTTACAGCAGTGTTATAACAAACCCCAGCTCCGGCCCTCTTGCACTCCTTTGCTGTCGAATCAGTGATGAATTTGTCAGCTCCTGAGCAGATAGCAGAACACATACCTCACCTCAACCTGTGTGAAAAGGCCCTGTGTGTGTGTGCGTGTGATAACACATGTAAGAACTGCAGATGAACGTAATGAAACATGTATATAGGCCCGTCTGTCTTGAAAATGACACTGTCATCAGCAGATCACGGGAATATCAATAAATCTCACCAGTGGGTGGGCCAACTTTTCTTCGGCGCGTCCAGTCGGGCTTTGACTAGAAAACTTCCAGAGCTCGCCTGCTCTGATCACAGCATCTGTTCTCCGGCCCCCTTGTGTAATTTCGACTCGGCAGCTCATCACGCTGAAAGGAAGGCTAGTATTATGGTGCCCCGTCCTCTAATTATAGAATCCTAATCCTATGGCTCTAACATGGCATGACAAAGCATGTTTGCACTTCATTACCCTCCTTCCTGTTTTAGTCCTCCAGTCTGGGTCAAGTTCATCCCCCCTCTTCTCATTCATGGACGACATGTCCTGCTCCCCCCCCTTTTGGCCTCTTGTCCCCCATGTTTCTTACTCCCACTCTCTCTATCTGCCTTCAGGGCTTTGTGCCAGGAGGTAAATAAACCATAACCCCCCCACCACCACCACACACACACACACACAACCTCACTCTCACTATCCTCTTACCGTAAGCCCTGTGTCCCTATGGAGTGACTTACTGATGCCTGGCATATGTCGCTCTCTTCAATGTCATTAACGTGAGCTACATGCTACAGCCTATTTATCCAGCTCCCCTTGTTAGGCTAATTATTCACATGAAGCTACATGTCATTTTATCATGATGCTGCCCCAAATCTGAGGGACGATGTTGTTGAAGGCTGTTTTTTAAATCTGACCAGAATGAAAGCAGATATGCACATATCCTCGCCTATTTTGGTGGATTTTCCATGGCGGAGTTGTTGGACTGGATGGCCGACATTATTTTGTCGTTCCACTGCTTAAAATACCACTGAATGTCCATAGCAGTCGTGCCCGTTTGAGTGTGAATGTCATCCTCCTCTGCTCCACCTATTTCGGAGACCACTCTGTGTGTGTTGGTGCTGGACTCCCGCACGCTCATAACTCAGGTTAATTTGTTCACGCTCGGGAGAATCTTAATTGGGTTTCTGCGTCATCTACTCTCAATCTCACCCTCTTTTTTTTCTCATGATATCAATGAAACTTTGAAATAACAACCAGGGCTGGTGGTTCCCTGCTTTTTAGCCTGTTCCTTTTTTTTCTTCTTCTCTTTAATAACACAGATTTTGAATACCCTAACACAGTAAAAAGCCTGCTTGAGGAGCCATATGTCATTTCCTGTTGACTTAAATACATGTGTGCTTAGCATTCAGGCGGAACCGTGGCAATATCAGACATAATTCACAACAATACAACACACCGGCTCAGACAACACCCTCAAAACCAAAAGGGCTGATAAAACAACAAAGAATATTTGCACACACTCGTAGGTTATTGTTTGTGTGACAAAAGCGCTGAGCCAAATGCCGAGGAGAAATCTTCACCACTTACAAAGGTGCTGTGGCATCAAGCATGTTTGTGCAAGAGCACTCTCATGCACAAACGCACACACACATTTTTGCACTTCTTTTTCATAAGGTTTTTCAAAGGGCTTCTTGAGGACCAACCTCAACATTTCAAGCATTTCGTCTGCGAGAGGTGCAGAATTTAAGATGCCGAACGTAAATCTTGCACGAGCACGTCGTCTGTGAGGCGCTATCAGGCTTTGGGTTTTCTTTGGGTGGGTGAGGGCTCATAGTTTTTGTTTGTGTGTGTGGGCTGTTTCTTTTCATGTGGTCGGAACTGGTTTTATTTTCCTGTTTTTTCGGGAAAATCCTTTATCTTTTTACAATGCCAGTCGAGATTGAGCCCACTTGCCTTCCACCAGAGACGGGGGAGAGACAGAACACATGTGCTGTTTAACTGTGTGAAACCAATACGTTGTAAAGAGGCAGGACTGAGACGCTGACACAGTATGTGAGATTTGAGATTTTTGATAGTCATTCCCGCGAAAAAAACACAAAACCTGTTTGATGTTATTTCAAAATGATAAGCTGCAGGAGCAGTTCTTTTTCTAGGAATCAGGCGAGGGGAAACCTTGAAGTCGGCTAATCAGGTGCCGTTTGTGGACCAAGCTTTTAGGTGAGAGCGTTGAAGGAGCAGTGATCCTGGATCCGGTGCCTCAGGTCTACCCCCAGCCATGTGACTATCCCTGGGCTTGTATCGTCATGGAAACATGGCTGAGCCTAGAGCTAGTGTAAACAAATGGCCGTCCAAGAGGGAGGAGAGAGAGGGAGAGGGGCAGCAACCGCATCCATGTGTAGAGACATTGAGTCTTTGGGGAAAGTGCTCTCTCTCTGAATGACTGTGGGCATCTGAGAGCAGCAGATTCTAGGCCTTTGTCCCATTACGCCGGCTGAATGGAGAAAAAGATGGGCTACATTTCATCTGCCGCTTCATCGAAATAAGCTAGCTTAGCTTCGGGTTTCTTGGTGCACATGATGTTGTGCATTGTAATAATTGTGCATTATTTGTCAGTTCACTATCACTAGAGTTTGCTGTGTGGCATTGCTTGGTGTTGGATAATAATAGGTAAGGAGTTATTGGTTTCTTTTTACTTCTAGCTGCACAGAATATCTTCCTTGTAAACTGAAGTGAGAATAAGCATCACTATAAATCTGAACTGTGTTAATATGATAATTACTATCATCCTACTCCTAAGGAGTTTCAGCGGCGACTCAAGTTTCCGTCTTCGATTACTTGCAGACAGCCAGTTTTCTGTCTGGGTGGCCCCCTCAAAGATCCAGCCCATAAAGCAAACCCTGGCGTTGTGGTGCTGCTCCCATTAAGTGGGAGATGACCAGTGGTTCTTCGGCTTGCTCTGTCATGTTCCCACCGCGCCAGAAGTTTCCAGAAGGTCCCTAACCTTGACGCGGCCCCAAATCCAAACTCCAAACCAACCCCAGGCCCAGATGTGCCTCTAGATAGATTATTCCCACCACAGACCATAACTTCCTCGAGCCAGCCGCGTTCCATCTCCTACACCCAGTCATAACGGTCTCCTGCGCTTCACATTTCCAAGACTGTACCCAAGATGTACCCATTAGACGGGCCCTGCTGCCATCTCGAGCGAGCTCGGTCCGCCTTATTTCCAGTCCTTCCACCTGACTGGAGCCAGCCTCCCTCCCAGTCCCATTCCTGGTCCCAGACGTAGCCGCCTCCTCCCCTTCCCTCCCCTCTTAAATCACCATTCCCGGTTCCAGCTCTAGCCACCTTGCGTCTGCCACGCTCCCTGGGCCTATTACCATGCTGCCCAAAATTACCCTGCACGCTAATACTGGCTCACTTTCAGAGACGCTCGATGTACAAGATCGGCGCATCGCCCTCTGTTAAAATAAACCAGCTAAAGTAATAAAGTTCCAGCGTGAGCTCTCTAACGTCTGCCCCAGTCCCCGTTCCAGCCTGACTTGTCTCCGGTCCCAGACTGTGGCTGCTGGGTGTGCGTCAGCACGGCCTCTCGGCTGGCTGACTCTGTCTAGGAATCCAGTGCTCCTTCCACAGAGCTCCTGCCCCTCTCTTCACTCCGAGCACGGGGACCGGAGGAGAGGGAACACGCAATAGATAGAAAGGCTACTAAATCCACAATGACAAGGCCCTATTAAAAGCAGTTTTTTTTCTATTTCATTTAATGACTTTTATCACCAGCCGCCCTTCTCCCTTCGATTTGGCAATAATAACAACAGGGGAATGCAGCACTCAGCGTTCTCCTATCTGATGCTCCCTTTCACTTTTTTTTTCTTTTTAATGAATTCCTCTTTGCACCAATGGGCTGCTGAAATAAGCACAAAGCAGGCCAAGACTCTGCTTACTGCAGTGGCGGGTTCAATGTATGTATCGTGTGTGTGTGTGTGCGTGCATTTTCTACT
Organism: Taurulus bubalis; assembly: GCF_910589615.1. Classification (NCBI taxonomy): domain Eukaryota; kingdom Metazoa; phylum Chordata; class Actinopteri; order Perciformes; family Cottidae; genus Taurulus; species Taurulus bubalis. Next base: position 6,784,117 of record NC_136596.1, on the reverse strand, counting down.
ATGAGTATGAGAATAAAGGCTACACATGCTGCCACACAACAGAGCCTCTCTGTTCAGCAGTTTGGTCAACAGCTGTTTCTCTACAGAAGCCAAACAGCTCTGGATCAGACTAAAAGCTACAGAAGATATTTCTGTGTGTGTTTGTCTGTGCGTGAACACAATCAGGAATTCTTTGCTGGGAGAATAGAAAGTTAGTACCTGCTGTTGTCCCAGATTAAGGGCATTCTCTGTGATCCATCTCCCATTCTCTGCGCTTCATTCTTTTTTATTTCAGACATTCCCCTTCTCTTGCAATCATCATTTCAAAGCCTCTCTCCTCTTTTGCATTTTCCACCCACTTTTTCCACCTAGGCGTCACCTCTTTTTCTTGATATCACCCAATCTATTGCTTTTCCCCTTAACGAAGCGGTATAGCAAAGAACATCTGACCCTTGGCTCGTAGTGCTTTATCTATAGTACATTGTACCCAAATTGCACGTGGAAACTGCATATGCTCCACCAGATACCTACACAGGGCTTTCAGTAGTGGGGGGGATTCATTTTTTTTTATCTGTGAGTGAAGACAGGCATGTGCTTGTATGACTTAACACCGCGTGTTAATGGCTCAGCAAGCGCATTTATGGCTGTGTGTCAGGCTGAATAAAGGTGAGGCATGTTAATGATAAGAGGGTGGATGACATTCCTGTCCATCATCATCCCCACACTATTCCATTTCCACTGTTGCGCACACACACACACACACACACACACACACACACACACACACACACACACACACACACACACACACACACACACACACACACACTCTCTCTCTTGCCTGAACGTGTGCTTTAAGACAGACGCTTGCCTAATGGTACCGGTAACTGGGCGCCTCAGAGTACACAACAGCAGAGGACGAGGGTTTACCTGCCGCTGACCCCCATCGCGCACTCGCACATGTAGGCAGAGGTGTTCTCTCATCGACTGGTCCCTCCCCCAGCATTGAGCTGGCCCAATGCTGACCTCTTCACTTGACCCGCCCATGGATTTACTAAAGCCAAAGGTCAATCTGGTCAGACTGTCCCTCCGGTGGCCGTTTGCTCTGCCTGACAGACGGGCCCATGCTCACGTTATTGTTTTCCAATAAACATCCCCTATAACCAAAAGGAAAAGACTGCTTGGCTGATTGAATGTGCGGCCGTCTTTTGCATGTTCCAATAAGCCATTTTTCTCACCAGAGAGATCAGTCAGAGAGGGGACAGGGCACATGCCCGGTTTTGTTTATGTCCTTTTGTGGAACAATCGGGAACCCGAGCCAGATTCTAGAGGGGGAGGTTACCCGGTTCTCTCTTCTTCTTGCCCCGCAGGCTCGAGTGCTGTGTGAGCTATGCGGAGGAGGAGGAAGAGGAGGAGGGTGAGGTGACTGTGGCTGCGCCTGGTCCAACGATGTCGTGGTTGTGTGGCATGTGAGACATGCATTCAGCGCTGTGGAAGAGCAGGGACTGAATAGAGCTAGAAAGGCTCTCCAGGCATGAGAGACAGACAAAGAAAGAGAGCGAGAGAGATTCAAAGGGAAGGCGAGGACGCCTTTCAACCGAATGGAATCTGGTTTCGCCCTCTAAAGAGTTTTTGTCTTGAAGAAGTTATTTCCTTTTCTTTCTTGCTCTTTTCCTTGCTAGCTTGTTGTTTTCTTCTTCTTCTTCTTCTTCTTCTTCTTCTTCTTCTTCTTCTTCTTCTTCTTCTTCTTCTTCCCTCATTCCTGCCCTTCATCGTCCTGTCATCTTATTTTCTTGCTCTTCTCCTCCTAATCACTCCATACCTGTGCCCATCCTCCTTCTTTTTCATGCATTCCTCCCTTGTGTTCATAAGCCCTCATGATCTCCTTTTTTTCCTCCCCTTCTCAATTTTCCAGCTTCATTTCCCAAGCCAGGCAATAGAAACTCATATCTTATTTACACTGCCCCTATCTAGATACAGCATGTTTCCATAGTGTTTCCTGTGTCTAAACTCCCAAAGGAAGGCTAGCCGGCTAGCTAGCTCCTGCTCTCTCTCTCTGCTGTGCTCAGTGCTAGCAGTCTGCAGCCAGACTTCAGGGGTTTATCACTGTTTCTACATTTAGAAACTCTCTGTTTACCTCGGGCTGGGATTATTAGAGAAACAAGAGTTGGCCTATTTGCTGTCGTGTCTTTCTCTTAAGTTTCCAAGTGATCCCTCCCACCCTGCTGTTTCCCAGGTTATTGAGGACTATCATGGAACCGTTTCAGGGTTCGTCCTGCTCTGCCCTTCAGGAATAAATCTGCTAGAATTTAGTTTTACGTTACTCCCCCTACTCCAAATCTCATATCAGCACTTTTTGCGGAAGCAAAGTGTTATGTTAGTTCAGCTAAACTGATGCACTGAATGAGCAGTTCAGTGTCTTGCTCAATGACAAGTTGCTTATTGCACAGGTCAAGTCACAGGATCTGGTTTTACTCAGGCTGGGTATTGATCCTCAATATTGTTTTGTATCGCAAGCTAGCATCGGATGTCTGGTCCAAATCACAATCTTCTGTTTCATATAGACAGTGGCCTTGAACAGCTGCTTGTTATACAACATTTAACATCATATAACTTCTTTTGTTAAAAGCTTTTATTTCTCAAAGTAAGTTATGGGGCAACATGCTCTGCTCACACAGACTTGAATGTTGGTGAAGTGCTGATCTTCCACTGTTGTTCCTGGGCATTGTTGAGGATGTCACCGCCTGTTAATGCCACGCCGTCCGTCTGCATTCTCGCCCAGTATCCCACTATCTGGCTGCCCAGGGAGACGTGGGTAATGGTCTTCTCTGATGTACAGCCTGACTCAATTGGACTAGATGGCAGACACACGCCTAAAATAACAAAAGGAGGGGAGAGAAAGGGAGGCTGGAGAGGGAGGAGGAGGGAGGGAGGGAAGGAGTGAAGCGATCGATAAAGCAGGGACACATCGCCTAATAAAGATTTATTCCTTTTTTTTCCCCCTCGCCATCCGCCTTGGCAGGGCATAGGGTGGGAGGGGGAGGAGGAGAGAATGTGATTAGTGGACTTCTTCTCCCAGGGTGCCTCTGATAGCATGTGCGTACGCGTGCACGGCAGTATGTATACCCCGATGCGTGTATTTTTGCATCTCCTGTGTGCTTGTCGCACGCGTCTCTCCCTCTCTCCCGAGAGCAAACGGGGTTAAAAACAGTCTCTGTCGTTTGTTCTGCCGGCAGTGGCACTAGCAGCTGCAGCTGTGTGTCTCTCTCTCTCTCTCTCTCTCTCTCTCTCTCTCTCTCTCTCTCTCTCTCTCTCTCTCTCTCTCTCTCTCTCTCTCTCTCCCTGTCAGCTAATATTTAGTTAATCTTTGGTCTGGGACCTACGGGACTGGTCGGAGCTCCTGGTGCCCCATCCATCTCACACTGATCTATATTCCACGCTGGATCCCTGTGCCATTAACCACCACACCAAGGGGAGGAGTGGAGGGGGCTAGAGAGGCGCAGAGGTAGGACGAAGAGGAAAGGGCAGATGGGTGGAGGGAGAGCTGTAGAGAGACAAGAGAGTGATGGAGAGGAGGCAATGGAGCGGGGGGGTCTGTCTGTCTACCGTCTCAACACTAAATGAGAGGGAAAGGGAGTAGAAGAGGTGGGCCAGCTATTCGAGCCAAGCACATAAATATCTCCCTCTAATTTTGAGGTAAAGAAAAAGGCCAGGCTTTTTGTTTATTTTTGGAGCACACCCCTCCAATCCATCCTCTCCTTTTTCGCCTCCTATTTCCTTTTCCTTATTGGATACTAAGCCATCAAATCTTTTCCATCGGAGAGCAGGAGGACCTATACTGAAGCTGAAAACAGTGTGTCCACAAGGAGGTGTGGAAGGTTGACGAGGTAAAAGGTGGTGTAGGTGGAGAGAAAAAACGAGGCAGAGGCTGTGGGAGTGAGCGATCCCTATGCATAGAGCAGGCCACTTCATTTATATGCATTGTGTAGTTATGAAGGGGTCCACCTGTGAAGGCTCCAAGTGCTGAGTCACTCACTAACGCGCAGACCAAATGCTTTTATCTCAGACGCCTGGTCCATCTGAATGGAATATAATAGGCCATAAAGTGCTTTGCTAGCAGCGGCTGCTTGCCCCGTGGCAAACCCTCACTCCCCTACTCCAAATCTCATTTCACCACTTTTGTGGAAACAAAGCATGGACGCACTCTTCTTTAATCACCTTCTTCTTCTTCTTCTCAGTGTTTTTCTCTTCTTTCCATCCCTCTCTCCTCGTCGCTTCTCGGGCAGCCACAGAGAGCTCCCTCTGTGTACACTTCCTTCGCGCCTCCTCCCCCTTCCAGTCATGTGTGATCCCTTTGCTGCTGTGTGTGTGTGTGTGTGTGTGTGTGTGTGTGTGTGTGTGTGTGTGTGTTGGGCACCTGTTTGGGATCTCGGTGTGTGTGTGTGTGTGTGTGTGTGTGTGTGTGTGTGTGTGTGTGTAGGGTCCTGCATGCAGGTCGTGCGTAATGAATAGATGGGCTGTCGCTGAAGCACAACTGGCCGAGAAGGAGGTAGCCAGAGAATAGCGCACCAGTGACGGAAGGAGAGGAGGAGGAGGAGGAGGAGGAGGAGGATGGAGGGATAGATGGCTGGTGGGAGGGAGAAAGGGAAGAGAGGAATGAGGGAGCAGGAGGACCAGTGAGGGAGGAAGGGAAGAGTGGTTTGCAAAGCCAGTGAGCCTTAACCACCTTCTGTCATTCTGTCTGCTCTCAGCGCTGTTTTCTCTCTCATAGGAATCTAATGGCTTTTCCACTGTCCTCTTTCCAAACCTCCACCACCACCTACTATCCCGTCTCCCTTCTTTCTCTCCCTCTCTATTGCTGTGCTATTTCTCCCCCCCCCTCCCTCCCCATTACTTACTCGTCTTCTCCTCTCACTTTCCGTTTCTCGGTTAAAATTCCGACCCGAAGACTCCGAAACTGTCCTCCCCTGCTACCTCCCCTCCCTTCCTCTCCTCACGTCCTTCCAGCTGCTGGCCAGGGGAACAGCTGACTAAATCTAAAGCTCGGGCCCCTGGCTCTGGCCCCGGCTCTGCCACAGCCTCCTCCTATTCTCAGCCCCCCCCCCCTCCCTCAATCCCTTCCTCCCTCCTCTGGCCTCTAGCTCTGGCTCCTCTCTCAGCAGCCCCAGCTCAGCTCTGGCCGTGCCTCTGAGCCTCGGCTCCAGCTCTGCCTGACTCTCAGCAGTTCCCTCCAACCATCCCACTTCGGAGCTGAAAAGCCTCAAACCCCCTCTCTTTCACCCTTTTTCTGTGTTTTTTTTGCCTTTGTACTTTCTTGCTAATTCACTTGCCCTCCCTCCTCCCTGCTCTGACGGGCTGTAGCCGGGCCCCTGGTACTGTCCCAACGTATCTGGACTGAGGCCTCAGGTTGGCCGCAGTTCTGTTCTCTGGCTCCCATACCCAGCCTCTCTAGCCAGACATCTTTCTCTCTCTGGCAAGTAACGCTAGTCACTGTAACTCATTGTGGCTCGCTTTACTCCGAGCCACATTCTGCTTGTACATTTGGTCGTTTCTGGCTCCACACTTCCTGCGAAGAGCTCTTTGTGTCCCCGTGTGTCTCTTTGTCTCCTCTCTTGCGTACGTCTCTTTAACTTGTGTCGACAGGCTCAGCCCCGGCACAAACACATCCGCTCGCCGCTCAAGACGCGTGCGGCGTGCGAGAGCGCGAAGCATATGACACATGATTGGCAGCGGGTGGAGGGGGTGGTGGTGGTGGTGGTGGTGGTGGTGGGAGGATGGATGGGGGAAAAGCAGGCAATGGGGAAGTGGGGCCTTGTCGCATCTCCAGGCAAGCCGGGGGCTCGAGTTTGATCGCTGCCCAGGGAAGGGAGCCTTTGCATCCCGCCCCTCCCACCACCAGCACCACCAGCAGCACAACCTCTGTGGCTGTCAGAGCAAGGCTGTAGGCTCGTGTGATTAGGTGCAGGCCCAGGGTTCCACCATCACTCTTCTGAACAGACGTTGCCCACAGAATACACCTGTCAATGCTCTTCTTCCTCGCTGACACCCAACTGCTCTGAGATGAGCGACACAGGGCTGACAGAACAAAGTTCAGAGAGCACACACACACACACACACACACACACACACACACACACACACACACACACACACACACACACACACACACACACACACATAGTCACCTTTGTGTGGGAGCGGGCCAAGGAAGCTCAGGCAGGCAGAAGCAGAGTTGGTCTGCGCCGGTAGAGGCAACATCAGAATCTTCTGGTAACACCTCGCACCTCATCGCAGATTATTATTCAGCCCACTCCCTGTCTGTCTAATGCCCAATACAGCCTTCGACGTTCCTGCTGCCTTTGTTGTGATTTTTGTGTTTTATTTTGTGTGGATGTGTGCAGAGGAATGGGGAGAAACGTCACGTTTTCTCTTGTTGACTGACAGATGCGGGCCGATGAAAGCAAAATCGCAACGTGCCGCAGACTTCAAAGGTCCCTGTGTTCCTCCGTTTATTGGCAACAACGCACAACAACCCCTCTCCCCGATGTGGATTCTTCAAAATAGGGAGGGCAAGAAGCTAGTCGAAACAGAGGCAGATGACAAAGAAGCTACCATCCAAACAGCTAGAGGGGGAAGAGGGAGGAGGGAGGAGGGAGGAGGAGGGAGGAGGAGGAGGGAGGAGGAGGGGTGCTAAATAATCAGACCTAAGCAATGTAACCGAATCGGACTGCTTTTCAGAAGCATTTTCAATCAAAATGGGCTTTTGATGCGCACTGATTCTGATACTGGGGATGTTTGAGTAGAGAAAAAGTGACTGCTTGAAGTTGTAAAGAGCTCCCTCTGCTTTGGGAGGGGGGCTTTGGTAGCGCACTGAGTCTTCTTTAGCTGTGTGTGTTTTGTATGGACCAGCGCAACAGTAATTAACTAAGTGTAAAAGCTAAGAAGAAGTAAGCCGCTTGGTTCTGCTCTTCTAACCTGATAGACTCTCTCGCCCCCCCTTTATTATTCCTCTTGCCCAGGATGGCACCCATTGACTGCCACTGACCTAATTTGGGCAAATTTCACTGACCTACTTCATGGGTGAATGCTGACTTGCCCACGGGAGGGGATTCTCTCTCACACGCACACACATGTACAAATGCACACATATTCTTTTCTATCCTTAAGATTAATATGCAGACCCTCAACCTCCTTTACCGTTGCTATGGCGCCAGGCATGTGCCCCCCTCAGTTGTGCCCCCTCCATTAAACCCCCCTCGTCATATAGCCTCCTTTGGCACTCAAATGAAGGTAATGAGGATCTCAGAGTGCAGACACGTGGTGAAATATAAACAAAGCATTTGGCCTTTGTTTCGTTTTGGTCTCAAAGGTGACATAGTCCTTCACTTCACAAGTCTCTGAAGAGACATAATCGGCGTAATTGCAGACGGATATGATTATTCTTTTGTCGTCTATGAAAGTGGTAACTTGAGCAAATTTGATTAAACAAAGTGGGGATGCTTTGCGTACAAGTACAGACAATCAAGGTAATTCTCCTGCAAAGTTAGATGGGGAGAGAGAGAGAGAGAGAGAGAGAGACTCCTGTTTGTGGAGCAGTGGTGATCCCATAGGAGGATTGGCATCTTTAACCTACTTGTATTAAAATGAATTCATGCATCATTGTGTTCCTCTCGCAGATTAATTCCCAGTTGACCGGGCACATACGGTCCTCTGGAGGTTTTTGCAAAAGGCTTTGTCATAGTTGGATTAGTTTAGCTTTTTTTGGGGGCAGGTGGGGGGGGGGGGGGGTTAACGTGGAGATGATTAGTAATAAACTTCTCTGCCTGCAGCCTCCCACGAGGACATGGTACTTGGAAGCAAGTCTAACCTGATTCAGTGTATTTGGTCACGCTCATGTGTTAATCTTTGCAAGTGTTTGTGCAGTCATGCCTGTGTGCACGTGTGTCTGAGAAAGAATAAGTGGTATTTGTTTCTATGTGTGCGGACCTGCCCCGGCTTGTGTTTGCCCACATGCGTGCACGGTGCATGCCCCTTCAAATGCGGCCCGTGAATGTAAACGCAGGCACGCACCAGACACGTGTTGTCACGGCAACACATACAGATGTCACCAAAGGAGGCTCCAGGGTGAACGTTGTCTATCCTCTTGTCCAGCAGGGTGCAATTTATCTCAATGCAGCCAAGAAAAGGCAGCTATTTACATGAAACAAGAGCCGTTTCTGGGAAATAGGGGTCTCTCTGAAGGTTTTGATGTCGGCTGTCTGCTTTTAGCCCTGAGAGTGGAAACCTAAACCATCTAGAGAGAGAGAGCGAGAGGGAGAGGAGCGATCTGTGAACCTACTGAGAGCTCAGTTCCCCCATGTGGTTGCAGCTCTTCACCCTGAAAGTCCCTCCCTGTTTCCCCTCAACACGCTTGGAGAAGGCCAAGCGTAGCGTGTGATTTCAGATGCTTACAGTTTGAACAGAGTAAATCTAACCCCCTTGCTTTATAGCTTATCCTTAAGAGAGTGGTCCTAACATCAACGTCAATATTTACAGGAATAGCCTGCAGGCAAGATAATCGACCTCAGTGATTCAGCAGAGACGTATGCAACCTTTCCCTTGCTCCCCCTCCACCTCCTCCTCTAACTTGTCTTCATCCTGGTAATTCTCGTTCTCTGCCGCAGCTCGTCGATCACGGCGCCAGGGGGCTGAGATATTTGTATTTGGGTTGCATTTGTTTGTGTGTGTCTGTGTGTCTGGTGTGTGTGTGTGTGTGTGTGTGTGTGTGTGTGTACACACGCCGCAGCTTTGACACAGGCTCAGCGGCTGGTTGAGAGATGCTGGATGACGCGTGTCAAGTGATATTAAATGTGAGAGAACCTACCCTCCTCCCTCGTTCACTCCTCCCTCCGCTCTGCCCATCCCTCCGCCGTGGACGGTGTCTTCTGCGGTTAGTGTGAGCTATGACACTTTTCAGCAGGGTTTTTTTTGGGGGGGGCGGGGACCACCACCACCTCCACCACGTTTGATGTACGAGGCCTCACATCTCTGTGGGTTAGGGTGGACACTTTGGCCTACATAAGCGCTGGGAAGGTCAATAGATATACAGAACTGAACAGATACGGTGCACATGCCAGGCCGCGCGTGCGTGTTCTTTGTTGTTTCATTGACCAAAAAGATCTGTGTTAAGGTGGTTAGTGTGTGACCTACATATGTGTCTATGACAACTGATAATTGAGCGACATATTTGTCTGTGGCTGTGCTAATTGCTTGGTAATTTCTCATAAATGGGCGAGTATTTTAGTGGTTGCAGTTCTTTTGTGTTGACTTCAAAGAATGATTTAAATCCGGTTTCCTCTCGGGCAGCCTCCCTACATATTTAAGTTGTTTCACACGCCCGTGTTCACTGTATTCAAGAACAAAGACGTACGTATATTTACAATGAAGAAGGAAAGTGGCACGTAAAAGGTTAACCTATTTCCTGGCGAGGGTATCATTTCTGTGCATGTTGTGCGTCTGCTTCCCTGTGTGTCAGGTAATAATGAGGAAGTATGAGTAGTGGGCCTGTGTGCCCAATGTTATAATGTGACAGCCTGAGCAGGGGGATGCTGGGCAAAGGGGGTGGGGTTTACGCCAGGATGTGCCATGCGTCGCCGAGCAGAGAACAGCGGGTGTGACCTCAGTGACTTCCAGGAAGGAAGGGGTTAAGCGCGAGCCGGCAGGGCTGCATGGGCTGCGTTACGCAAACTGGCGGCTGGCTGGAGCTGAAAGGGGAAGTGCTGAGCTCAGAGGAACACTGGCTCACAGCCATCGCTCCCCTCCTCCCTCCACTGAAACTCCCCCACACCCCCTCCCTTCGCCTCCCCTGGCCCGCTTCCCCACCTCCCCGCTACAGCTGAGCGCTCCCCATGCTTCCCACCGCCAGGCGTGGTGATGTGTGTTTGTGTGTCTGTGTGCCTGTGCTGGAATGCAGCTTCCCCCTCGGCTGGGGCCTGTATGTGTGTGTGTGTGTGGGTGTGCACGTGTTCGTGTATGTGTGTCTGTCTGGAATGATGCCTCCCCTTGTCTAGTGTGTGACGTCAGTACACACAACGGGTCAGCTTAGGGCTAGGCAACGTTGTGTGTGTGTGTGTGCGCGTGCGCGTGTGTCGTGGGAGGGGGGGGGGGGGGGGGGGGGGGGGGCAAGGGAGGAGTCAGTTATTGGAGAGAGAAAAAGGAAAGAGGAGGGGCTGTTTGTGAGCAGAAGGAGGTTGACTGCAGGGAGTCACTGAAGCCAGTATGCGTGCATGCATGAAGGCATCATGAGTGTGTGTCAAAGGGTGGGGTGGTGTGTGTGTGTGTGTGTGTGTGTGTGTGTGTGTGTGTGTGTGTGTGTGTGTGTGTGCGGGGGCGTGTCGTGGTGGTGGAGTGTGTCGAGTGACTTTCCAAATGAAATGGGAAGGGTAAAGAGTGTAAGGTTGTTTCCTGGCGTGGATAAGTGAACCTAAAAACACACACACACATACAAGCACACACACATGTGTGCACACAGTCATGCGGTAGTGTTTCAGTCCAGTGCTGTTAGTGCCCAGCTATTTTCATAAGCAAATGATTTCTGTTCCCGTTCAGCCATGTTGGCTTCCACAGTCGGGCCTTTCTGCCTGTGCGCTGCACTCACTAGCTTCACTGAATCTTTTTTTGCATACTGTTTTTGTTTGTTTTTTGAACCGTTTTTTGAACTTTGAGGTCAAGACGCATTTTGGAAAGTTGTTTTTTCATCAAAAAGATTCATCTCAAAAGGATTTGAAGGGCAGAGTTCAAATGTAAGCAAGAGAAACACATTTGTAATCAATTCCGACAGGCGCAGCAAATGTCATTTTGGCACTCTTTCTGCGTGCAAATGATGCACGAGATCCGACAAAACACAGCTCCTGCCTCACAAACACACACAAAAAAAACATTCCGAATCATACATCGCCATGTTCTTTGTTATTGCCGTTTTACAATATGTGCAGTCTTCTCAACCGACAAATACTGGCTAATCTCAACCCAGACTCCCCCCCTCCTTTACAAGGAAGCTAGAGCTATAATGTCTCGGCTGCATAGGTTTGTCATTAGAAAGATACTGAAGCCATGAAGCAGTAGACAATGGCTTTTCAATGGATCCCATTACCTTCGTCTATAGCTTGCGTGGCTCTACTGGGACAGACCTTTGCTAATTATACACATTCATTTGCAGCCAGCTGTAATTTCATTCACACTAATGAACCTTGCACACGGATTGGGATAATGTATAGTTAATGTACAGCCAGGAGACGGAATTAGCCGGCTACTGGCTCCTCCAGTGACAGAGATTTGTTGAATAGCACAGTTCACCCAATACCACACGGCTGCCACTCTGAAATTACACCCAATAGTAATTTTAGACCAATGCGGAAGGGTATGATGTGCCTAAGTCAACTATTACTGCCTTGTTAGATACATCATTTGATAAAAAACAAAAACATATAAAACAATTTGTGTTTTTGCGTGAAATAGCTGCATTGGACATTGCTGTTATCTTCTTATCAATAGCTGTGGCATTGTGGTGAGTAGCTATTTGAATACATATCGCTATCTGCACTTCAAAGAGTAGTTGGCATTTAGGAAGATACGCATATTTGATTTCTGTCCAGTGAGTGAGATGAGAAGATTGATACCACTTTTATCTGTAGAGTTAATATGCAGCTACTGCCAGCAGTTACGCTAGATTAGCTTAGCATTAGTACTGTAAACAGGGGGAAATGGATGAAATGTAACCACAGCTACCCGTTTCTGTGCAAGACATGGTCTGGTACATAATCCCCCCTTTAGAGCCACATCTTCTCGTCTCTGTGCTTTGGTTTGTGTGCGGGTTAAGCAAAAGAGACGTGACGCATTCGAGGTGCTAGTGGGGGGATTTTTCGTACCTTTTGGATGGAGACATGCTAACAGTTATCCCCCTGTTCCCAGTGTTTGTGCTAAGCTAAGCTAACCAGTTGCAGGTTCCAGCTTTACATTTTCCTTGACATGACTGGACTATCGATCTTCTTCTCATCTAACTCTTGGCAACAATGCGCACTTCCCAAAATGTCAAACTACTCCTTTGAGAGAATCGCACCCCAGCTAATTCTCCCCAAAAAAAACAGGTTTCTTGCAAGCGTGTCTTTCATCTCGCACTAACAGAACTCATTTTCTCATCACTTTATCCTTTTTGTCTTGCGTCTCTCACTTCCCTGAACTGAGGCTTCACTGTCTCTCCGCACTGGTCAGCCTTCTGAACGCCAACCTCAGCAGAGCGGCAACACCAGCGCTGCTTGACAGGCCCAATCCAGCAAAATTAGAATCCATTTTGAAAGTGATAGTTAGAAAATTGCAAGTCATTCCTGATGCACCGCATGACAACTAAGTGGCAGCAGCCCAGTAGTCGACTGTCATTTCAACTGCCAGCTGATGACAACTCCAATCACCCACACAGCCGTCAATGCACACACACACACACACACACACACACGCACACACACACAGGCACACAGATATTCTCTTCCTCCCATCCCTGTGATTAGCATGCATATATTGCTGTCAGAATCTGAAGCGGAAGTAAAAGCATTGAAATTCATATTCATAGAATATCTCAAAACATTAATTCCTGCCCGTTTGTGTCTGTCGGGATAAGCATTCAGACCGTGAAAAAGTATGTTTGTTTTTTTCCGGTTTGTGCACGTGTGTAGGGAAAAAGAGGCTTTCTGGTCTACCATAAGGTTTCAGGCATAAATATGGCCGCCCCTGGAGCTCAGCTGTGTTATTCCAGCCCGCCCCACACCTAGGACACACACACACACACACACACACACACACGCACACGCACACGCACACGCACGCCCGGAGCAAGGTCTCCTGCAGGATAGCATTGATCTCTGTTTATAGTCTCTGTATGGGTGCTTCCTTATATGACCACACACGCATGTGTTCATTGTTGCTCACACAGACCTACCCTGTAAGATAATTGTTTTTATAAGCGTATTAATTGGGCCAGTTGAAAGAGCCGGGTTGAAGGGAGGGGGGGATGAAGCTGGTGTCGAAGGTGGGGTCGCCCAGCAGTTCCCGACCTGTCCTCAACCTTCCGGGGAGCCTTTGCTCGTCTTCAGTAGTGGATCAGATCTCCTTTCAGTGGGGCCTCTCGGTTCGGTCTGGCCAAACAGATTGGATTCCAGTCAGGCGGCTTTTTCTCAGTTGAGGTTTTAGCTATCTGTGGTCGACGCGGAGGAGGATCCCACGTTAAAGCGCCAGCTACTGCAGGTGGTCCCCCTGTGGATCGGAAAAGCTCCAGCAGCGCCCGAGTCAGATTAAGGTGTTGCTTTCTGTCTGTCTGCAGCTCTTGAGGTAATTTGATTAATGTGCGAGGCTTAAGTGAATCGGCGCAGGCAGAAAAGTGCCTTAAATATCTATTTGCTACGATTGTTCCTTCGCTTTTGTTGACTCGCTTTTCACACCAGCCCATTTGTTTCAGCTTACTTCTCACACTGAAATCAATCATGTATTCAGAATCTTTCTATCACACGCACACACACACACACACACACACACACACACACACACACACACACACACACACACACACACAAATACAGACGAGGGCTGCCTGAACCACATGGTGCCATATTAGATTTAGGTGACAGTCACTCATGAACCAATTCAGCCAATAAACTTAATGACCTCCCCACTGCTGGGCCTGAATTTTTCTCCTTTGACTTGGAATCTTAATTTGATTGTGGAAATATATGTACGTTGCTCAATCTAATTTACCCCAATGATTTTGGAACACTGAGCACTTTTGTGCGTAGGCAAGCAGACCTTTCAGGCCCAGCCCTGATACCCGCCGTCTGCCTTCATGTGGGAAGCTAAATCCTGTTTTATAGGGAGTGTATAAAGGCGGCATTCTTCCGTCACGGCAGATGTATGTTGAAGGAGTTGCAGGGCCTTTCCTCCCTGAAATGGGAGCAGGAGTCCGGTATTTCTGGGGCCCCTCGTTGAATAGACAAGTGGGCCTAGCTGGTCAAGAGAGCGCATGCTGGCTTATCGGCACTTATACAAGTTCAAAACCAGACAGAAAGATAGAGCGAATTGCTATTTGGGGGAATGCTTTGATGTGGGTCCCCCGAAAAGTGTGGGTGGTCTGCAGGCCTTTGTGGGTTTTGAACATATATATACATACGCTAATTCTCGCCCACTCTTTCACACACTGTTCTTGCTGCCTTTACACAGTTCCTCGGGCCAAGTGTGATTTCATTGGGGCGGTCACAAGGGGTTTCTAGGGCAACCTCACAGAGGCCTTGTTCTAAAAATGGCCGCCATGGTTACTTTGAAAGCCAACCCTGGCCTCTTGAACATGCACAGAAAAGAGCCCTGAGCACCACTCGGGGAGGGGAGCTGGGTGGACTGGGTGAGGGGGGAACCAGGCTCTTTAATAGCTAGCACATGAGACATTGGAGGTTTCATACCCACCCAACCAGGAGTCATGGGAGGTGTGTGTGTGTGTGTGTGTGTGTCTGTGCGCGTGCATGTGAGTGAGTGAGTGTGTGTGCACCTAAACAGTAATAGCCCTGTACTCAGTGCTTGGCTAAATTAAAAGGGCATTTTTTGGCGTGGGGGGCCAGTTTTTGGTGCCCAGACGATTGGACGGGGAAAGGCGAAACTCATTACCTACCCATCTGTCAGAGAGCGAGAGAGAAAGAGCTGTGGGAATGCGGATGGAGGGAAGGAGGGACGCATGAAAAGGCCTTGGAAGTGGAGAGAGTGAGAGTGTCCATTAAAGCGAAGGGGAACACAGCCGAGTTTCCCAACAAGAATACGTCTTTTATCACTGTGTAGTTTTTTAGAATTTTTTTGTATCGCTGTTAATTTTCCCTCTGGGAAAAAGAAAGAAAAACATTTGCAAAAGAAACTGCTGCTGCTTTTATGACAGTCTGATATGCATGTTTGTGTGTGTGTGTTTGTGCGTGTTCGTATCAGAGGTTGATTTTACTCAGCCCCACATGTTTCTGATGTTCTCTTTTTCTCTCCCCTCTCTGGACCAGAGGCCACTCTTGAAACATAAGCTTGTGACACACACACACACACACACACACACACACACACACACACACACACACACACACACACACACACACACACACACACTTAATGTGTTGGCAAATATTACAAGCCATTGCTCATTTGTAAGTTGCTATCCAGCTTAATAGGTTAGCCCTCCATTCCACAAGCAGCTGCACCATGTAAACCTTTTTGTCTCAGTTAAGAGTGAGTCTGTCTGTCTGTCTGTCTGTCTGTCTGTCTGTCTGTCTGTCTGTCTGTCTCTCACAGCTGTAGTCATATAGGCTTTGATCACTGCAGATGTAAGTGGCTGCCATATTGGATCCACACCCCTCTTCTGTGTACATTGTTAACGAACATGTACTTCCTCTGCCAGCTGGCTCTCAAAATGGAAAAGGCGTATCTCCATGGCGATGTTCTGTACCGTTGGATATTTGCAGCCAACACGTCTTAGTTCTGCAATACAATAACAAAACATTGCTATTTCTGCTGTGACGCTCTTTGCAAATGTTGCTGGATTACAGCATCCGAGCTAATGGAGCTTTTTCAGATCGCTAAACATGTTCGAGGCATCAGTCGAACTGATTCAGATGCTGTTTAAAAGGCTTTCCTGTCTTTTTATTTACAAAACTACTTCTGGGACACTGCAGAGGATAAATACGAGGCCCCTATCACCGGCTTGTTTTATTTTTATATCCATATTATAGGGTTGTGACCCTGTTTGCTTCCTTCTCTCTTTTATCTTCCAATTCGCCTGCTTTCTTCGTGCACCCCATAACCTTACCTCTGTTCATCTCGCTTGTGTACCCCTCACCCCATCTCCATCTCCGTCCTATGAAATATTCAACTCCTGCCCCTCCCCTTCTTACCTAATTCAGAGGCCCAGAAGACGCTTTGATATATGCGTTAATACGCGCTTGATACCGCAGCGATGCGTGCGCTCAGCCCTTTGATAAACGTATTTAAGAGATGTATGTCTTTGCCTGGTGCGCATGCATTCCAGTGATCTCTCCTGCTCACATTAATGCATTCATAAGCTGCTCTCTGTCTCTCCTAACCACTCCCATTATTAATAAATGCATGATCTCACGCAGCGGCTCAGTGTGTGCGTACATGTGAGCCTCTTTCATATGCTCACGTGGGTGTGTGTGTGTGTGTGTGTGTGTGTGTGTGTGTGTGTGTGTGTGTGTGTGTGTGTGTGTTTTAGGCTACTGCCGGGGACCCCGCCCTGCTCATTCATATTCATCCTCGCATAATGACTAGCCGCGCCTCCGGATAGCGCAGTCAGGATAAGATTCAACATTATATTCAAACAAGAGGCTGTATAATTCATACTGTAACAGACGCGTTCACTGCTCACAGCTCACGGCTCACGGCTCACTTCCTCGCCTCTTTCTCGGTTCCTGCATCTCGATATCAGTCCGGCTCACTGACTCTCTGTCAGGGTCGTAACAGCGGTCTGCAGCTGGTCCCGATCATGCTCTCATGATCAGAGAACATGAGGCCTTTTTGGCAGGTGACTGCTGATTCTGATTCGTCCTAATGTGCATTCATTCCTAAAGAGATTCATTTACTAATGTTGTTTACTAAAGGTCACATTCAATGAGTTGATCAAGTTCCAATTCCTCTTTTGGAGACGATGGATGCCTGATCTTGTCTCTGCCTTACTTAATGATGATTGGTTGAACCTCTGATCTTGTAGTAGCAGTCGAAGTTGCTTGAAACGTAATGGCTAAAGTTTCAAGCAAATTTTTTCATTGCTAAATTAGTCAAAAATAATTAAGTGATTATTGATTATGATTATTTTCATTATGGATTGATCTGAGGATTATTTTCTCTTCAAATTCACAGCGCCCAGATGTTCAATTAACAATCATGTTAGTTAAAGAACACTTGAGAGAATGGAACCGGTGAAATTGTGTCATTTCTGTCATCAAAACTTTCCTTAATTAAGGTTTAATCTTTAGTTGACTGCCTTTAAAGACTGAAGGAGGAGAGGAGGGAAGGGGGGGATACCTCGACATAGATTTCTTCAAAAAGATCTTTCTAGAAAAATAACTCTCCCTCTCACCTTTTTCAGGTTTCCATCTCAGCGGCACAGTAACGGACCCCGCCACACCCTCGACCCCGGAGCTCGTCTGCAGCGTCAGCGTCAGCTTCGACCGCTGCAAGATCACGGCGGTAACGTGCACCTGCGGCAACAAAGACATCTTCTACTGCGCCCATGTAGTGGCGCTGTCGCTTTACAGAGTACGGAAGCCCGAACAGGTCAAATTGCACCTGCCCATCTCGGAAACCCTGTTCCAGATGAGCAGAGACCAGCTGCAAAAGTTCGTCCAGTATCTGATTTCAGTCCACCACACCGAAGTGTTGCCTACCGCGCAGAAACTGGCCGACGAGATCCTGTCGCAGAACTCCGAGATCAACCAGGTTCACGGTGAGAGAACGTGTGTGTGTTGTGTGTGTGTGTGCGTGTGCGTGTGAAGCTGCGGAGATGTTCATGATCATGCAGGTGTGTGTGTTTTCCTGCCTCCTAGATGCAGGTGTGTATTGACTGCCCGATGAAGGTAAAGTGTGGCAGGATCAATGTTACTCATTAGTGAGATCCAGACAGTAAAGGAGAGACTGCGTGCTGCTAATCAACACTATAGACCTGTTATTTACCTCTGAGAGTGGGAGAACGATACAGAAACAGAGACGAAGAGGTTAGCAGAGAGACAAAGAAAGGTGCATATCTCTTGTTATCGATACTGTACTTGCCGCTTATCTTAATAAAAGAGGGAGAAGACTGAAGGGCAAACAACACAGGCAGACAAAAGAGAGGAAAAGCATGAAAAGGTGTGTTTTAATGACAAACTGGTTCGTATCTCTGAAGTAAAGAAGAAGGAAAAGAGGGAAGGAAATTCTGGGAGACCTTTTTTCCAGGCATGCTGGGAAAAGGTTCGGGAGAAGTAGTTTGAAGAGAATGAGAAGAAGAGAGGTGGAAAGAATGTAGAGATGGAAACCTTTTGGGAATGGTTGACAGAAATAAATGAGTGACCCTGAGAATGAGAGAGATCTTCATCACAAAAGGGCTGTGACAAAGTTTTTTTTTTTTAAGTTGACAGCCTATTGATTCGTTGCCCTCACGTCAATAATCCTGTAAAACTAAAACGAGTCATTTGGATGAAAGTATCTGAAAGAATTACTTCTATTCCATCGTCTTCAGGTGCATGCGCGTATTCATTTACTTTTACGCTTTTTTCAGAATTGCGGTCTTTTACTTCATTGTTGTTTACTTTTTCATTTTAGGAAACAACATAACAGCAGTTTTGAGGTATTACAGTAAGAAACAGGCACACTATACCGTCTTCCTAATGTGGTATGAAAAAATAAATGTTGCTGAAAACGGCAGCACAAAGTGTCCGTGTTTCGCTTTAAAACGTTTAAAGGGACATCACGATATTACTTTCTATGACGAGTAAAGGATAATTTGTTTAGTTTCGCTCTCGGCTGCTTTCATAAAACAACGTCTTGGATAATATTGGAGGAAAGTATTAATGGAGGATGGCAGACCACACAAGAGTGTGCCGCATTAATGATATTGATGTTAAATTACAATTGCAACCCATTTGGCTTTGAGAGTGGTGACAAATTGACTTAGAGGCTTTGCTGTTTTGTTTTCTAAAATTGGTCCCACCTGCATTGCCATAGTGTAGAATTGTGTACTAAAGGCTGAAAAACACGAATATGATTTGTGAACCAGGTGTGTTATTGCATGGTATTGCACATAGTGGCCGTTAGATTACTATGTTTTCCGCAGCAACTGCAGCTAATGATTATTTTTATTTTTTGATTAAACTGACCATTATTTTCTCAAATCAGAATATTGAATTCACAATTTCCTGTTTTCATGCCGCTTGCTTTGTCTGACTAGCACTCAGAAACCAAAAGCTATTCAGTGTACCACCATGTACGAAGACAATCATCAAATCCTCACTTTTAAGGAGCTGGAAATCAGAGGATGTTATATCCAATAATCAATTAATTGTTTGAGTTGCCAGTTCAATTTCTGTTGATTGACTAATGGATTAGTTGTTAGGGTCCTACTTTGTCCATCTCTTTGTCCTCAACAGTGGCAGGGTATTTGCACATGTTCTTATATTGAGTGGCTGAGGGAACAATTAGAAATTCCCACGGGTGGAGAAAAAGGAATTAAATGCTCTGAAGTTAGAATAACTGTTGGTCTTTTTGTTCAGAGTTGGTCTTTTTGTTCAGGTAAGAATGAGCTTTAATTGTACAAGGGTGAAGCTGTGACTTTTAACATGCGTTTTGCATCTGTATAATATAGCAATGCATAGTGCATTTTATACATATTTCTGTGCAATACTGTCACTATATTTTGTGCCTTATTTTTCTTTATAGTGTTTTGCCGTAAGTTTATTTAATTTTTTTCCCTTGAAAGTTTATTGTAATTCTGTGTTAGAAGGACCCAGCAAAATAAGCTTTTCATTGTACAGAATAACTGCCTGTTATCTGTGCACATGACAATAAAAATATCTTGAATCTATACTGCACATGAGCCTATAATATTGATACATCATTCTGTACCAGGAATACAGTGGTGTAATAGACGTATAACACATCTGTATGTTTCCGTGTGTGTGTAGGGGCCCCGGACCCCACAGCAGGAGCCAGCGTGGACGATGAGAACTGTTGGCATCTGGATGAGGAGCAGGTCCAGGAGCAGGTCAAGCTCTTCCTGTCGCAGGGAGGGTACCACGGCTCGGGCAAGCAACTCAACCTACTCTTCAGCAAGGTCAGCATCCATTCACCCGCATCCAGAACACACACAGGCATCACACACCAGCCGCAGGGCACGCCGCTCATCTCCCTCCCTTTTAGGTGCTGCCGTCTCCCCTCTGCATCCTGCTGATAAATAAGTTGTCCGTCTCTTTAGTGCACTTCTCCTCTATTCCCTCGTGAAAAGAGGCCTTCTCGGTTCAAAGTAATCCCAGACAAAACAACTTGCATATATTGGCACATACATTAAAAGGCCGGCTGCCTCTTAGCCAGAGCTAATTGCAGAAAGGGAGTGTAACATAAAGAGAGCGAAAGAAGAAAAGCTAGCTCTTTGTACTACTCTGTAGCCGCGATTAAACGATTACATGAGAGATGTGTGTGTATTACAGTGGCAGAGTGAGGCCGGCATTAATGTTCTGCGCTCGCTATGTAAAGACTGCGAGCCAAGGCCATTATCGTCCAACCTGGCCGGCTTTTAGGATGTCTCTCGGCTTCGTGCTCGCTGATGACCTTACCAGCTCACACGCCCACCGACAGACACATCTGCGCTTGTCCACTCGCACAACCCACGTCGAGAGTCACGCACACATCGGAACGTACCGTGTGCAAAAAGCACACCTACGGCATATGTGCTCCCGTGTTTTTTCCCTGCTAAATGAAATGCTGCGACTCCTCCTACCGCAGAGACTCAAAACTTGTATAACTTCTACCAGGAAGTGAAGTTAAAAATGGCTGTTTTTTGTTTTGTTTTTTTATTCCTTTAAAAAAAAGAAGAAGTGACCTAAAAGCACCCTGAACTCAAAAGAGTGGCAGAGCAGTTTAAGCATTGTTTTCCTGGATTTTATATCCCCAACGCAACCAAAGGGTGGCTGTTTTTCCTGCTGCTGGAAGATGCTGACCACCAAAGTTTACAACAAACTAGTCCCTGTTGCGATTAGGACAGCTCTGAAAATCTCCCAGTTCGAGAACGTGAAGAGAAAACTAAGATGCTGGTCATGCACCCGAGAAGAAGAAAGCTGTCTTTTTAGAGCCGTCTTTTTCCACACGGATGGTTGTGTTCCATGTCTTTTATTGGATAAAAAAAAAAAAAAGGATATCAACAATAAACGCCAAATTATTTTTGGAATTCTGAAAACTGAAAATATTGAGCCAAAAAGTACAATGTAGCTTGATTCGACAATGGAAGTTAAACGTCAGACACCTCTCTCTAAGTAACAACAGACTACTTCCCAGTCTGGAGCACTGGCTCTGTGGCTAGACAGTACATTAGCAAGTGGATACGGGTCCTTTTTTAAAGCATGTCCGTCAAAAATGTTGTTTTCTGAGTTGTGTCTGGAAGCGTGTCTGCATACAGTATCGACTTCATTCATCCCTATAAAGACAATTGTTTGCACTAGCTCACCACCCAGGTCAGCAGATGACACACAAGATACATCAGACACTATATACAGATATTTACAAACAAAAATAATGTGGAATTGTTCACAAAATATACACATGTTAATGAGGGCGTACAAAAACTTAAAAGCACTGCATCAATTTGTTTGGCGCCCCTTCATTTTGTCTTCCACATGGGCTTTTTGTGTCTCTCATTTATTTAGTGTGTCGTCCGACGTAGTCCTGTATTTCAATCAGGAGAGACAGTGAGTGATTTGTAGTTAATGATGTGTTCATGGGTTACACACAATTTATTTGGCGCTTGAACTCCACGAGGAGATTTGAGATTGTGTTTGCCCTGAGCGGCAGCAATCTGTAGATCCTCCCCCGAGGAGTCCAGACACTGATGGTGGTGGCTGGAGATGCTGGAGATGCAGACGGGGTGCTGAATCTGAGAAGGCGGATGGTGCTGAGGAGGCGGCGGGTCGCATGAGACCGCAGCAGGACACTAGAGGCGGGGATACAGTACATTTAAAGGGAGACGGCAACAAGCTAATAGGCTAGCGAAGAGGGCGTGACTCTGCGCTATTGGCTGGGCGCGCCCTGCTGCTGAACAGCTGAAAGTCTGACACTTCTGACACGTCATGACAGGGACATCCAGTATGGAATGTGTGCTGCTGGTGACGGACACTATGAGTGGGAGGCCTACGGGCCTGGAGTGAGGGGATAGTCTTCCTGTCTAAACTTACGCTAGAGCTTCATGTCCCTGAAGTTGTGTGAGCTTTGTGTTTGTGTCATAGCTCTTTGCTTGTGCAAACTGTGTGTGTGTGTGTGTGTGTGTTCGTGTATGTGTTCCTAACTGTCCTTCCTGTCTCCTCCTCCTCGCCTCCTGCAGGTGAGGGAGATGCTGAAGATGCGTGACTCCAACGGAGCGAGGATGTTAGCACTGATCACAGAACAGTTCATGGCCGACCCTCGGCTGGCGCTGTGGAGACAGCAGGGCACCACCATGACCGACAAGTACAGACAGCTCTGGGACGAGCTAGGTGAGGGGGGAAAACACACACACACACACACACACACACACACACACACACACACACACACACACACTAGCTGTCCTACAGTATGCACAGGCACGGACAGATTTAGCAAGGTGGGCGATCGAACCCAGACAGAGAGACAAAGGCAGGCACACACACACACACACACACACACACACACACACACACACACACACACACACACACACAACCACAACCACAACCACACACAACCACACACACACACACGCGCTCATATTTTTGTTTGTTTATTTGTCCTTTGTGTCCAAGACAGCCCATGAAGACACACACACACACACACACACACACACACACACACACACACACACACACACAGCCCAGTCTCTCCCTCTCACTGCGAATGCAGCTTTGGCAGCTCGGCAAGAGTGTCTTTGTGAATTACAAGCCGTTTATTGCAGCACATCGCGCCTCATCAAAACCCAGAATATTATGACCTCCGTAATGTTTTGAAACACTTCACATTACACATTTAGTTGATGTGACAGAGCACCGCTCGCCACGCCGTCGCTTGGCTTGATATAGAGTGGAGTCCTTCTGACAGATGTGCTGCACCTACAGCAAAACACTTCCTCGTGAAAAAAAAAAACAAGCCCGTCACCGGCACGGCAGTTGTGTTTGTCTCCCGTCTTTGTTGTTTCCCTTTAATGTCTTGGTTGATGTTGCTGCTTCTGCTATAGCTGCTACTGCTGTTGATGATGATGTTCCTTTTCCTCCCTTTGGTCTTGTTCTGCACTTTGTGAGGACAGCGCAGTGATCTCATCTGTTTCAATCCCACGTATTTTTGGAAGTGTGTGTGTGTGTGTGTGTGTGTGTGTGTGTGTGTACAGTCTCTTTGAAGTCCACACTTCAAACCCTTCTTCCCAAGTCCTTATCACTCCCCCTGATGTGTGGTGAATGCTGCCTCTCGGCGCCGCTCTCCCTCTCCCTCTCCCCCTCTTTTGTCTTTCTCCTCTTTGAGCAGCAGCTACTGCTCTCCACCAGACACAAAGCCAGGCCTCATTCACTTGTCCTCACCCATGTCTCCTCGTCCAAATCATCTCCGCTCCCATTTCATTTTCAACTTCCCTTTTATTTTCTACTCTCCCTCTGTTCTTTTGTATTCTTTTTCTCCCTTCGTGTTCTGTCTCTGTCCTTGTCTTCGTCCTTCCCCCCCCCCAAACTCTCTCCGCCTCTGAACACTTGCATACGCCCAACACACACACACACACACACACACACACACACACACACCTCTAGCAGTCTTGAGAGTAAAATCCCTGAATGTGCTTGCATCCCCAGAGACTTAGCCACTTTTCATATTCTGTTTGTTCCAATTTACTCCAAAATGATGTGTGTGCAGTCGGCGCTGCCTCGGGACTAGTTAAGTTCTCTGTTTTCACAGACTTTTGTATTCTAGTGCAAGATGGCGGCGCCGTACAAAATGTGCACCGAAAGAACAAGAAAGAATGTTATGAATGCTGCACATCTTTGAAAAACTGCCTCCAGCGTTCTGCTGCATGATGACTGTATTTAGGATTTTAATTTTTCTCAAAAAACACACCTGCCTGCATTGCATGACTTATTGCTGACGTCACTGTCACACACTGGGAAGTAGGGCAGCTGACTAAAGTGTGTGTGTGCGTGTGCTTATGTTTGTGTGGGTGTCCAGGTGCCTTGTGGATGTGCATCGTACTGAACCCCCACTGCAAAGCGGAGCAGAAGTCCTCGTGGCTGCGCCAGCTGCGCAGATGGAACAGCGTGGACGTCTGCCCCTGGGAGGACGGTAACCACGGCAACGAGCTGCCCAACCTCACCCACTCACTGCCTCAGGGTGCCCACGGCAACCAAGGTCAGAGATTGACATGTTTTTGTATGTCTGTCAACAACACATGTACTTTGTAACGTATCTCAGGGGGAGAGGCGCGTAAACATCAGAGGCGGAACATCGGCGTTCATCCCAAACATCACGCTTGGGATGAACGTATTGGTTTTTCTTTTGCTTCACTAAACCCGATCAACCTGTTGGAGGGGATCTTCCCCAAGCCGCCCGTTCACTGTCGAAGCTTTCGGGCAGTTGAGCAGAAAACAGCCTCTCTCAATGTTTGTAACGCCCCAGCAGATCAACTGCAGTGTAAAAGCCGGTGCCAATCTTGTCATTGATGGAAATGTTTGTTTATAGTAATTATACGTAACTGAACAAAAAAAAACTTGACGTATTATTAATAGATGTTAAAATGCTTGGGCATTCACGAATAAAAAGCAAACCAAACAACCATGCTTGTGAGCCATCTTCTCACACTTCTTCCCCTCCTCCTCCTGCAGAGATGCGCCCCCACAGGACTGTGTTCACACGGGCCATCGAGGCCTGTGACCTGCACTGGCAGGACCGACACCTCCAGCACATTATCGCCAGTGACCTCTATGCCAACTACTGTTACCATGACAACCAGGAGGGCTCCCTCTTTGACACGCGCGGCTGGCCGTTGTGGCACGGTGAGTCGGCGTGCGCAGTAAGTTGCACCGAGCGCGTGCACAGGAGAGGAGAGGCGGCGGAGAATAGTGTGAGTTAAACTCTGTCTCCCTCTCAGAACACGTCCCAACGTCCTGCGCCAGGGTGGACGCCCTGCGCTCGCACGGCTACCCGAGGGAAGCCCTCCGACTGGCCATCGCCGTAGTGAACACGTTACGGCGGCAACAGCAGAGGCAAATGGAGCACTTCCGTCGACACAAGAAAGGTGAAGCTAGTTTTTATTTATTTATCATCTAGCAGACCATTCTCACTTTTTTTTTTTTTTTTTTAAACATATAAACACCACCATCCTTTATCCGTCCCATACATAAATACCCTATAATGCAAAAAGGGGAATATAAAAGTGTGGGAAAAAATGGTGTCACCTCTTTCCGTTCCATTTTGTATTCACTGTCCTATTCATTTAATTTGATATAGGTCTGATTATTTTATAGCGTTTCTTACAATTGTTCTTTTTCGTAAAGGATCTTGATAAATGTATGTGTTTTAAAAGTACATGGCTTTGTCTTTTGTTAACTGTGTCTTTATCTGCTCCGTCTTGTCTCAGAGTTGCTCCATAAAGGCCATACCTCCATCACCAACATGGAGGGCTGGGTGGGACACCCCCTGGATCCCATCGGTACCCTGTTCAGCACCCTGACAGAGTCGGGACGAGGGGGAGACGAGGGCTCCAACACTTGCTTAGACCTCTCAGGTGCTGATGGCTTCCAGTACCTGGCAGACTGAATGCAACACATTTACACATGTGCAACTTGAATATGGCCTTTGTTTTATGGCAGCACAAGAAACGATACGTTCTGAGCCAGCACAAAGCCGTCTGCGCTTCCTTATTACCACATTGTACTGTATGATTTGTATATGATTTATATGACTTGTGCTGTGTAATAACACACTGTACACAAGGGCATCCTAACCAACACACAGAAAGCAATACTTAAAGTATCGCGTTATACCAAATGAGCAAGGCTATCATCACGGAAGAAAAAGTACATGGACATTTGTATATTTACACACAGATGTTTATACAATATAAATTGTTCAACATGCTGTATATTATTCAAAGTGATTTATTTTTAATATACAAGAGTCAGTTTTAGTCTATGTTGCTGCATTATAAGACGTATTTTGTCTTTCATATTTCTCTACTCTAGCATAGTTTAAGTGCACATTCACCTTTAGTCTCTTTGTCTTCTCTTAACATGCCTCTCAGTCCTCACATGTATTTTTTCAGAAATAGCCCTCTCCTCTGAGGAAGACAATTGAACAGAGGAATGCCCTTGAGGCGTTGGTCTTTTATTTTGGATGGTCGCTGCGTTCAAACCTCTGCTATGTGACTGACACAGTGGTTTACCATATGGGACAAAACTCATCTAGTGTCCGAAACCTCAGAGAATAACACAGACATTTACGGGCACTTTATGCCGACCCTGTTTCAGCTATCTAACTTTCCTCTCTCTTCTCCGCAGACTGCTCCAGTGTCGTAAGCCGAGCGGAGCTCCAGCGAATGCCCGTGCAGCGATTGTTGGGGGACGGCGAATCGTACGTGGCGCTGGCGGTGGAGACGGCTCTGATTGGCTTGGGCCAGCAGCGGGTGATGCCTGACGGGCTGTATGCTCAAGAGAAGGTGTGTCGCAACGAAGAGCAGCTATTGGCCAAGCTGCAGGAAGTGGAGCTGGACGACTCGCTGGTCAAAATCTTCCGTAAACAGGCCGTCTTTCTGCTCGAGGGTGAGGGAGCTAACAGATAATATTCCACCCTTACTGTCCCTTTTATTTCATTCACATCTCCCAGCAGTCTCGGCACATACAGACACACGTAGACACCCCTCCTCTGTCTTTCCTTTCTCTCCCTCCCACGCACTGGGGCCGACACATTCTTGCTAAAACAGGAAAAAACACATTGGGCTCTGTCTCACTATTTATTATCCTTTCATTTTGTGGTGCAAATAGAGGCTGAGCTGCCCTGGGCCAGACCAAAATGAGCTCTTTACACAGTAACACCAGGGGTATTGTGTCAGCACACACATGCGTGCACACACAGCAGTGTGTACATTTACAGGACTGGGGCTGGAGCAGAGTGAGGTTTGGTTATGGGAGGAGGAGGAGAAGGGGGAGGGGGGGAGGAGGCGGCTTGGTTATCGGAGGAGGAGGAGTTCCTCGGCCTCCAGTCAAACCCCACTCAGTCCCCACGCAAACCCCAGCCCTGCCCCGGCGCGACCACCCACCTCTGGCTCCGTCGCAAATAGAGCACCAGGCTCTGAGGCCTCTGCGGGCCCCTGGAGGCTGCAGCCGCGCCACTGTGTGATGTGGTCTGTGGCTTAGGAGCCTGTTGGGGTTTAAAATAACCCACCAGAGACTAGGGGAAGTGCAGGAAGAGATGGGGGGAGTGGGGGGGGTGGGGGGGGATGGGAGGGAGTGCGACACGCAGTCTGCACACACAGGACCATATGGTTTTTTCACATCACAGTTTGTCTTAATGCCGCGTGGCTTTGCCGCTTCCTGGCTACGAGGGATAAGTGACTCCTTGGTGTGCGATGGAAAAAAAAAACACAACTTGATACACAACAAAGTAAATATACACTTGTCCTTTGTCTGCTATACATACCTTAAACCTTAATACTATACCACAACATGAATTGACCTGAGGATTCTGTATTGAATTTCTTCCACCTCTTTTGTTCCATTATTAAAAACAACCCCCCAATCCCCCGTCTTCTCTTTCTTTTTGGAGCAGCTGGTCCGTACTCTGGCCTTGGAGAGATCGTCCACAGAGAGAGTGTTCCCATGCACACCTTTGCCCGCTATCTCTTCACCTCTCTCCTACCTCACGACGCTGAACTGGCGTACAAAATTGCACTGAGAGCCATGCGGTAGGTCCTAAGTGTGTATGTGTGTGTGTGTGTGTGTGTGTGTGTGTGTGTGTGTGTGTGTGTGTGGGTGGATGTCATCCTGTCAAAACCTTTTGAATCACATTTAATTGATTTTTATGTAAAGATTTAAATGCTGGTCTTCGGATTAAATACATTCTCCCAAGTTTGGGCTAATGGAGCCTTTTAAAAAAAATTACTACGGAAAACTCTTAAACATGTAGGCGGGTTGCATTGTAAAGCAAAGACTAAAACCTCAAATTTAATGTGATCATCTGACTTTTAACCACCTGAAACTGGAGAATCACATTCAGATGTGTCCAGATTTCAACTCTGAAACGTATTATTATATTTATTATATATTGTGACTAAAGTAACTTGCTTCAAAGTAACATTTTGTGATCTCTCCTGTTCCTGTGCAGACCTCTGCATGCTCGTCCCGAACTTTAGAGTCAGTCATCGTGGCTGAATCGTGGTTATTTTCGGAAAAGACAGAGCGTTTTGTCTGTGTGTTTACGTGTGTCTAGTTGTGAATCTGCCCCGTTTGTGGGTCTGACTGTGCATTTTTTCCATGTGATCTCTCTATATTAAGCTCATGTTTGTATTCATCTCTGGACAATGTGTACATGTGTATGCGTGTTAATCAGTCTGCGCTGCTGTGTTTTGATGTTGTGACTAGTGGGAGCTGGATCAGTGAATATTAATTACATTAATGAGAGTGTAATTAGTGTGGCTGTAATGAGAAAGAAACAAACACACACACACACACACACACACACACACACACACACACACACACACACACACACACACACACACACACACACAGGGCCAACAGGGAGAGGGCAGTGTGGGAAGGATGTTTGTTGTGTTTCTACAAAGCTTCTCAGAGTCCAACGCTGAGAAACTGGCAAATGATTAGTGAATGAATGATAAGTGCTGGCTCGTACCATCGCGTGTCACAGTCGGGCGAATGTGGAACAAAGGCACAACAAACGCATCATTCACACTTTCTGCCACTTAACCAGTTAGGAGGAGTCAGGAGTTGAAAACAACACGATTGGCTTTCCCATGGAAGGGGCTGTGTGGTTTCAAGGTTGCATGTCCAACCGCTCGGTGTCTCCCCCCCCCCTTGCTTCCAAACCCGAGTCCCAGACCATTTTCCCTGAGTCAGCCGCTCCCCTCCCTGCCTCGCTACCTCCCTTCACCTTCCCCGTTTCCTCTCCTCGCCTCCTCCATCCTCACTCCTGTGGTGTGAAACCGGCGATTTAGAATAATATGGCCACTTATGGGTGCTCCTGGGAGCCAGGGGTGTCTACTCAGCACATAATGAATGTGTGTAATGTAGCGTAGTGTAATATGATAGCATATACCTCCCCGCTCCCACGGGACGGCGGACAGTTAAATATAGAGGAGGAGGTAAAAGAACCAGGGCTATTTTAATGGACCCATTATAACACTATCATTGATACAAGGAGAGAGGGAGAAAGTCTCCCTCTCTCATTTACACACTCTCTCACACACACACACTTACTTTTCAACTCGCTTTCTCTATTTGTCTTCTCCTTCGCCGTTGCTCTCAACCCAGCTTTTCTTTTTTTTCTTCTTCTTTTTTTAATGCGAGAAAGTCTGACGGCCTCTATACACAAATGCATATCCAGTATTTTGAAGTGTGTGCATGTGTGTGTTTGTGCATATAGTTAATTAAAGTGTGTGAGAGCAGCATATGCTGTGCAATGGCTTGGTGTGAGCGGCCAACACAAAAACAGAGGAGCTGCCTACTGGTTCACGCACTGCCCAGAATTTGACTGCAGCCACAGAAGAAGAAGAAGAAGAAGAAGAAGAAACTCGCTGCCTCGCCAGAGACTGTCCTTATTGCAACACTTTGGAAGCCAAAAGGGACAAATCCCAGCCGCCTGTTTGCATATGAGATTTCCATCTGAGATACGAGTCTTCCAATGCTAATGAATCTAGATCCTCGCTGTATTCCACAACCTTTGATCCGCTGCTTAATCCATAATCTTCGAATCTATAAAGCGCTGTATATTGTAACTGTATTTTGCGGATAAACTAATACAATGAAAAAGTGGAGGCAATATTTTAACTATTTCCCAAAGTTAAAGTAGCCACACCACCCTAAAAACAAGACTACATTTCAAATAAGAGTCCCGCATTTGAAATGTTCAATTAATAACGTATCTTTACTGATGCTTAACATGTAAGCAGCATTTCAGCAGCATCTGGTTGAGGTGAAGCTAAATGCAACACATAATTTTAGTGTCGCATCTTATTTTATAAACCAACTATATGCTCATATATAGAACCCTTATCTGAAAAGTAAATAGATGAAATGGTTAAAAGAAAGCTACTAAAGTTTCCCTCTGAAATGTTGTGGAGTTTTATATAATGCAGTTGTAGCAACAAGTAGAAATACTCGAGCATCTCAAGTGCAAGTACCTCAAATGCGTCCATAAGTACTGAACTTCAATGTACTCAGGGACACACTGTAACACAAACACACACAGATCATTTGAATGAATAATTTGAATGATGATGATAATGCTACTACTACTACTACTACTAATAATAATAATAACTTAAATTGGAGCAATATCATTAGAATCTGTATTTCTTAAGAAGAAAATAAATATATATGTATATATAGTTGAAATCCTACAACCCCTCGGTGCTCATAAAATGTGTTTGACGCCTCGGAAAAAAACTAAAAAAAGGCTATTTCCCTAGATTAGAAGAAAGAAAAGAAGAAGAAAGTATCCTTTATTGATCCCCTTGGGGAAATTCTTCTCTGCATTTAACCCATCCTTAATGAAGGAGCAGTGTGCTGCCCTGTGAGGCGCCCGGGGAGCTCTTGCTCACACTTCGAAATGCAAACTATGGGGAGACCAGGGATCGAACCGGCGACCTTGCGGTTACCATGAGCTACAGCCGCCCCAAAATGACAGAGAAGCACTTCACCCGAAGCAGACGTCATCTCAAGCGTCCACGGCACTTGAGAGGGGTGAACTAAAATGAGGGGCTAGGTTTTGGGGTCATGCGGGACTTGATCCCCGCTGTCAGGCGTTATGAAGGGTTTTTTAACTTTGGGTTTGTGTAAAGAGTTGGACGTCTGCCAGGGGATGTGACACTTCGCTGATAGATGTGGGCTTGATGGATTATAAAAGTGAAGCGTGTTTACAGTCAGAGGGGGAAAGGAGCGTGCGGTAGAGAGGTCAGTCGTCGTGGTGACGCTGACCAGAGCTCCCCGAGGGCCTCTGGATTTAGGTTCAAATCTGTCTCGGCTGCTTTTTATCAACGTCTCGTTTTTTCTTCTTCGCTTTCCCTTCCATGGTCCCCTTCAGAACCCCTTCAGGTCGTCACCTTTCGAATATTGGTACGACGAGTACTGCCATGCTGCTTTTCAGACAGGACAGGGTGCTACAGGGTGCTTACAGTGCCCCCCATCCACCTCCCTTACTGCCTTGCAAAAGGATCGATTGCCTCTTCCAGCCGACTGTTAGTGTTTTGTATAGCCTTGATAATATCCAGACATGGATGCTGTGAAGACATACAAGTTCAATTTGATGTTTTAAGCACACTTGTCATTGAGTTGAGTGTTTGTGTCGTGTTATTGCGACACATTATTGCGTTGATCATTTTTATAACCAGCATTCACCATTTTGCAGTAGTTTACACGCTTCCTCAATGGGAATGCACAATGCACTGTACTTGTGCTCAGATTGAATGCTTCAGAGCGGTCCATTAGGATTTTTTCATGGTTTATATAAATATATGTTTTGCTTGTTTCTCATGGAACAATAGCCCACTATGGATTTTCCTCCTCAACATTTAG
Organism: Taurulus bubalis; assembly: GCF_910589615.1. Lineage (NCBI taxonomy): Eukaryota > Metazoa > Chordata > Actinopteri > Perciformes > Cottidae > Taurulus > Taurulus bubalis. The sequence continues at coordinate 6,752,600 of NC_136596.1, read as the reverse complement.
AGGAGGTTATTTTTCAGCAACCCAGGCCTCTCAAGCTCCGATCCAATGGAGGCCTCCGGCTCTCTGGTGAAAACCAAACAAAGACAGGAATGTTGATGAGGCCTCCATCTTTACCCAGGGAACCTTTTCTTTTTTAGCTTTGCTACACACCAGGAATCTTCCAGAAGGCCCCAGTGTGGTGGAGGCTTTTAGCAGCTCTTTAGCTGTGAGTGTGGAATGAACCTGGCTGTTTCCACGGCTTCTTAAAACCTCCGTTTCACACCAAGTGTCAGTGTTCACACTCGCACGCATCTCAACTGGGTTTTTCTTACCTTCTCTCTTTTTTTTTTCTGAGCATCGAGCCCCGCATGTGCCCTCTTGGGCAACAAGCGAGTGAAGAAGAGGATGTTTTCGCGCATGCCTTCACTCGGGTGGCAACAATATCACATGCACTTTGCTCTGAAATTGAAACTGGCATTTAGCATCACATTGCGTTTACCGGGCTGCTTTGATGTGTTTTCAAAAAGGGCAGGTATGTGTGTGTGTGTGTGTGTGTGTGTGTGTGTCTGTGTGTGTGCCTATCTGAGCATGTGTGTGTCTGTGTGTCTGTGTGCTGGCACTCTTCATTCATGTGTGTCGGTATTTGTTTGATGTGTGTCCAGCCTTACGGGGCTGGAAGGTGAATTCCTTAATTTCCCCATGGACTCAATTAGCTTTGTGATTGGCTGAGAGAAGGCCAGGTTGGTGCTGTCTTCTGAAGGAAAGGAGACCTTTGAAACTGAGGTGGGAGCGGAGGGAAGTGAAGTGAAGTGAAGTGAAGCAGAATAGGAGATGAGCCGGCCACAGTGGTAATGGTGGTGGTGCTGGTGAAGACTCGGCCCAGTCAGTATTATTATAATGAGAGACGGAGAGAGAGACTAGTGGAGCCCCTTCATCCACTAGCAGGTGTTGCACGGCTCTGACTTCATTATGACCAATTAGAGTGAAGAAAATACTAATTATACCTTGGTTTCTAGGTGATTAGATAGTAGGCTTTGGAGTAAATTGCAGGAATAGGTGAAGTGTAATCCCCCTGTGATCACTAAAGCCATTTTCATTTTGAAGTCACTTTGAGACCATCATAATGAAGACTTTCTCCGTCTGTACAGTATTTCTGTCCGTCTGATTTCACAGGGATTCTGATGATTCGTGGACCTTTGGTGTCTCTTTGATTATCATTCACTCTATTTCTCTGCCACTCTGTCTTTCTTATGCTAGCGCTATGCTTTTTCATGCTCTGTTGAATGCTCATTTAAGAATGAGCATTCACGTGGATCTAATTTTCTGTCTCTCTCTCTTTCTCTCCCTCAGGTTGCCGGTGTTGGAGTCGACGGCCTCGTCCGGTGACCTGTCACGACCCCACCACATCGTGTCAGTGGTGCCCAACCGCTACCCGCGCTGGTTCACCCTGAGCCACATAGAGTCTCAGCAGTGTGAGCTGGCCTCCACCATGCTCACTGCTGCCAAAGGTGCGGAGATATTCGCAAACACACACACAGGAAAAAACGAATATTGCACACAGAAAGAAAGAAAGAAAAAAAGGGCCATGCTGCTAACTCACTCGATGTTAGGGAAGGCTATTAGCATTAGCAACCGTCTGAAGCGCTCCTTCTGTTCGAATCCCTTCTAGGTGACAGTCGCAGGCTGGAGACAGTCCTGGAGTCCATCCAGAAAAACATTCACTCCTCGTCTCACATCTTCAAACTGGCACAAGATGCGTTCAAGATCGCCACTCTGATGGACAGCCTGCCTGACATCACGCTTCTCAAAGTCTCTCTGGAGCTGGGACTGCAGGTACGGGAACACGCCCACACTGTTTGTCAAACCGGGTGTAGCTGTATATTCATTGGCACCTTTTTTAGGAAGCTGTCAGGTTGTATGAAATTGTATGCATGTGTTACAGCAGGCCGTGCTAATTTTAAGGTTGAGCAGAATGACCATTTGAGTCTAGAGACAAAAGATAACCAAAACCAAACAGACTTACATGGCATGATATTTTACTCAAACCATGTCCCTGTGAGGTTACTGTCATTCTTAGAAACAGCTATGAAGCTCCTGAAATTATAGATATTTAATATTTTTTTATACATGGAAAGTTTACATCACGTGTTGCCATAATGATTCGCTTATGTTGAGATCTGTTGGGTCCATGGGAGGACTTTAATCTGGTGTTCATGAATTTTAAAAGGTTGTGGGTTGGCGTTACTGTCTTGGAATAACATCAAAAGCACTTATTGCTTTTGTATAAAGTTAATCAATTGCTGGTCTTTACCATACATAATTAAAGTTAAGGTAACTTAAAGGTATCTTAAAATGTAATTGAATTTTTTTTTTTATATTTTCATAGCTTTATTGTAACATGTATTCTTACCAGTAGCGGCTCAAAGGGTTTTTTTTTAGAAAGTAATAACATTAATATTGAGTTAATTGAATTGAATTAAGCCTATTGGTTCAGCCCTCCACAACGGTCCCAATATCTCATGTCCCTTGGGAAAATGAATTGCCCGCCCCTCATTTAAGGGAACAGTATCTGCACCACAGGGTGCAGTTGTTCCTTAAACGTTAAACGGCTCTATACTCCATGCTATGCTTCCTTATTCGAACATGCGGCGCGATCACCAGGCCTCCAGACTCCCATGAGATGTCCACCGCCATTACAGATACAGCTCTATGTATCCCTTAGCGTTCTGAAAATGCACGAGTGTTGGAAAAAGGGCGTCATTTTAATTGCAGTCATTCTTTATTTTGATTTCGCACTTTGTAAAGGGTGGTTTTTATTTAATTTGGATTTTTACGCAGAAATTCCTTGACGTCTGTCAAGCAAGCCTGTAGTGCTGTATGAAGCCAAGCTGCTCTTGGACTACATTCCCTCTAACGTCCCCATACGTATAATATATGTATTTACTTCGATGGTTTTCTTGAGTGTTTGTCATCCTCAAAGCAGCTGTGTCCCTCAGCCAGTTACGAGATACACATGGGAAGTGAAACAGAAAGAAAGTTTGAGTCCCTGTTTCATAGCTGTTGAAAATATAACACAATCTGTTTCCCTTTACAGTCATTCAGCCTTACTGTAGATGTTCCAAGTTTAAAGTATTTCCTCTCCAGCTCACCTGTCAGTCCTCCTTTCTTTTCCATCTTCCTCAGGTGATGAGAATAACCCTGTCCACGTTAAACTGGAGGAGGAGAGAGATGGTGCGCTGGTTAGTCACATGTGCCACTGAAGTGGGTAAGTGTGCCTGGCTACGTGAACGCTTCTGTTTTCATTCTTTCAAGACGCGCTCGATCTAATCCCTCCGTCTCCCAATCTTCTCCTCACTCTGTCCCGTTTGTCTCTGCCAGGTGTGTACGCACTGGACAGCATCATGCAGAGCTGGTTCACCCTCTTCACCCCCACAGAAGCCACCAGTATCGTGGCCACCACTGTCATGTCCAACAGCACCATCGTCCGCCTCCACCTGGACTGCCACCAGCAGGAGAACCTGGCTTCGTCCGCCCGCACCCTCGCCCTGCAATGTGCCATGAAGGACCCCCAGAACTGCGCCCTCTCTGCTCTTACACTCTGTGAAAAGGACCACATTGCCTTCGAGACAGCCTACCAGATTGTACTGGACGCGGCGGCGACGGGGATGAGCTACACGCAGCTGTTCACTATCGCGCGCTACATGGAGCACCGTGGTTACCCGATGCGGGCGTACAAGCTGGCGACGCTAGCCATGGCTCACCTGAACCTCAGTTACAACCAGGACACGCACCCGGCCATCAACGACGTGCTCTGGGCCTGCGCGCTCAGCCACTCGCTGGGGAAGAACGAGCTAGCCGCCGTCATCCCCCTGGTGGTCAAGAGCGTGAAGTGCGCCACCGTGCTCTCGGACATTTTGCGGCGGTGCACGCTGACCACGCCGGGCTTGGTGTCGGCGCTGCACAGCCGCAGGAACTCTGGGAAGCTGATGTCCCTGGACAAGGCGCCGCTCAGGCAGCTGCTGGACGCAACCATCGGGGCATACATCAACACCACACACTCGCGGCTCACACACATCAGCCCGCGCCACTACAGCGAGTTCATAGAGTTCCTGGGCAAGGCCCGGGAGACATTCATGATGGCGCACGACGGACACATTCAGTTCACCCAGTTCATAGACAACCTGAAACAGATCTACAAGGGCAAAAAGAAACTAATGATGCTGGTGAGGGAGCGGTTCGGCTGAGGGTGAGGCTGGGGGGTCGCCGAAAGCTCCCCTCTCCACTCTAGTACTTTTCTATTAACTTGAGTCTGCCTTTTGAACTTCTTTTGGACATATACAATAGACAAGTAAAACGAGGGATGTGACTTGTAGAATGAAGCAAAATGAGAAAGGAAAAGATGACAAAAAAATCAACAGAGCCACAAGCGGTATTATTGTTCTTGCTGTTGTTATTGTTATAAACATTATTACTATTATTATTATTAATAATATTATTACTACTATGTGTACAGAAGTGTGTTTTTATTTTTCAGAAGAGAGGAAATTTGTCACGTTGTGAATGTTGTGTGTATTTCTCTACATGTGTGCGAGAGGAAAATGAAAAGTGAAATGGCTTTTTTATTATTATTTTTGGTTATTTTTATGATTTTAAAGCATCCTTTTTTTTCTCCCTTTTCCAGTGTATATTGAGTTATATGTCGTCATGTGGCTGAAGCCCTTTTACAATAGCGCTCATGAAAAAACATACAGGAGAAGAAGAAGAAGAAGAAGAAGTAGAAAAAGAAGAAGAAACAAAAAAAACTACGTCTCGGCATCCTCAAAGAGAAACTAAGGCTTTAAACCACACAGAGCACCTCCCTCTGCCCAGGCCCTCACCGGTGGGCGCTGGGCAGCACTGCACAGCTTAGCTCGGCTCGGCTCGGCTCGGCACAGCTTGGGTTAGCACTGACAGAAAGCCGCCATCAGCATTTCTTTAGACACAGCAGTAGCAGCAGCAGCAGCAGCAGCACTTGAGCAGCCATTAGTTCTCTCTGGGTCCCAGGCACTAGCTTCAGTACACACAACAATGCTCTTAGCAAACTCGTGTTGTTGTTGTTATTGTTGTAATCCTCCCCACCTTCATAGTCCGTTTTAGACAGAGGGCAGTACGCAAGCGCGACAGCGATGGCACATTACACAAAGATAATGAGTAGTATTGTTCCATTCATGAAACGTAGTACAGCTGTGATTCTTAACTAAATAACCGCCATAGTTGAGGGAGACGACTACCTCATGATACGGTATTGAACCTGCTCCCTTTTTTGTTTTTTTCTCTCCTTTTCTTGCTATCATGATATGTACCATCTACTGTATGATAGCTGACCGTTTTATTAAAACAGAAGAGTCACTAGTGAGACCAAGGTTACGAGGAGACGTGGACTCAGATTCCCGCCAAGTGTTTGTGAGCTTGGCACTGCTGTACGTCGCGGCCCCGGCATCGGTACTTACGCCCCCACTCCCCCAAAAAAAATTGGCTCTAACAGACCTTGAAAAAAAAGTGTGGTCAGTCCCCTATCATCTCCAACAGCCACCATTGTACGGTATTTTTCAGACCAGGCCAGTGTCATTTCCCTCTGTGCATGTGAATCATAGAAATTAGACTCTCTACTGTTAAAGTTCATTGTGTGGAACCTTCAGTAATTGTCAACCAGAACGTTCTCAGGGATTTCTCTACACAGGAAAAAGGCGGAACAAATGATCGACTGACTACAGGAAAAAAGACAAAAACGTGACACAACATGAGCGAGCATTTATTGTACTCTGTATATATGCCATAGTATATGTCTGAATATGGAGGATCTGAAAGTATATGTTAACTAATTTATACAGAGTATTCTATGTAATGTGAAATACTTGAAGCCGCTGTAGTTTGCGCTCTCTCTCTCTCTCTGGCTCTCCTTCTCTCTTTTGTCTTCTCTTTTTTTTTTTTTTGGTCTTTCATTGAAAACAGAACATATCAGAAGGACTAGACTGACCTTGCTTTTTGGACTCACAAGGCCTCACGTGTTCCTACTTGAGACGCTGGATCCCGTCATGAAATGCAGGTTGGGTCAGATTGGTGACGGCGGAGAAAGACATTGTTGTTCATTCCTGCTGACTAAAGCATAGAAAGGGGGTGGAGACTACTTCAAGCCGTTGGTCGATACATGTATGAAAACACAATACAGGACTTGATTATGCATGTAAGCAGTTGCACTAGCCTAGTTTTCCATAGGATCCTATGGGGAAAAACTGTAATGTGCTTTATACAGGACCTAATTGGAGATGAATCTGGTTAAAAATCATGTATCATGTGTCCAGCCTTACATGCATTTAAGGCCATCTCTTGGCTGACGTCTGTCTCATGTTGCTTTACTATAACCCTTGAACCCTTGTCAGAGTAACTTGTGTAACTCAACAAGACTCATATTGATAATTATGCACAGGTTCTATCTAGCTAAGATTAAAGAAACAAGTCTCCTCAGATCTCCCTTTCATTCACCGCAGCATTTCCAGTGTCTCCTCTGCAATGTTCAGCTGTCCTATCATTACTTGCCTTTTTTTTATATGTCTGATTTCTTTTTCTTCTGTGCATCTCTTTTTCTATCTTGTGTTCATTAAAGATAAAAGCAGCCTTTTCTCTTGCCTTGTCTTAACGCTTTAAAGTAACCAAACAGGAGATCTATCTAACAACCAAACGCGTTCTAAGAGGTGAGAGACGACCCACCTTGGTCCCAGCTTTAGTGTCCTTAATTAGTAAGTGAATGGCTGTGTAACTCATGCTTTAACAAAGCAATTCCTCACGTGTGTTTGGTGAAAAAATACGTTGTCCAGTGTCTCTTGTTCTCTTCAGAAACAATTTCCTCTGAGTCTTTCTAGCTGTTTTTTTTTTTTCTTCTTCTTTTTTGTTTGTTTGTTTGTTTGTGTAGGAATCTTTTGCTCTCCCATTTTATTTATTACAATGACCCATGTATACATGCTTATGAAATTAAGATTTGATACACCGATATCAATTTATTTATGTAACTAAATCACTGTTTTATAATCTTGTTAATGAGTCAATAATTGATTTTTTTTTTTTTGATTTTTTTTGTTTTTTGTTTTAATAAAAGTTAGTTTTTTGAAATGTATATTTACTTCCCGCTGCTTTTTGTTTTGCATCCTGAACCAGGATTTTTTTGATTTTTGTGTGTGTGTGTGTGTGTGTGTGTGTGTGTGTGTGTGTGTGTGTGTGTGTGTGTGTGTGTGTGTGTGTGTGTGTGTGTGTGTGCAGCTGCACTTTTGTCTCAGAAAATGTGTCGTGCATTGTTACGGGAAGCGGCCTGCGAGCTTGAAGGCGAGAGAGTTGGTCGGCGTATCGGCGCCAGGGCCGTTCAGATCTCCATCAAACAGCGGTGTCAGAAAAAAGCCAGAGCGGGATCACTCTCACTGGCAGCAGCTTTCATGCTGTCATCTCGGGCGAGTTGACGAGGAATATGAAATGAATCAATTGATATTCCCATGGTCTTTGTAGCTTCTGTCAGGCAGCCAGGCTCAGCCAACCACAATAACCTGTTTACATGCATCGAACACTGACAGTGGTGCACCAGGATGACTAAATCACTGTATGTAGTTTGTCAGGTGTGTGTGTGTTTGTACAGACATGCTTTTGCACGTGATCCTGCTTGTTTGCATGCCTGTGTGTGCCTGTCTTCTTGTGAGTGTGAGTGTGTGTGTGTGTGTGAGTGTGTGTTAAGGCCTTAAGGGAATGAATGGGAACAGGTGGTAGCTCCAGACTACAGGAGCTCCTGACAGCAGTAAGGTCCCCAGACTCCCAGCCCCTCATTAAACATTGACACAAAAACACTGCAACTGTCTGTGTGTGAACAGTAATGAAGCGCAGACGGCTACACCGGTATACACACTGCAACTTCGCACAGCACGAGCTCTCGGTCCGCGCGCTGTGTGTGTGTGTGTGCGCTTTGTCCATCTGTGTGCGCTCCTTAATGAGGCACATTTGTCCAAAGAGGTGTCCGCTTAGATATTGAGGAATTCGTCAGGTTTAGCAACAAAAGCACCCGTCTGCTGTCAGAGGACAGACCGAACTGTCCATTTGTTATGTGATGGGTGTGTGTATGTGTGTGTGTGTCAGAGCATAAACGCACACATGTATGTGTACATCCATGCAGGTAAGCGTACACTTGTTTGTGTGCGCGAGACCACTTCCTGTGTGTCTGCCCTGTGCTCGGGTCCCTGCTCAGTTCCAGTTGGTAATGACGTCCCTTGGGTATAGCGCGGTGCAGCAGCCTCCTCCGGTCTGTCTCACTGTATACTCCTAATGACATTATGATCACACACCGGCCCCGATCATGCCAAAAGCCCTCTTCCTCACCGTCACGATCAAAACTCCCATCCAGAGCGTTCGCTCCCTCTCTTACTCCATCTCTTTCACACACAACATCAAGGCCTTGACGTTTTCCTGTCGAACTGTTGTACAGTTTCACCTATACAAGACATAGCTTATAAAGGCAGGACAAGGCTGCAAAGCAATATGCTGTGGTACCTTTCATTTTATCTTGACTTTAAAAGTCCTAATCTGCAGACCCCGGCTAGATTGACTGACAACAGCAATGAGTCTGACACAGTCGGATCTACATAGCACTGGTTCTGCAAGTATTGCATTTATTCTGTTTTGTCGTTTGCTCATCCTTGTGCTAACTGTGTTGTCGTTTCAGACCCGGCCAGTCTTCTGCCAATTGAATCCCCTCACCTGCGCTACCCCACGCACCTGGTTGTCATTCCCTCATTAGCTCCCTGGGGCATATATACCAGTTCTTCCTTTGTTCTCTGCCAGATTGTATTTGTTCCCTAGCGGTCTAGCACACCGATTAGCTTGAATAGCGCTGTGTTATGGCCCTCAGAAATTACATGAGAAATTGTTCAGCCCCATTGTTACCTCAGCAGTCTATCCACGATTTGTTCACACAGTGCTCCCCGTGCAAAATTGTTGATAAAATGAAAACATTTTTTCTTCACCTGTTATCCAGCAGCAGGTTGCATCTTCAAAGGCAGTTTATAATCTAATCAACTCACAAATGTCTTTCACTTTTTATCTCGGAATTTACACAGAATGTGTTTCTTTGTTCTCTTCTTCTTCTTCTTCTTCGCTGGAACGCATTAAGTCCGCTGCGCAGGCTGCAGCTGTGGCTAGCGGTTTGTGGAAATATAGGAGTTCCCAAAATCATTACACTTTTGTCCATCTGTGGGTCACGAAAAGTCCTGTGAGTGTTGTAGATGGCTCTAAATCCTACAATACCCATGGTCCTTTGCTGCAGTAACTTCAAAATACTGCTAGCTGCTATATGTATCCAAAATGTAGCTTTCCACTCTCCGTTTTCTCCCTGTTTGTAGCACATCGCATGCAACACAACTTTATAGTGTTTGGAAATACTCTTTGAGAGCTACTTCAACAATTTAAAGGTTTCTCACTTTGAATTTTGATTTATATTGCCATCATTTGTGACTTAACGGAGTTTAAGCAGTAATAAACAATGTTTATACAGAAAACTACCAACATTTTCAGGACCGTTGATCCTCAAAGCAACTCCGCCCATGCACGTAACAACTCTATAATTTGGTGCTATATGGTGAGTCCACAAATATGCTTTGGACCCCAGAATGTATCTCCATTCCCTACTAACCCCGTTTCTGAAAACAATCTTTTCAGTATTTGTGGAGTCGAACTATCGAGGAAAAGCCCACAGTCTGAACGTTTACGGCATCTGAGAGTGCAGTCAACGTTCTTCTAACTGAGGGCCTTTGTGGCACATCCAGCTTGCTATCATTACAGTACAAAAAAAGGATCATAGGCATGTGTTCTTCAACACAGCCTGCAGCATCAGCCCGGCTTCTACCACAGGGACGGTCTTCCTTTCCTCCTCTTCTTACAGAGGGCCGCTGGAGTTTGATCTCCTCTCTCCCCCTCCATCGGCCCTGAGGCGTCTGATTAAATGCTAATTAAAGCCGTTAGCGCTGCTATCACCGCTGCTAACTCCTCTCTCTCTGTCACAGAGATTAATGCTCCTCGTTCATCATGCCACCTCGCCCGGCCCGAGTACCTGCCCGGCTCGCGAAACCTGATCAAGTCATCAGCCCCAAAACCCCTCTGCTCCGCTCCCTCCCAGCGCATGAAGATGGACGAGGGGTTTAAATTTTAATTTGAAAATTGCCCTCAATTATTTCTGCGGCGACCACTTGCCGGAGCTTCTCATGTGGTTGAGTGGAAAAGGGTTACAGCAGCAGGTCAGTGGCTGTGATGAGCGATAAGGGGACATTAATAAGAAAGGCAGAGGTTCATTTAAAAGCAGAAAGGACAGTGGGAGCAGCTTTCTCATTATTTAACTCCCCCAGCTTTATTTAAAGGACTTTATTTAAGGATACCAAGTTAATGTGTCCTCCAGGACAGACGGTTAAAGCGCCTGACAGAGTGAGAAAGTTACGGCCATAACTTACACCCTGAGCACACACTGTGGTGCCATCTTTTTTACCTCTTTTGACATTCTCGCAGTTTTCAGGCAGAGCGGAACGAGCCGTGGAGGGACATAAAGCGTTGGAACAAAGTTACACACATCGTTTAATTTTATTCTTTCACAATTTCTGGCTCACAAATGTTTTATTGGTTCCAGTATTGGTAATCATTATAAGCTATTGAAAGATATTGAGCTATGTGTAACAAGTCAGCCAAATGTCATTTGAACTACCACCAGCTACTCTGCAGGGCCTCATCTGGTGTTTGTTTTATGCATATCGTTTTTACCGAATTGCCCTCATGACTCTTTCACAACTAAGTTTGTCCTCTTTTTTTTCAAATGCGCGCTTGTTGTCGGTGCAGTGTGAGTAGCGAGTTCATTTTGATAGGTGAGGTAGAACCAAATAACTTGCTCGATGTTTATCCCCACACCTTGCCTACTTCCCAGCCTGATCCGCCAACCTGAGCCAACAGTGCTGCCGTCCAACGATTCCCAAGGACAATTAACAAATACGCGGTGATTTATGCACCTGTGACCCGTGTGCTCCCACCCAAAAATACTTTCACTTCATCTCTCACTGTTATTGCCAACACTCTGCCGGATGCCTGTCCAAATGCTCTAAATCTGTCTGCCGGTGTTTATAATGTCACAATGGATGCTGAGAAATGGAGGAAAAATCTACTTGACTCCTCTTTTCCACGCCTTATATGTTTCATAGACAGAAAGCACACATGTGATAGGACGTCGCCCCGACATTGCATTTTAATTTTCTACGGCATGGCAAAGGCAGACGTTGATAAGGAAAGGATAGAGACGGGTTTTGAGCTGAAAATGTGACGTTTAATAGTGAGTGCAGCACGGGCTGAGGTTCTGGGGCAGCACTGCAGGAGTAAACAACACCATAGTCAAGGTTAGCCGGCTTTACAGGTGGAGAGACGGCCTTAACATTCCATTGCTGGTTGATTAAAAGCCTAAATGAGTAACAGCGTGGTGTCCCACACTCACTCCATCATCCAGTGGGCTTTTTTTCCCTTCCTCTTCTTCTTTCCGGCAGCAGCAGGCAGCAGCAGGCAGCGAGCGTCCGGCGAACGGGGAACAAAGAAGAGGGAAGAGAGACAGAGAGAAAGAGGGATGGAGCGACAGGAAGAGGAGAGAATGAGAGCATATATCAAGGCCGCTTTCAGTGACATTTGTGCTCTCGGTGTGGAGAGCCACTATGAATATCAATATGAACCCATGGAGAGGAAACATAGTCTTTTTTTTCTTCTTTTTCTTCTCACTGGGCTATTCATGCACACAAGAAATCTATTCAAGTCAATGTAATGGCCAATCTCGGAGCCTGTGCATGGCTGTGTGAACAGTGCAGCCTCGGCTCTAGATCTTCTCTCTCGCTCTCGTGAGTGTGGCTGGGCTTGTATTAGTGAAAAACACTTTACGTCAAGTGCAACTGTGGCGGACACTACAATATGTAAATCAGAGTGGATTAAACTCCTGCATGAGTAGAGCTCGACGGCACCAATCAGCAACAGCTACCAGCCAACAGTTTCCCCAGTATCATTTTTGGTGTTTTCACACAGCCTCTCCTTTCCTCTCCTCCTCCTCCCTCCTCTCCTCCTTCCTCTCCCTCTTCCTCTGGTGCTTGGAGATACAGAGTCAAAGGGATGCAAATCTACCCACTTCCTTCCTCCCCTCCCCCATCTGCAAACACAGATAGCCCCGGGCCAGTCCCAGGCCTTTCTATATGCAGAACCAGTGACAGGAGTTACACACCATACTCCTGTAACAAACTGTTCCCTCCCTAACAAGCTGCGAGCCTCGCTCTCTCACTGGGCTGCATGTGTGAAGCTGTGTGATTGGTTTGCCACGGCCATAACAATACGGGAACGGCATGCTGGCTGCCTCCTCCCTTTTTACATGTGGATCTTTAACGCCTCCTCTCTCCCTCCCTTCCCTTCCCCGCTCACCTTTGTGTGTGTGTGTGTGTGTGTACTCTCTATCTGCGTATGTGTAATTGTGGACTGTTGGCTCCAGGCTTATTACTTTAAGTTGTCTCCAGCCCCAGCGCTAATCCCTGTCTTCTTCTGGGAGGGATAACAATAATACAACAAGATCCAGAGGTACTAATGAAATCCTATCAGGTTTCTGAGTCTGAATGTCAGAGAGAGAGGAGACGGAGGGAGTGTATGAGGTATTGATTGAGTGGAGACCAAAGCGCACAAGAGAGATAGAGAGAGGGGGGGGTGGAGGAGCGAGGAGGAAGAAAGAGAGGCAAGGAAGAGGAGTCGTGGAAAGAGAAAGATAGAAGTGAATAAAAGTGAGAGCGGGGTTTGAGGAGGAATGCGGTGAAAATAATCAGAGAGAGAATGAAAGGAGGAAGAGAGCGAAGAGGATTTATGCCAAAAGAAGAGATTAAGAGTGAATGCAAAAGTTGGGTGTGAGTGGAGACAGAATGTTTTCTCTTCGGTGACTGAGCATGCGGCAGCTAAAACACATCAGCTCTGACTTGAATGGGTTTCAGATCCAGACCAATTCTCCCTCTGCGTCTCCGCCAGACCCACCATTCGCCCCTGGGATTGAATTAGGCCTGCCCCATTATACAGTTGCCATGGGGACACTGACACCTCCACTGACGAAGTGAGAGCCACGCAAGGATGAGTTGCTGATCAGTGTGTGTGTGTGTGTGTGTGTGTGTGTGTGTGTGTGTGTGTGTGTGTGGCGGTATCAATTTATGCGCATGTTGAAATAATTGGGTGCCTTTTGCTAATCTTTGGCTCATATAAATTCTTGATTTTTATTCATTAGTCCTTTCTTTTTTTATATTAATTTCTTTTTTTTTTAATTTTTATGGTCAAATCAACAAACATTTTGTCTCCAAAACGTCAACTTTTCATGAGAACAAAAACGCTCAGTTTTCAGCTTTGTGATAATACATTTTTCCACTAATTAATTTTTTTAATTGCTTATTTAGCCTTAAAATTCTGATAATTTCCTAAGCCAATAAAGAACATTAGTCCTTTGGTGTATCTAAAACATACAACATCACACAATTTGGAGATAGATGGCTTTCAGTGGCAGAAAAATACTCAAAACCTGAGCTAAATCAACAAACAAATATCCAAATAATCACAAAAAAAGAAAAACAGCTGGATTTACAAATACCCTGGCTAACAAATAATAATAATAATAATAATAATAATAATAATTCTAAAGAAAACCAAGTCATCTTTATGACACTATTGTGGTTCCTTTAACATCAAGCACCATGGAGACATAAGTGAAACCACAAAGTCAGTTACAACATATAAAAACGAGATTTTTTCCCTCTGGGAACTTTTCCCAAGTGTATAACAGCTGCCAATTTTCATATTTGGAAACAAGATGGCTATGTTTTTTTCCCAGCCCCCAGAGCTGCATTATTAGTTAGTGTTTTGCCCCATGGGGGCAGATCTCCCAAACAAGCTGAACATCTAGACATAGAGTTTCTAACACGCTGGCAAGCAGCCTGTTGATACTGTACATCGACCAGACATCAATAGCATTCAGCTGGAGTCAAGGTTTGGGCCGTATGACTGTAATATTCACTCCTATCTTTTAGCTCTGATCTGGTCTCCACCCTTTAGCTGCTAAATGTTGCATTGTGCTCAGCAGCGAGATGCTAGCTGTGTCTGTCTGCTGTTTGGTGCCAGGCAGGTAGCGTTCAATACTTATAAGAGCATGTTTGCAGAAAGTAAGTAATTGCCAGCTGCTGGGAGTTGGGTGATAATTATCTGTGGGTGGGTTCATCACTACAAACAACCCTTTCACATTAAAGGTACTCGTTTGTCTCATTGTTTTTAGGAAAATGTTATATTTTGTAGCTTTAAGAATCTGATTTCTGGCTAATACCATCATTAATGTTGTTTTTAATAAGGGTTAAAGTATCCCCCCATCTAAATGTGTTAATTGGTTGATTTGTTTCACAACTTTTACTTGCTTCCCCTGAGAAAACAGTATTTTTTTACAAGTTAAGTTACCTACTTAAAACATCCTCACTGCGCACACACACACACACACACACACACACACACACACACACACACACACACACACACACACACACACACACACACACACACACACACACACACACACACACACACACACACACTCATACACATAAACAATTGGATGGGTGCTGAAATCGGATTCCTTGTCCGTCTTCTCACATTGGAATTTTGTCACCAACACAGTTCTAATGGATGGCCAGAGAAAGGATGCAACCCACAGCACCATCTGGCTAATGCTCCGTCCTCTGCTTATGAATTACGCTAAATTGTGCCCAAGAGAGAGAAGCCACATGTTCATTATGAAAGCTGCAGGGGTATTAGAGATCCCCTGAGTCGCACCAAACGAGCTGCATGTCACAGGACGGCATGACACACAACACGGTGCCATGAAGGGGGGGAAAAGATACAACCTTCTCCGGATTTAATAGGATGTATTCATCAGGCAGCCTGGTCTGAGCTCTGACAGGGTTGGTTTTCTATTGTTTAAACTATGATCAGCTGCTCTGTCAGAGAAAATGTTTGGTAAGTCATGCAGTTTTGTAGGTTGGGCGACATCAAGAGAAACTGCACTGATGGATGTCACCCCCGCCACCAAGTGACACCTGGACCTGAATTGAAACACGGTAGCCATTTTGCTGCAAAATGCTTACAACTGCATCCAGTGTGCGTGAACCACCATTAGGTATCTTTATCTGTGTCTAGGCCATCATGAGACCAGCCTAACAGCATCTGTCAGTCCCTGCAAAAACCCCTACGGTATCATAAAAGGACGGGCCCCCTCAGTAAAGGAACCGAGGCTGGAGAACCCAGTGGGGACTCATTGGAAGGTATGGAGAGAAATAAAAATGCTTTGCTGTTTTCTTCTTCTTCGCCTTCTTTTCTTTTTCCATTCCACCACGGTGTGTGCCATGCATCGCCATGCAGGCAGATGGGGGAGGTGGAGGTGGGAATAAAACATGCATGAGTCGCCTGCAGCCCAGGAAAATAATTACTGTCATTTAGCAGACATGTAAAGGAGAGCAGCGCAGCCCAGTCTGCCCACAGTACAGCGCCACACCGCCTGCATACCGATGAACTGGAGGGTAAAAACTCGAGAGATGGGGACGAGAGTTGTGTGAGAGATGGCACAACGTTTCCTTTTGATTTTTTTTGATGGTAATAGATGCCGCAGTTTATTTTGGGGATGTTTTCATCTGTCAATCACAGCTGACAGAATCCTTAAGCTGCTGCAATCAAAAGAAATTAAACAAAGAAGGCTCTTGCTTTCATCCGTCTCTCCTCTCAGAGAAGTTTCGACACTGCTTGATACATTATGCAGTGCTTCTCTGGGACCATTAGTCTCAAAGGACACAGGAAGTACAGTATATTTCTCCGAATATCAGAGAACAAGATCTGACCTGTGTCTTGGCGGAGGCTAAATCATGCGCACCTTCTCTCTCTTTTGCTCTGTCACTCATCTTCCTCTCTCCCTCCTCCTCCTCCTGCTCCCCATCTTCCTCTACATCTGTCCATCTCCTTCCTTTCGTCTCCCGCCTCTCCTTTACCCGGAGTCAGACCGCAGAGCAAATTTATAGAAAGTGGAGGGATGCCAGTGGAGGTCAAACGCGCGAGCGCCTCCCCGCCTGCCTCCCCTATCATTCTTTATGGCTGATCTAGTGGCGGAGCCTTCATTACCCTGAATTATACGCTGCGATTATTACCTCTCCCCCCGGCCCATGCATGCAGGTCGGCCCTGGCCTTATCATCTGATCATCTTACCCAGGAGGAACGTAACGCAGGAATTCTTGATATACAGCGCAACATCTGCCTTCAACATGACTCCGCTGCGGATCTTTGAACTTTACATCCAGAGTATGTGATGTATGTGACTGGGATCACAGGCTTATTTGTGGGAAGCTATAGTGGGATACACTAACATAGCTGTATCTATACATTTAATTAGAGTCACTGATCCCTACATGATGGGAAATTCTGAATTTATTCTCTGGCGCTAAAGCACAAACCCACCAAGGTTTATTTTTTATTTCCAAGCCCTGTAACTTAGTCCGTCTGCGCTCCTAAAGTTCCACCGCACCTCACATTTAAAAGTGTCTCCAATGTGTGTAAAGTGCAAAGCCCACATTCTGTTGGCCCCTCAGATGCTGCTGCTTCGACGTGCTTATTAGTTGTAGTCTTTCTTTCTTCCCATCTGTTTCTGATGTTTGGGGGAAACCCAGCGTTGACCCAACTACAAAGAAATCTGGTTCCAAAGCCAAATTCTCAAAACTCATAGTTCTTGATTTCTTTGATCTAATCGGCACAAATTATATCCTGAAATTCAGACTGTAAAAGTCCCTGACATTAGACTCACCTTGTTGTTGATCCTTTTCTCATGTTGTTACCACTGAGGTGCCGGTGTGAAGCCTGATGATCTGGGAAATCAGCGTGGAGTTTATATAGCAGCGAGCGTTGGCTGTCGTAATATATTGTACTTTTTCCACAACTAATTTTCGAGTGGGGTACACTGAGAGAACCTGTAAATGTCAATGCAGGCATGGGGGAGGGGAGCAAGAACTGGATGACACATGCAATGCAGCAGGCTTCATCATCTAAGCTACAAGTCAGACATTTCTCTGGGGAGTTTGTAAAGTTTTCCCTTACAGATTCCTTCCTGTAATATCTGGCACACAGCATCACATGTCTTTGTAGACCTGAGTAGAACCAAATGCACACCAGGTGGAGCTGATGGTGCCGTTATATTGCTTTTTCCATCTGAAAATGTGTCATCAGCCAGTGGTGTAAGTATGTGAAGCCTTTTATCTGAGTAAAGAAAGCGGCTTACAGACATACTCCATTACAAGTCAAAGTATTCGTCATGTTTCAGTCATGTGTTTCTCATATTTTGTCCAACACATTGATATCAATGACAAAATAATATGAAACACCCTCTCAATAAAATCCAAAGCAATTCAACAACAGAGTGTATCAATTATTGGATTATTATTTCTCATGCATTGCCATTTAAGCAGCATGTGTGTGTTGTAGCTGGTCATGGATAACGTTTATACTGCTGGATAGTTTATCAATAACAATGCATTTCCTTTTATAAGATGATTTCATGGTTTAGATGAAGTGTAGTGTAACAAGTAAAATAGTGTTATCAACTACATTTAGTGAAGTAAGACTAGCAATATTTCCCCCTGAAATGATGAGCATATAAAGGAGCATAACAGTGAAATACTTAAAGGTGTTCTCCGGTGATTTGGGCATGGCAAGACAATTTTATTGACATTTCATTACAAGAAAGCTCAATGTGCTTCACATTAACTTGCAGCAACCACTAACATGTAACAAAATAATTTAATAGATAGATACAACTACGTTGTACGACCCTCCACAAACTTTGGATCCGAGACAACCCACAATGCAACTGTACATGTCTTTCATTAGACCCTGTTAAACACCCATGTCTTTCCGACTCCACGCCTCCAGTTTGTAGAGCGGCCGTCATCGGGAGGCTTCCTCTCCGGCTTCAGACACTGAGGCCCCTCCAGAGCCACAGAACTGACATTAAAGTGACAACATGTTTTACATCCAACACCAAAGTGTTTTTATATTGCATGTATCCTGTGTCTGTGTCACGTGGGTTTCACCACTGCCCCTTATTCACTCCAATGGGAGAAATAGACTTGAACACAGATTATGAGCAATGCTATCGCCCAATAAAATGGCCTTTTTCAGAAAGAAAGAAAGCGGTTAGATCCTCTGTTTCAGCAACTCTCTCAAGTCTATACCATGTCATACCATTGGTGCATCCTGTAATGCTGAAACGCCCAATGTGAACTAACTTCCCAAGACAATGGATTTGTAAAATTGGTGCAGTGCCCCTTAAAGTAAAGTAGAGGTAGCTCAACATTTTGTATTAAAGTGCACTACATGTTGCATCATTAGTGTGTCATGTCCACTCTTCTCTTCGTTCAGGGAACAAGACTGCAGACTGAAAGTGAACACAGCAGAAGGCCACGCGGCACATACAGATCATTCGCAGCCATCAGCTCCATCAATGGGCACAATTAGAGAACTTGTTGTGCTGTATCATGACCTAAGTGTAAGTACAGACTCAGCGGGGGGGTTGTAGACAGGGATTTGGAAGACACACACATACATATATACAGACTCCCCCCTCCCAGTGCGCCGCTATATCAAGCAGCCAGGCAGGGAGTCAGGGAGCCGTAACAGGGCTATTAGGACTCCCAGGGACCCTATCGATCTCCTCATTGATCCCCTCCTGCTAGGCTAGTCCAGACAACTGTGAGGGGTTTATATAGCTACTACAGGGATAAGCAGTGAAACCCTACAGCCAGGAGCACATGAAACACCAGAGGATGGACACGGAACGAGAGGTGAGAGCCACTTAGAAGAAGAGACACAGAGACTCTGAGTGGGAGTGAAAGTTTGAAAAGTTTAAAAACCTTCCTTCCTTTCCTACCTACCTCATTCTTCTCGACTTACAGTCACAACCCCATCACCCCCGCCCTTCTTTCTTTTCTTTTTGAAGTTTTAAGACCTTTTTTTCTTTCAACATACACAAGGTCTCACATTTGAGGTATCCTTTTTATCTTTAATAGCATCTCCAAAATGATAAATTGACACCATGGCTTGTGTGTAAGATAATGTTTTTTACAATATGAAGATGTTATCCAAAATTGAGGAGATTTATAATCTGTGACAAAATGAGGAAAAAAATCTGGTGAGCATCATAGTTGTCGAAACCAGGCAGGCGGGACCCTTCACACTTTCACATAAGGATCACATGTGGGACTGAAGGATCGAGAGATAACTTTACTCCACAGCATCCACCCGGTGGACCTGCTGTGCTCGAAGAAAGGGAGAGCTTTAGTGAAATATCTTAATTACTCCCTAATTAAATCGTTTTTACCAAGCAGTGCTGCAGGGCTTTTGCTCACTCGCCACTGGCATTGGTGAAAGAAAATAATGCAACGTCGCCCCCACTGGACCTTTTGTGGTACTACTACTTTAAATGCATAAACTGACCATGTGTTTATTACAGATCCTCCAAACAATCCAATAATTCATATCCACCTTCTCTGTGTGTGTCTTCTATCCAGATTTAGTGACCGTATAATGAGTGAACTTGTGTACTGCTGAGTGTGCAGTCTGACCGTGATGTGTATTAATGACAGAGGGTATGGCAGGTCCTCATCAGAGTGCAGCTGATTAATAACTGGCCCTTCACTCCTTCCCTCACAACTAATGGCTCTCTGTCTCACCCTGTCTATAATTATCACCTAATAATGAGGTCTAAAAGAGGGTGTGTGTGTGTGTGTGTGTGTGTGTGTGTGTGTGTGTGTGTGTGTGTGTGTGTGTGTGTGTATGTGTGTGTGTGTGTAAGCAGGCAGGAGAAGCCTAATTTGGATGTTCATAGACTGTACATGTATTATACATATTATTAATTGTTTACATGTGCAAGAAGGTCATTCATATTCATGTTGTGCTATTAACAGATACAAAACAAAGAGATAATTGTAGTTTTCCCTGCAAGTTTTTACAAAATGTATTTGACAGCTATGTCCTGTCATAGAAACAGACCTGTCATAGAAAACATGACTTTATAAAAATCACTGTTATAGATTGTTTTATTCTATATAACGCAATCTATTCATTGTTTGATTAATCTACTCTCAAAAATGTATCAAAAAGTAAAAATGTGCTCCATGTTGACCAACTACAACAGCAGAAAGCCACTTACATATCACTGCATCAGCAATAATTATCCAATAACAATAGAACAGGTTTCTTTACTCCCTTCTTACAAGGTTCTGTTCCCCAACATTAACAGTAGTTTTGTGTCGGCTTCATTATCAATTTCAGTCAAATCTTTCTGTGTATTTGAGACATTATCCATTAAGCAGTACAAATGACACAAACCTGTTCAGTTTGTCTGTTTTGTGGGTTCATGGGATCCTTTGTTGTAAGCCTGGGTAGTTCGGTAGTGTGTTTGACTGTGTGCCTCTGTTTTTGTCTACGGCTTATCTCACTTTTATTGTTTTTTTTTGTTGGTGTGCTAGCCGCTAACAGCTAACGGAAATACCAATACACACACATTGCTGTACATCGCCACCACTTAGCTGCTGCATATGTTTTTGGCACGATATATTGAGTGTTTTTGAGTTTGAACAAAGTCTGTATGACGACACTTTACAGCACTAGATATAATAATTCAATCACACAAAACAGCGGTGGTTGATCTGCGGTGGAGATCTGCACTCGACTGAGTGCACCTTTCTAGGGCACATGGGTGTGTTCAGCCTGGCATAATCAATGTACACAAACATTAACATGAAGGATTTAAGATGGTACCCAAGACCACATTCATCAAGCATTTTAAAAAATAAATAAGATAAGAGCCCACAATTGTACATCCAATGTTATTGTGCCATCAAACGTGATGTGTCGCATTGTAGCGCGCCGCTGTCCCATTCATATGTATACCATTCCAAGCCCTTGTAGCCTTTCACGTTCAACCATCCCCCAGGTGACTACTCTTTAGTCCCTGAGGGTTCAGGATTTAAGGGTTTAAGGCTTTAGGGGGTACATTGGGATTGTGCCTAGTTCTGCCTGGGATGTTGTAATCGATCAGCTGCTCAATCAAGGAAAGTGTTAACAGGTTTGCTTAATCATGTCCTCTTAGGGAGGGAGGGACTCTGTTACGATTTTTTATTAGTTTTTATTTGGTGTGCTCATCGGTATATGTAATGAGTGCCCATAGATGAACTGTGACATTAGCAGTAACTGAGAAATCTTGTATTGTATGGTATGTTCATAATTCTGTCGGAATGTGGATGCTTGTTTTAGTTTAGCTCACCCTTACGTATCTGGGCAAGTGGTAGGTTCCAATTAGGTGTGGCTGAATAGATAAAAGCCCAATCACTGGGGAGAGGAGGAGGAGGATGAGGAGGAATTGCCAGCTTGCTATGAGGCTACAGTGGTTGTTTGTTTGATGTTCACTTTCTTTGGTTTTTCTAGTGCAGTGTACAGTCTGCAGAGTGCTTTTAGATTTGCAGCTTGTAGATTTATTGACAAGTGCTCATAAAAACACCTTATCTCTCAGCACGGTGTTTCCTTGGGTCCTCAGCAATACACTTGCCATGACATAGTTGCATCACACACCCAAGTTGTGGCTTTTCACGGTCAGAAACACCAGAGAAATAGACTCTGGATTAGGAAGACCCAACTTTACAGTTAGGCTCCATTCTAAAAGGGCCCCAAACAGTTGTAGATGAATAATGATGTTAAGATATGATTTCCCTTTTTGCACCCTTAAAGAACTTTAAGGCCCCAAAAGAATACGCAACTTGACTATGTACTTATACGTTAGATCAGAACTTTATAGTACTACATCAACCTGATTTACATTCAGATTTTACTCGCAAAATATATAATTAAAATGTGATGTGTTATTATTCATTGAACTATCCAGCTTTATAAATTGAAAGATCCCCCTTGAACAGGCGTAAGTAAATGTGAGCACATTGTGCTGATGATGCCTCTACTTGAAGTAAACAGGACTTTTACTGTGTGGTATTAATAGTTTTACAAATAATGTTACTTTAGGAAGAAAGAAAAAAAGGCCTGTTTGGAAATTTCTGATCGTTTTTGGAGATGTGAGAGCTGCGGCATATTGCAGTGAACCCACGGTGTCAATCATACATTTTACAGGCAGTATGCAGTACATACTGATTTGAGTATGTAGTATACAGTAGGACTACGTTAGTATACAACTTAAAAACACAGCTGAGGGTTTTAGGCACAGCAGAGGTGGCCACGAGGGAGATGTTTTGCCAGCGGCAATGTTATTTTAGTTATACATTAGTATGGCAAAAATGTGCACAATTGGAGATGTGCCAGTGTGGCGCTGTTCCTGCAGTCTATCC
Source organism: Taurulus bubalis (assembly GCF_910589615.1). NCBI lineage: Eukaryota > Metazoa > Chordata > Actinopteri > Perciformes > Cottidae > Taurulus > Taurulus bubalis. The sequence continues at coordinate 6,730,113 of NC_136596.1, read as the reverse complement.
TCGTTGTCACCAGGGAAATTAAGAATTTTTTTTTTTTAATATCCAGCATTGATGTAGCGTTAGCAGGCTAAATCCAGCAGCAAAAGTGAAGTGCAGTCAATGAGCGTAGCAGCTTTACAGCTCTAACGTCAGCTAATCTGTTCATGATAGAGACACTCATAATGAGGCTGTATTTTTTTCGCCAAACAGCTGCATATCAGACCACCAACAGCTCCCTCCGATGTGGCCACGAAGGCCCCGCAACACACATGCATTCAGTCATTCTACACAAATAAAACCGGCCTCCAGAGGAATGCAGAGAAACACTTTGAAAAATAACTTCTCACCTACAGTGGATCTGTTATAATGACACAGACACTGAAATCCCCGTGAGCAATAAAGCATTCCCAGGTGAAAATTACACCACGGCACAGATGAACACTTGATTATTCGCTGACTATCGTCTATGTACTGCACGTGCATTGCATTGCAGTGTCATGCTCCTGTTGTATCTGCTCTTACAGGTCAGCTCATGTTGTGCTATCAGACCAGGTGTCTGCACTGTTGAAAGTATCACAATGTTGCCCTCTCACAGGGCACTACAATTACATCAGACCGCTGAATGTGAAGCCACAAAGATTTATAATCTACTTAACAATTATAAGTGCCACTATTAACCCTCATTACTGGGTCATTCCTGTCAATTAAGAAGCCAATACTCTATCTCACCTGGGCATCAGACACAGGGGTGTGTTAACCTGTCGAAAAACCTCGCTGTGGTGCAATATCTAGATTCTACCAGAGCCAAGCTCGGAGGATTAACTCCACGCTGATAAGAGCGATAAGGTTCATAAAACCATTAAACTCTCAGAGTGCCAATAAGAGCTCTGATGACTATGCTGCATTCACAACAAGCGTTGAGTGGCAGTGAATAGATATTCATTCATAATACCATCCAAGAATAGCTTACTCATAACAAAGTCTCATCAAATGAAGAGTTATGACCTATATACAAAGAGGAAAGCGCAAAGTAGAGGCTGTAGGTCAATGGCAAACAGAAAGAGGGAGTAAACTCACACGTGCCACATAGCTCATTCACTGAAAAGAAGTTTGAACATTACAACTTTATAAGTTATAGGTATCGAGGCCAAAGTACATTCAGAGCATTTTGACAGGTTTTCATCCATTGGAGCAATTACATAATGTCTGAGAAGAAAGATAAGGGGAAAAGAAAAAGTTCAAATGAAAAATCCTGTATAGAATTACAGTTACGCCCCGTGGTGGCTCGGAGTGGGACGCAACATAAAAACAACAGATTAGGACAAGAGCGGGTACAGTCACACATTTATTTACAAAAAAACGCAACACAGGGAACAACAACGACTGTCAGTGGCACCAAAGAAAAGCACCAAAGTGTAAATCCATCTTCCAAAGTAAAAGGTATAAATAAATATAACTCCATGAATGATAATTTTTAAGCCGATAAAATATGTTTTTAATTTTAAATCATCATGCTGCACACATGAGAATCACTTTGCAGATTCAGGAAAACAAGTTTATGGGAAAATGACCTTATGACTTTTCCACTACGCGTCAGAGATCAATGTTGTGCAATACATTTTATCAGCACAAACTGTCTCAAGCTGCAGGCTTACTGCCAGCTGCTGGTTGAAAGTGATGACTTGGTCAATTTTAACATGAATTTCCTTACATGACTTGGACACCATTTGCTTAAAATCTATTGAAATAGTATTTTTTCTTTTCTTTAAAAAAATAAGTCTACTGTGTTCATTGGATTAATAATCAATAAAACAATCTGAGATGACTCGAAAAGAAAGTTCTGAAGAGGTTTTGGTCTGTTTGTAATATTGCATGTTTTAGAGCACTATTTGGTATTGAAGTTGATCTGAATGATGATGGGGAAGATTTTAAATCTATCAACATAATCTAACGACTTCAAAGTATAAATATATTTCCTTGATCAGCTTTGCATGATATTTACATACATTTCAACTGTCATGACACAGATGAAAGGAAATTTGACCGAAGGATCTACTCATCATTATCACACTAAAGAACACATATCACATATTTCAAACATGTCAAATGAATTCCCAAATCTTGTTAGAAAACCGAGGAGGCAGGAACATCCCAGCCGCCTCCCCCAATGTCTGAAGACTAGCACACACCTTCAACTGCAGCCACTCTTGTTGGTACTTAAACCTGGTTGAAGGATTTATTTATGTTCAGGCAGGTCTACAATGCTACATCAACAGGTGTTACAGAGACCAACCTATAAAAACACTTGAGTACCTCCTGCCGGATACCAGTGTCTCTCTCTCTATCAGTGTTCTGGAAGAAGAGGGACAGGGCAACTGGAAACTCCAATAAAGAAACAACAAGTGAGTTAAATGATCATGAATGTGAGGAAGCAGCTGTGGTCCCTGGCCCGCATGGTGTTGCCCGGTGCAGGATTTGCGTTGACCTGCATCGGGGCCTACCTTGTGTCCCAGCAGACAGAGCAGTACCACTGCACTCTGACGTTCATCTCTGCCTACGTCATGGTTGTGTTTGGCATCCTGGTTGTGCTCATCGGAGTCTTCTGGACCATCTGCCACAGCATGAAGAGCAAGATGTACCAGAGACGACGACATGAACGCCACCTCCGGGTCTACACTATTGACAGGTAACACCGCCTGGGCCACTTTAAAAAGAGGGAATCAGAATAATAGTGGGAAAAAAATAATGAAGAATAATAGAAAAAGAATTTAAAGAGAATTATTAAAAAAAGAATCAGAGCACAAACATAAACAATGTTAAGGTAATTACTTCATTTAAACAAAACAATGTTTTCCCCTTCTATTTAATTGAATTACTGTTGCAAAAATAATAACTATCGCAAGTGAAACAAATATCAAAGTAATCAAGTAACTCTCTCCAGAAAACTTTGTGCACCACAGGAAAATGTTTTGGAATCAAAAGTCAATACAAATATAATTTCTCTTAGGTATCCCAAATGTCTTTTCAACTACTATTCTAGGGTGTGTTTCTGACATCTGGCCAGGGATGAGTGCTAGGTTGATCAATAGACGTTGTCCCAGTAAAATAAAACTATTAAACTATTGTATTGTATCTATTTTCCTCTGCAGACCGTGCTCCTTCCCTCCATCGTACGAGGAGTCCCAGGGCAGCCAGCAGAGTCCTGCTCCAGACCGTGAGCTTGAGGTCGTGGTTGAGGGGGTGGATGTGGCGATGGGCCTCGCTCCTCCTCTGTACAGCCGGGGCAGCTCGGACGCACCGGACTGCACATGGAGCTGGGAGCAGCCTCCTCCATACAGTCAGGTGGAGCGCATTCAGCAGGGAGAGGTGGATGCAGAGGAGCGGAGGGGGCCCTTGCCGGGACACTGAAGGAAGGACAAGTTTTTGCCGAAATGACTGAGGGACAAGCAGGAATGGATAAGACAGAGAGTTCCAGAAGAATGGGATATGCCTTTTTTTAAATATGATTGTACTGCTTGGCTACTCAATGAAGGACCACAGAGACATGCTGGCACCAGTCTTCACCCCGACCTCTCAGTGCTGACCCCAGCTCAGGGGTCTGAAAAGAGGTCAAACTGTGGTTTGGTGTTGTTTGTTGCTCAAATAGAGTAAGGATGAGCTTCACGTTTGAGTTGCTGCTTAGACAGTAGTAATCCAGCTGGATCCACAAAGGTCTGAATGCAGCGATTACTTTTAGCCGCACTGTATCTCCAATTTGTACACTATTAAATTATTGAAAGTATAATACTGCTATTTGTATTTGAGTTAATGTGGCTAACCCTGTTTTAGGGTTATTTGTATTATGGAAATATAAATATGAAGTCGCTTAGCTTGTGTTCAATATATTTATTTTCCAATATAAAGCCAACCATTGTGAGACTTTATTCTGCATTATAAATTCAAACTTTAAAATAATAATGTTTCATAAATTACTTTTTAAAAGTAAAAAAAAACAGGCAGCTTTATCTAATTTAAAAGTAGGTCAAACCAACACTTCATTTATTTGAAGCATATTCAGAATTTAACCAGGGTTATTAGGATTGCATGGACAACATCTGAGAAACATATCGGCCAACACAATGTCCTATAAGTTACATTATTTTATTTATGTGTTGTTATACAGCATTTTATTTACTAGGAAAGTCCCCGGACAAAAATAATATTAAAACAAAAAATTATACTTAAATAGACTCATCAATTTAAATTCCATGTGCAGACTATTCTTAGTAGCTGGAGCAGAAACATGACAGCTTTCTGTCAAATCTGTCTCCACATGGAGGACAGACAACAGATATATGTCTAATGATTGCATATACGGACGTCGACCCAGAGACTTGTAAGGCAAACGAGTCTTCTCAGTCCGTGGTGAATTTGTACACGATTACTGTGTTTGACACCTGTATACACAAAGACACCATGATGTCCTAACATAACTTTTTATACATTATGGGTTTTCTCTCAAGCACACCTCACAGCGCAGTTGAAAAGTTCACCACAATAAAGATAACGATGGAGCAACAATTCAACTGTGTCGTTCATGTTCATGCACATTAGAAATAAAAGAAGGGGTGGTTGTTGGCACCGTTTTAATTACCGAGTACTTCAAAAGATTAATTAGTATACCTATTAGACACTTGTCTCTGACACATGAACAATTTCAGGCAAAGCGTGAACCGCCTTCTTAGCGACACATTGATAAACTGGCATTGATCCTCGTCCAACCTCAGAAACAACCCCTGACATAATAGAACAGTTGGATGGGGCAATAACCTGTAATGGCTGACAGGTCATGTCTGGCTGGCTGAGTGAAGACATCCTTGAGGATATCCACTGGCATATCCTCAACTCATAATGACAGCAATCAGTGTGTTTATGAGTTCCTGCTCTCTACGTCTTATAAGCCGTATAAAGATCAGCAGTCTTCATTTCTTATCTTAACACAGCTTCTACATATCTTACAGTCGTCTCAAAAGCCGATGCTGTGCTCGATAAACAAAAGCCTTTTCCATAAGGATGTTTAATCGCCACATGATATATAGTGTCAGCACAACATGGTGCTCCTAATTATGAAGAATATGTTTAATTAAAATCCCGGAATGCCTAAGGGCAACATATCTCACACTGATGTATTTGTATTTGTCCCCATCAGACCTGTCTGTTTCAATTAAAAAAAGCAAATACCACACACAAAAAAAGTTTATTTGGATAAAAAAAAAAGCATAATAATAGTATATTCAAATATAGTTATATGTCATTCCCAAAGGCCTGAACTGACAAATTAAAGCGAAAGCCAGATCAGCAAACAAATCTAAAATATGTTTATTTTTAATTACCTTTGGCCTCATTTGCTATTTCGTTATTTTACATTTTTGAAAAACCTCTCCCTAGGTAGTAAACACAAGTCTGATAAATTCCCACTATTCAAAGCGAGATATGCATTAATTCATATCAAACATAAACTAACTGTAAGTCAATTCGCTGATATATTAGTTGTGATGCAATGCCTATTTTATTTTACACATGGACAAAAGTTTGATTAACCCTGCATTACATGGTTGAAACAAATGACATATATGAGAGGACAGGTACAAGCAATATGACAAGCAAACACTGCACTGTTATACAAGAACAGCACGGTGAATACAAAAAATATCTCAGGCTCCCTTACTCAATAAGTCTTTATAACGGCAAGCCACAAACATTAACAGTCAGTCTGCACATTCATAATAGGTTTGCTGTCTTTTGCATTATTTATTCATGGAAATAATTAAATAGCCTGCATGGTTTGGAAACTAAATATTCTACGTTATCGATTATTCAAACACTGCGCTTTCTTTTTGAGAGATAAGCACCCTCAGTTTAGTCACCATTTGAAGAAAAAAGTAGAATAAATGACCATGAAGCTACAGAGAAGGGATTTTTTTTAAATGACAAAGAAGTACGGGAAAAGTTATTTTATTTGTCTGTGTGAGCGGGTAGATGCATGTATGTATGTGCGTGTGCGTGTGTGTGTGTGTATGTGCATGTGACTGTGTGTTGCTCTGGTGGCTCATGTGATGATGTTAGGGCCACGGCGCCCTGTCCTCTCATGGACGTTGGAGATCTTCAGGGCGATGGCGATGAGAGGACCCAGCACCACCTGCAGTGAAGAACACATCACAACATGTTTTCAGCAAAGATAAAGATGCCAATGTATAACTTTTTTTGGGGGAGTCTTTTAATGAATTGTCTCTCTGTATTTTTGTACTACATTGATTGTATTATGTTGCACCTTTGCACAACTTTCTTTTGGATAATTTGGTTACATAATTAGTTTTTTTACAGAAGATATCCATCCATTGTGTATCAAATCAAAAACTATATATATATATATATATATCGAGGCTCTCACACTAAGTTCCAGTGGTTAATGAGTACATCTTTGAGCAGACCTTGTCTCCGTTTTGTCGTGCATCACAGCACACACACGGTAGACGTCATGTGAGTTTGGGGCCTAAAAACACGGTGCAGATAAACCCATAGACAGATTTCCCTGTGAAAACTGTTTCGACTAGGATGTCAAGAGCCATTGGATTTGTTTGTCAGCCAGTTCTTGTTACTTGCTCGAGATGATTCATTCAAACATTTTTGTTTTTAACCCTTCATCGCACAGGGTTGTGTGATGGAATACATCACACACACCATATATATATATTGGTATACCATATAGTATACCGTCGTATAGTATAGTATACAAACTGTGAGGAGTTGCTGTGTCTTGTGGGTCGAATACAAACACACACAAGCCGTATATAAAAGTATTTGGAGCGCTTTCAACCTCGCGGGCATGTTGTCTAATCATGTACGTCGTGTCTGATGATTTATGTGCGTCGGATAAGGGGCAGAATGATTACGAATTACATTTATGATCTAACATTAATTAATGATAGATTGCCCAAGGGTTACGTGTAAGTCACATAACGCGGACGAGGGGAATGTAATGACGGGCTGAAACAATACGTTTTACTGACTAAAATGTGGCAACTAAAACCGTTCAGCTGTGTTTAAGTGTAACTCATCGATAGGTGATTAATACTTGATGAATGGATCCACTTTTCCTGAAATTAGAAGTGGGGGATCTACAATTTGACTTTGTGGTATCACTTTGAAGTTTAATCAGTTAATAGAGGAAGAGTTTAATAATGTGTGCTCTCCCATATGTTTTACATTCTTACACCCTGAGTTAATTTGGAATTATGGTAATGCTCAAATGCAAACTTTGATGCTCAAGTTAGCAAGCTGAGGACATCCTTGGCTGTCTTTTGACTTGTAGAAAGAAGGGCACAAAGGGTCATTAACCTCAGTAAGCACGCATGTTTGATGACGCTGGCCGGTTCGGTGGCCAAACCTAAATGAGGCTGTCGCGCCATCATGACTGCATCTTTACAACCCCTGGGTATGGTTAAAGTACACTACCTATCCCAACATCCATAACCACACAATAAGCTAGTGTTGCTAATCACTCCAAAGCCTATAGGTCAATTAGATGGCATTTCACAGCTTAGGCCGTATTACCGCCGCAGTATCTGCACAAATCTGTGGAATTTATTCTTGTTGTTCAATTCAATGCGAACCACTGATCAAAATTACACGTCAACTCAAATGGCTTCTGGGGGGGTTAATACCAGAGAAATGATTATGGGAATTAATAGTGTGGAGGAGAAAAAAAGGCTATTTAATGCAAAAATGATGCCAGCTGAACAAAAGCAGGCGAAATGATTGGTTGTGTGTGGCAGTTTTCATTCATGTAGTTTTAAATATTTAGCAATAGGAATCTGAAATGTATCCCATCACTCAAAGAATGGTGTGCCAGATGTGAATCTATTATGTATCTTATATCCGGTCTCTATAGTCTACAGAATATAATATATACAGACAAGAGCACTGTCATCATAATACATTACTTCTGCTACTGTCTCATGTCATTCAATAAAGATTTTATACTATCTTTTTTTATGGGGACTAGAGTGGCAGAATACTGCATAACAAAAGAATCATTTTGGATGAGGGATTTTAGGTCATGCCATTGTCAGGTGACAACGCCTTTATGTGCACAAACATTCAGAATCTCTGTCTCAGAGTCTCACTCACACACCGACACAGATCAGACACACAACCCCACTGTTTCTGTACCTGTGTCTCTCTGTTGTGTCTCTCGGGGTCTCTCTCGAAGCTCTCTGCGTAAATGCGGATGGTGGCACCTGTCCCTCCACCGCTCCCGCTCATCCGAAACACTAGGCGGGACGCATCGGTGAAGACGATCCTTAAACCCTAGAAATATACAGAACAATGTTCACATTATCAATTGTGTTGTTTGTTTTTGAATGGACATTGTCTAACATAATCCTATAAGCACTGCTTACTAAATTATATGTAGAACCTAATTCTACATATTACTTGATAAAAAACCATGAGCTTCATCCCACTATACAAATGTTTTAGTATCCGATGTATTGAAAGTGTATACGCTCCTATAATTCAAATATGATCATAAATCATTGTTCAATAATGCAAATTGGCAATACTGTTAATATGATAATAATTATTTTATGTGCAGTAACTACAAACATCCACTAGATGTCATGATGTGATTTGTTGGGACCGTAGGAATCCTTGTTCCCCCCCACAGTAATGTCTTTAAAGTTATGGAAGGTCATAACTACTGCTAGTGTTCAGTGGAATTCCAAGAAACTTTATAAACTACAGCCCCACATTGATTTGGTTTGGGAGCTCAGAGGATGTTTTTACACAGTTTCCTTCAAATTCTGACACCGGAGAACAATTTCACAGTTGAGGTTAAGTTCAGAGAGTTAACAGTAGAATCTACTGAACTCTTCTGAACTCAACATCTCTGTTTTCAAGAGAAACAGGATAGTGTTGCATTGGGGTAACCAACCACAACTCTTGCTAGCTGACGTAAGCAAGATAAGACTCTTTGACTAATGGATGTGTGATGACTTTTATCTGTCCTAAATTCCACCGTGCCGCTTCCCTTATTCCATTGGAGCTCGGGGAAAAGACAGCAATGTGTTTTGAGACAAAGCAAGGAGCATAAATAAGTAAAATATCCCAAGTGCTTTAATAAAACACACTTTATAGACACTTTTTACTCAACTTGGCTGACAGTAATTGTCCAAAGAAGTGTTGTCAAAACATTCATACCATCATAAAGTTAAAGAAATGTAGGCTGCTATGCATCTTGATATTCACACATGATGTGTTGTTTATTCTTAGTATAGTACAGAAGAATTTAACAAACTATTATAGGATTAGAAAGTCAAGTGGGTGTACTGCCCCAGTATGACAGTGACCCCATGACAGACTAGTACTCCTCTTCAAACTGGGACTCAGCTTCATAGTTTATAGACTTATAGTCTTAATAAAAGTCAAGTAAACCCGTCCTCATAATGAGTTTAGCTCAGGAGTGTACCATGTCAGAGTCCAGGTGAGGAGAGACGGTGATAATGAAAGATGTCCGTCCGCCTGCCTGTCTGTCTTTCTATTTGTGAGTGTGTCAGCTCATTTCTAACAATAGAGGAGCAGTTATCAGGAGGCTGACTAATGCCTGTTAAAAACCATGTCCGCTGTAAAGTTCAGAGTTCCTTGAGTGGAGTGCATACCAGCCACAGTGTGTGTATGTCTGTCTCTTTCCATTTATTTAGTCATACAAAGGCAAAATGCAGTACATTTGACCTGAATTTGATCTGTTTTAATACATAACAAGGGTGAGAAAGCCACGGCTAGCCTTAGCTAACCCTAAAACTACATTTACTTGTCCATTTTCCTTGGCTGTTTCCTGTATATGGAAAATATATATTTTATAAACTTAAATCTTTTTCAGTTTGTTAGTGCAGTTATTAACTAATGAAGCCATAGTCTTTAAAAAACACACACACACAGCTAAACTCTTGCTAAGTGTAGCTAGCTTAATTAGCAAATCGCAGTAATATCAGCCTCTGACTCGAGTGTAACTTATGTTATTTTGTCTTTTTATTCACATATAAATGTTTGTTTTGGAATGATTTCAATATAAATATAAATAGTATACAGACAGACACCTAACAGATACGTTTAACTTCCATAACCGCAAATGAGCTAAACTAAATATTTCTAACTTAAAAAAAATAAAAATTGTTGGTACACAGGCCTACTGCATTTTCCAAAAGTGCAGTGTCTGCATTTAGGTATTATATAGGTTTTATGGCAATGATTTATATTCATCCACTATCTGTCTGATATGCAGACAATGCAGAATTAGTTCAGCAGTCAACTACAAAAGGCTGCCATGCCACTGCTGTGCAAATCCCCCATGCTTTGTGTGTGTGTGTGTGTGTGTGTGTGTGTGTGTGTGTGTGTGTGTGTGTGTGTGTGTGTGTGCGTTTATGTGCCAACTTGCCCCCCCTTTAAACACACTTGCAGTGGAGAGACTGCAAGTGAGACGACAGCTGATATAATTCTGTCCTAGCAGGAATGTGTGCTGTACTGTAATAATACACACTGGGGCGACTGGGATGCTGAGGATTTGCCTCTGAGGTTAAATCACATTTTGGGGTGACTGACTAACTAGCTGTGGAGCTGCTGTAACCATGGCAACACAGAGAAGTATTCACATTGGGACAGTGAAACCTCTATTGCTGTTAAGGTACATAAGGGGAAGTGGACGGACGGATTGTAGGCACCACTTTTCCGACAAACACAAGTGTGAACATGTGAAGGCCATGCAGGTGTATGCATGTGTTCACACTTGTGCACAGGGACAACTGACGGACAGCGCTTACACCAAAGTGCACCGTATATGTGTGTATGTGGTATTAGGCGGAGCAGAGGCTAAGAAGTGTCGACGCCAGGAATGAGTTTCCACACATTTCTGGGCAGAACCGAGAGGGTCAGCTGGGTAAACCTCACAGACTGTGAGGGGGAGGGAGAGAGGAGGTTATATGGCTGGGGGACTTATCAGTGTGTGTGGATATGTGCTGTATGTTATGTGTTTATGCATATGTTTATGGTTTTAAATTAATGATATACTCTCATGTCCAAACATGGAACCTCTCTAATGAGACAACATTGAAGCTTAGTGGGTGGTCTAGCTCACAAGAGGATGACGAGTGAGTACGTGTGTTTGAAAGGGAGCACAGAGATGGTGTGTGTGTGTGTGTGTGTGTGTGTGTGTGTGTGTGTGTGTGTGTGTGTGTGTGTGTGTGTGTGTTTAAGATGCTTTCGGGTAGACCTGACAACCGAATGACCGTTTTTTTTTACTTTTCTACACAAAGAAAATAAGACATAAGTACATCTAGATTTGAGTTCTAGAAATATATCTCAATTCTAGCGGCTAAAATATCACTGTTAAGTCTATCTGTACTGTATGTATTATGAAAATACTCCTTTTCCACTTCTCTAATTTGACTTTTAACTTTAATTTTCCATGTTCTACCTTCCCACTCTCATCCCAGACTGACCTGGTTTCGAGCCACTGTTCCATCCACAGGGTCGATGTACTCGAAGTTGTCGGCCCTCTCCACGCTGTATACGTGGTCTCCCACGGCAAACTTCTGGCTGGTGAATGCTTTGTCTGAGATGACTGATTCCAGATCCCTCATCAGGTAAAAGGCTGAGCGCGGTTCCAGGGCTTCGTAATCAAACCTGACAAGAACCAACAACACAAACACATAGATGCTTAGTAGGTCACTCACACTCCCACCATACACAGAAAAGGGAACGTTTTCAGGAAAATGATTTGTCTTAGATAAACATACATTTTTACAGCCTTGCTTTTACTTAAAATGGCCCTAAACTGCACGAGACAAGGGTTATCAGAGTGATTTGTTGATTTTCCTTCAAATGATGACAGCTGTTTGTGTTTTGTGGACTTTTTGGGGATCTGGTCCTTGGCCTGTCCTGTATGGGCTCTCCATCTTCCTGTTGTGGGAAATCTACATCAAATTGAAAACGCTCTCTGTGGGAACATGAAAAGCTGCAGCAACTGTCAGTGGGAACATTGACTGCAGGAACCATCTTTGCCTGTCACAGGGGAGAGGTTAAAATAAGAACAACTGACTGGAAGAGGAAGAGGACTGGAAGAGAAATGGACGAAGGTGAAGGCCTTGGAGACATATTTGGCGTTGCTCGGGATACAAAGGATTGAGACTTTTGGGAAAAGCTAAGTCAATCTCAGGGCTTGTTGATTGAGATCAATTCAATAATGATTCAAACAAAGAAAGTAACAATGTAGGTAGACCAATAAAGAGACGAATGATAGGGGAAAAAATAAATCCCTCACCGAATGCATTAAGAAAGCACAGCTCCATATTCAAAGAACTTATTCAGCTGATTACCTGCAGAAGTAGTTACGTCCAAACTTGGCCCAGTGTTCTCTGATGATCTGCTCCACACCCTGTTTCCTGGCGGCTAGGATGGACAACCACACCAACACCGACCACAGACCATCTTTCTCACGAATGTGGTCTGAACCTGGAGGAGAAAGAAAACAATACAATACGACAACTCTTAATAGACTTCTCACGCCTTGTGGAAATTAATTCAGGACTCAAAAACACTTCTGACTCTGGTGTAATTTATGTTTTTTGGTTTAGCTAAGCTATCTTTTTTTTCTCACATATTTACGTTTGATTTCTTTATGTGTATTAATAGTATACAGACTTCCAGAACAGATTATGTGCCAGAAATTATGAGAACATCGTAGGCCGCCCCTTATTTTAGCCGAGCACGAATATGCATTACAGTACTTAGTGAGATTTAGAGGCTGGTAGGCTACTATTTATTTTTCTCCTTTGTACAGAGCCAAGCTAGCTGCTTTCACCCTGTTTCTCATCTTTATGCTAAACTAAGCTAAGCTAAGCCAAATGTAAAACGGTAGTCGGATTTAGCTTAGTATTCAACTCCACCATATGTAACAAAAGGTCAGGGAGAGTGCTTGTGCTTGGAGATGAACCAAACATCCCCACACAAAAAAATGTCTCCTGCTGCCCACCCTAAAACACACACACACACACACACACACACACACACACACACACACACACACACACACACACACACACACACACACACACACCGACAGAGGAGTTTTCACACCCTTGATCAGCCTCCTTCACTGGGGAGCTATCACTCTGTTCTTGAAAACAGCTGCACAGTAAAGGTATCTGTTAAGGGGGCACTTTGACATTTTAATAAGATGGAATATGTTGGTAATGTTTCCGCGGCAGAGCTTGGAGCAGAACACAAACTCAACGGTTGGGTGTCATTTTAAGCTACATGCACATTTATTTCATGAGAAGGACATGAAGGTATCATTATGTCTGTTTTATAGCAGAAACAATTCTTCGCTTTGGTTTTCTCCACCAAACACTGACAACAAGAAGTGTACTTTCTTCCTCTAGCAGTATACAGCTGTTAGGAAACTGACAGTTGTCATTATTTAATCCCTGTCTCACTGCCTGTCTACTTTTATCTCACTCTCTGACACAGAGCGAGATTTTCATACCATCAAAGAACAAATAGAACGTTTCCTACGGCACCGTTAAATGTTTCTCTGTACTGTTAATCTTGTTCAAATAAAGTTACAATGACGCTTATTAAACAGTGTAATGCTGCAACAAGGAAGTTCTAAAGTCAGAGCTATCGATATCCCAATGTTTTTGGGGAGACTGATTTGAGTGTTTTTTCAGATTTTAGTGTTTTAAAGAAATAATATACACAAAACATTTTGTATGTTGCTATTGTTTTTTCCAAAGACATAAAACCGTAATTGTCTGGCAACTATCACAAAACCTCCCAAACACAGCAAACGTACACAGTAAAGAACAGGAGTGGTGTACAGCTCTGATGATTTACTACGCAGGACTCTGGCTGAGCTTTTGGCCTTACATGGGTAGACAACGAGTAAGCTCCCATAGTCCTCCGTGCTCTCTGCTCCTTCCATTTATTTTCTTCCTCGTCAATACTTCTCATATTTGGACTCTCCCAACTCGTCCCCCCCCCCCTCCCTTGTTCCAGCTTTTCTTCAATCTTGTTCATACCTACTAAAATTTGACTTCTCCCTTGTTCCCTCGGTTTTTAAGAGTGAGACATGATCTCCGATTAAAAGGATGAATGAAGAATGAATGTCAGAGAGAAGAGGAAAACTCGAGAAAATGTAAAAAAGCGGAAGATAAAAGTGAAATTAAAACAGCTGTAGATAATGTGTATTATGTGTGCGTGCACATTGTTTATATTTTCTGAAGGTGTATGTGTGCGTCTACATTCACAGAAATTGCCACTGGAGGCCTGTCCTCATGTTGCAGTCATTCAGGGAGGCCCGTCTCCTTTTATAGCAGAAGAATGGGGATTATTTACACATGCAGTCAGGGTCACAGCCCTCACATCTATTACATGGCTCTGACTGGAGCTACAGGCAGTCAGGATGCATTGCTTACAACCCGAGCCCTGGGACAGGCTGCTGAGTGTGTGGAAAAAAGATGATGCAGGTTTTAAACAAACTTATTTTTGAGGATAAAACAAAAGCAAACGGTAAAAGTATTGAAATTATAACACAAATAGTTATTTGTCAACATCGTGGTTTACAGCACCACTTCCTGGTTCAACTTTGACCAGAGGGTAGAAGGTGTCATATACTGTACAATTTGTGATTTGAGGATATATAAATAAACTGGACTGGACTGTTTTTTGCTGTACAATAAGGGGTTATTACATTTCATCTGTTTTCACTTTCAGTTTGATCCCAAAACAAAGTGGTTTAGAAAATCTGTCTCATATTCATTTCATTGAGACCACGTTGCCGCTGCAGGTGTGCTGTGACAAAAGTGCCACCGCGAAAAAGTTGAACCTGGCTCAACTTTTCCAGCAACGCAATGCAACATCATTAGGCAATGAGCCGTGTTGGGCCCATTCCTGAAGGATCAAATGATTTCCACCTTTGTAACTTTCCAGAGTTGTAAAATCCTGTCTCTATTCAAACCGCTGTGCAGTATTATGTAATCTGATAAACTTTTAAACCCATGGCTCCACTTCAAACCTTTCTGGTCCCACAGCATCTTAAACATAACTAACGCCGGCATCTAAACATCCAGTAACACACTGTCCGGTCCTCCGACCGCTTGTATCTTGTTGGCCCATTGGACTTCATTATAGTGGTGTCACTGATATTCCCAAATTCCCTGAAATAACTGATTAAAGTGTTCTCATAACCAATATGAAAAATGGCTAAAACTACAACAATAAGATCCAATGTATCATAAACTTTCCCTTTAATTTGGAGAGACGGTTGTCAGCTCACACTTGTGTTTCAGCGAGCCCCTCACAGTTAGTGCAGTCTTCTAGCGACTGCCTTGTTTGCAGGAACCTCAGCAACAGTTGCTGCTGAGGGGAGGGGATTTCTCAGTCGCACACCCACTCACATTTTCCAAACAGGTCCGGGGATTTGAATCAGTGACCTTCTCCACACGAGCTAAAAGGCTACTCCTGCTTTGTATCTGTATTCATTGGCTTTCTGTTCCGATGTCACGGAGCATTGTCTGTATGTGTTGTTTGGATTGTGAGTGTGAGGAGCAGAAGAGATCATACCTGTCCCAAAACTCTCCTCCCCGCAGAGGGAACAACGCCCAGAATCCATCAGGTTCCCGAAGTACCTCCAGCCCGTGGGAGTCTCATACAGCGCCAGTTTCATGGCCTTGGCAACCCTACGAACATACAGAGGGAAACAAAGCTAGTATGCACACACACAATGTATTTATCTCTAATATCTAACGCCAGCCTTTCTCAGTTCTGATACAGAGATATAAACAATCCTCTGACCTTTAGAAATAAACCAAACCAAATGTTGTATGACAAGTGTAATCTTCCAGCAGCTCATCCAATAACTTAATAAGGCAAAGGCAGCAAGAACAAAGTGAGTTAACCTTTTAGCCAATGTTTGCTTTGAACCTGAGCCATGGACTCGCATTGGGGAGAGAAGCAGAGCGAGTGTGTGTGTGTGTGTGTGTGTGTGTGTGTGTGTGTGTGTGTGTGTGTGTGTGTGTGTGTGTGTGGGGGTCCCAGGGAGGGATAAAGGTGAAGACAGTGCAATGTGTGAGAGGAGAGGCATCGCAAAGAATCAGACGAGGGGAAAAGGGCAAAGGGAAAGTCTAATAAAACTTGTCAGAGAAAATGTAGAAAAGTATCTGGCTGAATACAACGGAGTTACAGTAATATTATTACAATACAAACCAGTACATTTTGAGAAAGAGAGCTGACACATTTGGATAAAATGGAAATAAAATAACGTAATATCGAATAATAAACAAAATCAGCAGCGATTAAAATAATTAGATCCTGGCACTTCGACATGGAGCCAGAGTCCCGCCTCCTCTTCTAGCTGGCCTCGGTTCCACTTGCATCAACTAAAAAGCTTTTCATTTGTTTATTGGTCCATATTCTAAACTAAACTCATTATAATCACAACAACCATGACAATTGACATTCAGTAATAACATGTGAGTCAGCCACTGGCACAGAGTCAAAGCAGGGCAAGGTCGTAGCGACAGTTAAGGACACCAAGGTCATGTCCTAATGGCTGTTTCTGGAATCCGAAGGTTTCACTGACCTTTGGTAGAATTCACATTCTACAGCTACATGCGCAAAGTATACACGGTGTATTTACTAAAACTGACAAGCTTTTTAATAACCCATATCTGTAAGGGTTCAAATAACCTTTTGGATGTGAAAGGAGTTTCACTGAGAGTTATGCATATAGGGCCCTGCAGTCTCCCTCAGCTCTACGAAGCATTTCAGCAACTTCCATCTCATTGTTTTCAGTTGACGACTCGCAACTGTTTTGGTTCACTCGTAACGTGGTAATAGTGTCCAGCAGCAGCATGCAGCTGTTTTCAGCAACAACAAAAAAGCTCAGATAAACCTAGTGGACGCTATCTACTCAGCACCAAACGTCCTGGAAGACAACGTTAGCGACTAGCTGCTGAACATAGCGGAGCATTGAACAGGATACTTTCCTCAGGAGCTAAAAAAGAAGTGAGCATGTATCATCATAGCTAACAAAGTGGTCATGTCAACTGGATAAAGGTGATGTGTTTGTGTTGTCTTTGTGTTACTTATTTTTGCCGCCCAGCATTGGCCCAACAATCTCTTCATGCAAGTTTAAATGGCACTGCTTTTAGGCGTAATAAGAATACAAGTCAGTTTGGGGGAAAAAAAACGTTGAAACCTTATTTTGACTGTTGTGTATTGCAATTTATTTGGTGGTAAGTCAGAAAATGGGGGTGAGGTTTCACCGGAAGAATTTCCCCTCAGTATTTCTGAATCCTGACTACATGGGAGCTGTAGTTGTTGAATGTGAGCAGAATAATCATTGCTTTGTCATTATTAAAATGAGGCTCTCGTATTGTTACTGTTCAGTGTAGTAATATATTCCCATGTATCTTAGATTATGAACAGAGAACCAAACTAAAATGTTTCATCTTTTCAGAAAAAGTGACAAAACCCACTCTGCATGAGAATATCTATTGTGTCTTTGTGAAAGGCAATCTGTATAATATTGTATTATGAAAGTTAAGTTGCTTGCAGAGATATTTAGTGTGCAACAAAGAAGACCCAGTGCTCTGCCCAATCCCCAAGCATCACTCCTCGACCACATCACCCACACCTACTCAGTAACTGCTGAGAAATGTAAACACAATTCCCAGGACTCAGCTAAGAATGGCTAGGATAAATATTCAATGCAAAAAAGTTGTTGTTGCTCACTAAGAAATAAACATGTAGATCTGTCGATCTCAAAATACTTAACTGTGGTATGCTGTTGGAATTCACAGTGCAATATATGCAGATGCGGGTGGGTTTCAATGTTTTTAAGTGGTCTTACATGTGCACACAACCATCATGCGCATAAATAAACTCATCAGTGCCCAGCACAGTTGTTTACATGAGAATGGGATGGAATACCAAATAAGAGTAACCAACTTCATTCCCCTCTGGGGGAAGCGAGAGCTGGAACGGAAAACCTGGCATTCCTAAAAGAAAACAGAAACTCTGGCCTGTGACGTTTTAGATGGCACGTACACGGCCAACATAAGCACTGAAACTGACCCCAGCAGCTCCATTTGTGTTGCAAGAGTGTCGGGGCAAAACAACGTGAGAAATTTGCACCAGTTGAGTTTTAACCGAAAAACAGCGTTAAGCCACTAAAACACAAACTCAGGGGAAACAAGCACAATCAACGATCACGGCATTTGTCAAACAGAATCCCAGTCTGGTTTCAGATCCACTAGAATAAGCTTCCTTTTGAACTCAAGAAATGGAGGCAAATCCATACAATCATACTCAAACACAAGCATATGTATTGAGATACAGTACACTGTTTCAGGCCGACCAGGATCAGAGGGTTCTGCCTCTCTCTTCACAGGCTTTGCCAAAACAGAAAAATGCTGGCAGCCTCGGGGAATAATCTTGGAAGATTTCTATTTATGGCTGTAATCCCCCCGTGTGTAGGTGTGACCTCTCAACTGGAAGGCTTTAAGGTCTGTTGATGTCCAATTTTTCACACTGGTAGAACGACAATACCATTGTCAACAAATGTGCCAAATCAAAATGAATTTAACAAAGTTTTGAAAATTAATGTATCTCTTCCGGTGGTGTACATCAGTTACCGTGCAGTAAATCTCATGTTGAGCGAAGATCATGACTTTTGTGACTCTAAATCTATCTTGCAAGATGCCTGGTGCATTTCTCTCTATGATTCAAGAACACTTTTAAAGAGCGCCTTACACCTTAAACTTAAGTTTCTGTATTGCAAAACAAGACAGTTTGATATAGCAATAAAAAGCACACTAAATAACAAGATGCAGGATGTGCAAGATAAAATGGATTATCTTCTATCTAGATAACAGAATGCATGTAACAAATACAAGAAGGAGGGCCCGTTTGTGAATGATTTTCGGGCATATAGATTGTGAAGAAAAGGAAAATACTAGGATAAAGTTGACAATCTAATTTCTGTTGGTCGTTGGTTTTGTTGCTTATCGTTTTACAGATTCTGTGCATGTTATGTTTTGTTGAATCGGGGACCACGTTGGAAAGAAGGGTTCTTTACATGTTATCCCATGGCTTGTTCTGTCTTCTTTATCCATAAATCAAATCAAAATCACTGCAGCGAGAGATGAGGCTACTAGGACCACAAAAAATGACTTTCTGCAAGACCTCTCCTGTCTGTCTGATGAAATGAAATTGATCAGAGATGGAAAAGGTCTTCATGAGAATGGGGTGAAGGAGATTTCATGAACAGCTATGACCACCTTCCATCATCCTAACACTCTGGGCTCACAGCTCAGGGTTACAAACTTACACCAGACTGACACACACACACACACCTACAGTATGACTTCACAGACAGTAAATACACTCATGTATACACGTATCAACCAATATCTCTTTAGTTTTCTCTCCGGCTCTATCTTGTATTTATCAGGATATAGAAAGGAGTAAAGTTTCAGAGCACGTACACGGCCAACATAACATGGTGTATGAAGAATCTGGCGAGTGAAATATTGCCAGCTTTTGGCCTTGGCTTGATATTTTACCAAACATAGCATCCAGTGCCCTCTCTCCTCACCTCCCCCACTGAAGAGAGCTCAGCCTGAACTTAAAAGCTTTAGGCTGGCATACAGACAAAAAGTGCAGCACGCTGGAGCTTTACTTGGGCTTGAAATATTCTTCTTGACCTGAACCAGGAACCTTCACTGGACTTCACCAAAACACTGAAATGAATACCCTGCAGATGTTGCCATGGTGGCCAAAACTGAAAATCCTAAAAAGTGAAGAACTTTAATCAAAGTTGAGAGGATTTCTGTAAATGGTCATAGCTGCTACCTATATTATTTTGTGTGATCAGTATCAAAATATCTTTCTGACATTCTTTTAAAACTATTTTATGGGCTTTTCCAAAACTGTGTCAAAAATACATCTTCATCTAATAATATTATATCAGAGGGGAGAAATGTGCTTGATGGGTCAATATTTTATTTGGCTACATTCGGCACCCTGCTTCCTATCAAAATATTGGTGTATAATAATACAAAATGTGAACCAGATGACAGCATTTCTAATTCTTTCTTGGTAGTTTTCTTTTTTTTATAGTGCTCAGCTTTTCAGCTCTACAAATGAACTAAACCGCAGCAACGGGGACACAAGTCCAGGCCTACCAAAACTGGTCTGGTCAATCTATTGAGTTTATCATTCCTTGGTTTCTTTTCCTTGGAGTCATCCTGTTCCTCTCAAGATTGGATGAGAGCTCTTGGTTGCCCACGGTGGTGCTGGAGCAGAGCCTCTTCACTTTAAAGTCCCACACAGGAGTGCTAGTCCTTCTGCTACTGTCACAAGTTTAGGGGATGGCCGGCCTTTCAAATGGGCTTTTTGCACCTCTACAGCCCTCATCTTGTCCTCATCTTGTCCTTTTGAAGCAGCTGCTGTTCTTCAAAGCTGACCTCTTTGGATTTCTTCCTTTTACAGGGGCTTCCCAAGTATTGGTGTCAATGTCGGTGGCTTTCAGGTGACATTCACATACGTCTTTGTTGCGTAGCTGTAGCCGTCCTGGTACCATCCGTGACCATCTCTGCTCGAGGAATGTGGACATGTATGGGATCTTTCCTCGGGACAGTACATGACAAACACTATACAAAAACCACAATACTAAATGGTCCCGTAGGATGAACATGGATCCATAAAAAGCCCACCCTGTAGTTGTAGCACATCCATGTCTTACAAGGGCCTAAGCATTGGCAGATGTGCAAAACAATACAGTCTTTTGATTTGATCTTGGTCATAGTAACCAGCACAACAGAAATATCAAACAATAAAAAAACAGCTCAGCTACACTACAGCGTTTAACATTTGACCCCTCTACTCCACCGTGCTAATCAACGATTCAGAACAAGAGGCTCACCAGTCGCTCAGCCCTCTCTTCTCCCTACGTCCTCCCATCCCTGGGATGGTTCATGGAGAGGCAGATGTTTCCTTTACCGAAGTTTCCCCTCCCCGCCTTCTCTTCCTCCGACCCCTTCCTCCCTCCCTCCCTCTCTGTATCAGCCTTGACTTATTGTATTTGCACAGAGAGACACAACGCACTCAGACAGCCTCAGCTTAACCAAGATGATACACCTGTACCTGTTACCATCTGAATCCGAATGCACCCTCCTTGTCTCTGTCGTTTTACCGTATTCCCTCTGGACACACACACAACTGCATACAGTCCATAAACCGATAAATGTATCAAGGCTTTTATAACACAGTTTGCTTGACTATGCATAAACACACACGGCAGGGAGGGCTGCTCAGTCTAAACACTCTGCATACAGACACACACAAGGGCCACTCGCTCTCCTAAAAAGGCCTACACTTGGGCCGACTCCAGGGTCCGACACCACCCCGCAAAGTACTTCGACATTCTGCTTCCAGAGGCAACGGTGTTACATTAGGAGCTTAAGTGGTGGTTATGAAGCTGAACAAAGTGACCCTGTCCTGCTCTGAGGCCAGTAACTATCAGTTAAATGCTTATTGAATAGGTAGCCGTGCTTTGCATAAGCCCACATACCCGAGAGTATGCCGGAGAATATTGGGTTTAACAAGGAAATAAAATAGGAGAATCTTATATAATGCAATTTATTTCTGACAACGCTCTTCAGAAAGCCCAGAGCATGCTATTATCTGTAGTTTAGGGTATTATCTGTAAGAGACATCACACTGTAAGGTAATTCTACTTCTCAGGAGATTGCACAGCCGAGATTCCAGGAAATTAAATTGAGGCTTTTATCAATACAAAAAAGGCCAAATGCTGAGAAAATAGACACAGAGAGATAAAGGAGATATTTTTTGGCGTAAATGATGAAAAGGCCATTTTATCTACAGTTAGTGTGTGGGTGTGCGTGTGTATGTGAGAGTCAGAGTGATGAGGCGAGGCTGACATGGGAGCCATTATGAGCAAAACTTTCACGCAGCTCTTCATTGGGATCATTACGGTTCAGCATCATAAGACACAGCCTCAGGCGAAGAGCAGGGTTGGGGTGTAGGAGTCTCTACCAATAATTCTGTGATGTAACATCCTACTTCACATATCTAAGCTTTACTTGTAACTGTCAAACCCAGAGAGATCGGGATTGGCAGTGAGGTCACTTCCTTAATGTCTGCCAGTGCTAAAAATGCACTTCAATTCAGTAATTTACTGAAAATGTGCAGTCAAATATTTGACTAGAGAGTGAATAACATTTTTCTTATTCAACCATTTCCCCTGACATTAAAGCCACTGTGTCGAATTTTGACATTTGACATGTTGGCTCGCCCCACTTGGATTAAAAAAGACAACGTGACTGACAGCAATGCCCGCTGCCACAGACTCTTTGCCAAGACTCAAGGAAACTGTGAGGAATGAACTGACGGCACCACATTCAGTTTTACACACACACACACACACACACACACACACACACACACACACACACACACACACACACACACACACACACACACACACACACACACACACATTCTTCTTTTTTATATTCTTCAGATATGAGACCCTTATTGGCTTTCTATTTAATTCACCGCAAATTCAGAAAAAGAAATAGTTTTTTAACTGAAACACTTCATAAATACACAGTTTTTATGGAGTAAACTGAAAATTGCATGAACACTAAATCTTTTCTGGTTCCCTCATCATAAGAAATGACACATTTCCACTGAGCAGCACTCTGTTGAACCCTCACTGGGGTGCTGGGATCCCTCCTCCTGGATGATCACATCCTCTCACTCAGCACCCTCTTGCTCGCCTCTAGTCTTACATAACGGACAATATTTATAGGCAGTGAGTAAATGTGTAAGTGTGTGTGGGGGGGGCGGTGTTATGTGATCTCACAGTCTTATTCCTAGTGGGTGAGTCTTTATTAGAGATTGGGCTGCTGCAGGAGCAAGGTCGTGGTAGTGTGACAAGAGCAGGCAAAACCCCTCAAATGTCTATTGTCCAATAGATTTGAAATCCTGTTTGACCAATTATCCAATGACAATTGTACACCTAGTCTAGGTTTGCTCTATATGTGTTTGCCCTATGTCTTTGTCCACTTCGACTCTGATTAAGAACACAGTGGAGTCAAAACGTTGGTCTGATTTCACTGTCAAAGGCTGCAAATCAATCAGACTCTGGTCCCTTTTTAACCTTGGGACTCTTTGGACCTACTGAGTGTGTGTGTGCATGCGTTAGTGTGTGTTGTACCTGTCGAGGGCCGTGCTGGTGGCCATACTCCTGGCAAAGCCCTTGACTCCCATCTGCCTGAAGTACGGGATGGTGGAGAGGTTGGCGGCCATGACGGCCACCGAGTCTGCCGGGTTCACAAAGAAGCCGTTTTCTCCGAGGATCATGTACCGGTCCTGACAAACAGCACAGGACAATACAATACAATAGAAAGTGAGTGTAGTTTTGAGTTTTGAGTGTAATAAAGTGAACCTAAACTTGACAGAGAATAAGGCTGCTGATCTTCTCATATGATGAAGAGACCAAAACTAACTAGCTTATTTCACAGACTCCTTTGTTGTCCTAATAATTCTGCATATAATACACAAATTAAATACATTATGACTGTAAATCTAT
This sequence comes from Taurulus bubalis, assembly GCF_910589615.1. Taxonomy (NCBI): domain Eukaryota; kingdom Metazoa; phylum Chordata; class Actinopteri; order Perciformes; family Cottidae; genus Taurulus; species Taurulus bubalis. Next base: position 6,706,418 of record NC_136596.1, on the reverse strand, counting down.
TCAGCTAACAGTCGCAAAGCATAACCATTGGGTTACGGTTGGATTTGTAGTTGTGCTGTAAAGACAAATGTTCGCCACAAATAATTGAAAACCTTTTTCCAACAATCCCAATTACTCTTTCAAGTAGGGAAGATATTAGTTTCGGTATTATGTAACAGCGAGTCCAAAAAAAGAAACCTTCACTCAGTAAGACTACAACCGCTGGTGCTAATGACTGTGAAGACAGCGATCCTGGTGGGAGAAACAGAGCAGATATGACATAATTCTCCTGATGCAAAGCTAATTCACTCAGTCAAGGGTGTGTGTGTGTGTGTGTGTGTGTGTGTGTGTGTGTGTGTGTGTGTGTGTGTGCCATAGAAATGACTATTGGATGACATGGTGGAAAAAGTGAGCTGCTTGTTGGATCATTGTGGATACAGAATTATTCAGCCCCATTTCTTGTCTTCCTGTTATCAATGGGCAAACAATAACAAATACAAAATAAATAAGGCTCTCTCTGGTATCTATGGGTGGAGTCTAATGACACTGATTTAGTCACGATCGGTACCAGAAATCATAATAGTTCACAGTTATCAAAGAACATGGTTGTACTTTGTTTTACCCCTTTTGGGGATTTGTTCCTACACTACTACAAGAAAACAAAGTAACTTTGACACGTGACATATAAAAGCATTAAAATGGCATTAAAAACCCCTCCAGACATGTTTCAAGACGGTACAAATACAATGTCTCACCCCGTCTGCATCAAATGCAGCTCCAAAGCCAAAGTCCCCTCCTTTCATGGCGTCGACCAGAGAGGTGGCATAGGTCAGGTTGGGCTCTGGAGGTGTACCACCAAAGTCCTCCAGGGGGACACAGTTGACAGCAGAGTTAGCGGGAGCTCCCAACTCATCACACAGGATCCTGCGCACATAGGGGCCCATCACTGTAGCACAGCATGAGGGGAGGAGAAAAGACAGCAACAGTTTAGTCTCTGTAACATTTCCAACAGCTCAGGGGCAAGGTAAGGTAGAGGAGGAATTGTCTGACCTCCGTTCATGGCATCTATGTGTATCTTGAGCTGATCTGGTCCCGTGAGAAGACTTTTAATGGCACTGAAGTCAAAGATGTTTCTCAGCAGCTGTAGATAGACCTCAACTGAGTCTACGATCTCCACTAGAAGAAGACAGAGAAGAGATCCTTAGCACCGGATGGCAACGCTTGTATGTATTTAAGAAAGACGAAAACAGCGAGTGAGTGTTGTACCTCTGAAAGGTTTGAACTTGTTCTCCAGGTCAAATTCTTGTCTTCCCAGCCTGGACAGGTCAATGCTGAGATCGGGGCAGATTGCATACTCCTCGAGCGTCCGGCTCACCTGGTAGATCCTCTCCATCACTGTGTCCGAAGATGGGCCTATACCACGCGAAGACAGACATACGTTAATATGTGGTAACCGTCATTTTTGTCTAGTAAAAAAGAAGAAAATAAACATCCCTGACCAACTGGGAGAATCAGAAAACAAGCGCTCACCTCCATTTGCCACATTGAACTTGACTCCAAAGTCTCCAGCGGGGCCTCCGGGGTTGTGACTCGCTGTGAGAATGATCCCGCCAATGGCCTTGATCTTCCTGATGATGCAGGAAACAGCTGGGGTGGACAGGAGGCCGTTGTGACCGATTACCAGTCGACCAATCTGCACAGAGCCGATTTTAAATAGGAGCAACGTCAGCCGCACATCCATCCAGGCAGTCACATATTGTTATAATGTTTTCCAAGAAGATGTGACACAAAATCTAGAAGGAAAAAAAACAAACTACGCTGACCTATAAACAAGTGTAAAAGAGCCCATGGGTCCAACTGGATCTAAAAGCAACACGGGCTCAAAGCACTGCATCATTCTACAGGTGACTAAGTGACAGGCAGCTTTAAAAAAGCAAAATGATCTGCCTCAAGAGGGTGCCTAAATAACAGAGCTGCACTCTCTATTTATAATTTGTATGCTACTTTTAAAGCGGTAATACCACCAGCATCCCATAATTCTCCTGCATATCAGCCATTCTAAATAAAAGTATCCTCACTGGAGAGGAATTTATTCTCCCGACGTCAGTGTATCCTCCCAACATCCGGCATGCTGCTTGTGTATATAAAGAAAAGACAAGGAAAGTGAGGGACTATACACTGAGATACGTTCTCTTCAAAATACATTTAGACAGAATAGCATCGTGTGCAATGAAGGACCTAATTGATGTGTAAAGTGATCAATTATTTCCCACTATGATCCCATTGAATTCAGTAACCAGTGTAAGAGAGATAGTCTATGCATTGGGCGGGTCATCTGCAAGTGTTGCCTGACTTTTGGTTCAATGCCATATGACAGGGGATCCCCCAAAGCATGAGCTTTGGCCCTGGAGAGGTGGAACAGCGAGAGAGGGGGAGGGAGGGGGGACATACGTCGGCAGGAAAATAGAGCAGGATGGATGGAAGTGCTGATAAGGCCGACATCAAGAGACACTTGGCTGGGCCAGCAGAAGAAAAAAAAACAGACTGATCTCAAAAACAAATTATATTCCCTTCAGATTTTCCTTTGGAGCCTGTCCAAACCAATCACAAAGATCTCAGAGCAAGCGTTTTAAAATGAGCTGCGGGGATTTTCCTCCCCTCTGTCGCTCCCACTCGGTCTTCCTATTTTCGTTTATCTGCCGCCGACACTTGAGAGTTCACACTCATTTTGGACGGGTGTGCGTGTGTCAATACCGCGGATTATTACTTTTCCCCTAAAGTGAAGCGCTCATGTCTGTGTGAGGATGAGCTAACGCGATAGTGGGAGATAAGATTGTGATGCTAAAGCAGACGATGACTAACTATGCAATGCAAGATGTGAATTAACGTGACGCAATTGTACAATTTTAATTTTAAAATCCAAATAAGTGGCATAGGTTTTTTTCAGAAGTTGTGGAACAATCTACTGAGAGCAGTTCTCAGCCTAATGAGTTACAGGTCACCTAATCGCTGTTCTTTCATAGGTTACATCAATGCTTCCCTTTCTTTCTTTTTGACCCCTTAATACAAAGTTGAGGTGATTGTCTGTATGAGTTGAGAGCATTTCAATGAAAGAGGGATTTTCCACTTCTCAGACTTTACTTTTTTTGTTTTAAAGACTTGAAGACACATATACATATAGTATCTGACAAGAAAAAGGGAAATATTAGGGGGGGGGGGGGGGGGGGGGGGAGACACATGAGCACCCTGAATACAACATGTGATTACTTCTTACTGTATGGTAGAACATGTTCAGGAAGTTTAATCAATTCCCTTTTCTTCATTGCAGTGATAAACAGCTATACAATCACATGTGGATTCATTTCCCTGTAACAACTCTTATGTTCAATTTAACGTTAACTTCTTTTACTCAGCAAAAATGCCAGACTTGTACATAGTTGGGAGGGTTACAAGTATGTTGATATATTGGAACAAATGCTCCCCAGACACAGTGGGCCCATGTCAGGCCTGTGGGTCACCCCCCCTCCTTGGTCCTTACCCCATTGGCAGCTGCCATCTGCACTATCACCTCGGTGGCAGCTCGGCTGAAGTAGCGGCCGTCGCTGCCCACCACCATGGTGCAGCCCTGCCGGTCCCGCAGGTCGATGGAGGACAGCACGCTCTGGATGTAGTTCTGCAGGTAGTTCTTCTTCCCCTCGAACACCGTCGTCTTCCTCCGCAGCCCGTTGGTGCCGGGCCGCTGGTCGTCGAAGGGCGCGGTTTGGACCGTCACCACCGGGATGGGGCTCGTCTCCATCCTTCCTCTGCAGGACCCAGCGAGCGGGTCACTTTACTGGAGTTCGCTTCTGCTGGTTCCCGACCACAGAGAGTAAAAAAAAAAAAGCAGCCTCGTTGGCAGCACGGAGGTGGACCTCGTGGGCCTGTGAAGTTGAAGGCACAGTTGCTGCGTCCCTGCCGAGGGAGTGGAGCAGTGACAGCAGTGACCCACGCAGGGATGAAGGGAAACACCCAGACAGAAAGAAATCCCCCCCGGCAATGTGTGTGGACGCCTCAGTAGCATTCAGCAAAAACTCTCCTCTAGCTGTTAGACAACTCCCCTCTTTTCCTAATAAGCCTGAACAACTGACTACAAGAGCAAAAAAAAAAAAAAAGCAGGGAGGGCCAGAATCTTCAAGGCCCACAATCAGCTAAGCCTCTGGCCAAAAATAGACCGTTGACTGATGGTGGAGGGGAATTGTGTCGGGACCCTTTCTGCAACCGGACACTGCTCGTGCCTGTGCCGTCCACACTGCCCGGTATGAAGGCGTAATCCGGGACTGTAGTCACACATAGGGGGGTTATAAATGACTCTTTAACTTTTTATTTTTCATTGGAAGCTCCTTTTGTTTCAAGGGTCTACAGTTATCTCATCTGTCTTGCAGGATCTTTGCATATGTTAGTGGAGCTTTAAAGGAATCGAATCAGTGACATTGCATGTATTTGCTGTTACACGAGCAGGAGGTCATCACCAGAAGGCTGCAAAACCGTTATGTCTGCTCCAATATCTGGTAAACAGTGCCACCTTGTGGCGGGAAGGGAGAACTGCACGTTGTTTCTACGTTTAAAAGAGCGCTTATGATGTTTAATATAAACTTTATCCAACTGAACAGAGGTTTTCATGTTTTTTTATTATTTAAATGATTTATGTTATTATGTTGTGTGATGATATGATTTATGTTATAAATGAAGTACTCATTTAGATAAATGACCTTTCAATGTGTTAAGAGTAATACATGCAGATGTTTATTTTTAAAAACAAATTACAGTCTCATATTATATATAGATCAGTGAGTTTATTTTTAGCAACAGGGACGAGAGCTAGTATCATCCTCACTAATCTGCTGGTTGGAAAATGTGTTATAAGTTCTTTTTTGTTTCCACGAGTCGAGCCAAATGATTTTAAAGAGAGGGTTTGACCGGTATTTAAGGATGGGTTGACTTCTTTAATAGTTTAAAAATAGCATTAACAAATAGTGGACGTGAGTGGACCTGACCGGGAGGAGGTGGGCATGTTGTTTGCCTTTAATAATGGTGAAATATTATGACTTTGGTAAAGATAATTAAACTTTCTAAACTGACACCTGATGCATCATCTCTATAACAACATCGTAATATGTTCTTGACTTCATAATGTAGACAGAGAAGCATTAGTATAAGGTGCTTTTTCTTGTAGGCTGTTGTTATAATAATAATATAATGATATTTCCACTGCACCCCGACCCCAAAGAGATATGTACAAACTGTAAGTGACTGCTTTAAGTAGCCGAATAAAGAGCTTAGAACATCACAGATATTTTTCAGATATTTATTTTGACAATTACTAACAAAAACACAACGATGGTTTAAACTGCAACAAGTCTCACAAATATATATTACCACTCTTATCATTCTTATTTACACAGATTCCTTTAAAGACATAACTTTGAATGTCAACGCACATAAATATCAGGCAATTAAAATATTTCTTTAAGAAATGGGCCACACCAACGTGTCTTCACACAGCATCGGACACACAGACACTGTTGAAGGCTTCAACAGTGATGGAAAGAGAGTCTGAGATGCTCGTTTCTTAGAGGAGCAGTGCTCAGCATGGCGGAATGGCAGAACGGAGTCCTGGGAGCCTGCAGGAGCGTCGGAACCAAACAGGCAGCGGGGCCCGACATGAGATGCCCGTACAGAGCGCTGCGGGGGCTCAGCTGCGGGTTTGGGTTCGGTGGGCCGATGGGGGAGGGCTTGCTCATGATGCTGTCAATACTGAAGGAGCACTTTGCCTGCGGGCCAGGCTTTGGCTCAGCGGACTCTGCTGCGCAAAGCTGCGCTCTGAAGTCTTTAGGCCCACTGCACTTGCCGTGACTGTTCAAAGTTTGTGGTAGAAGGTGATAGGAGGAGGGCGGCATCATGATGCCCTCCTGCACAGGCATGTACCGGATAGGAGCAGCGGCCGGGGGGCTTACCTGGCCCTGCACGCAGTATGGCTGCCCGTACGGCCGGTAGCAGTTCAAGTTGGAATAAAACACAAGTCCGTCTTTGCCAAACTCGGGCTGGTTTCTCTTGAAGCGCTTCCTTCGCCGAAGGAAGCTGCCGTTGTCGAACATGTCCTCGGAGGCGGGGTCAAGAGACCAGTAGTTACCTTTGCCCGGGTTCCCAGGCTCCCTCGGGATCTTGATGAAACAGTCGTTGAGGGAGAGGTTGTGCCTGATGGAGTTCTGCCACGCGGGGAACTTGTCCCTGTAGTAAGGAAACTTGTTGCTGATGAAGTCACAGATGCCACTCAGCGTCAGCTTCTTCACCGGGCTCTGCAGGATGGCCATGGTGATGAGGGCGATGTAGGAGTAGGGAGGCTTCACCGAGCTGCTCTGGGCTTTCCTGGACGCCGGTGCGTCTGCGCAGAAGCTGTTCTCGCTCTCCCCCGAGGAGTCTGGCTCTGAAGAGTCAAATTCAGCACCGGATTCCGCTGAGGACCCGGGGTCCGTAGAGCACTCCTTTCGATACAAGCGCCCGTGGCTAGGCTCGTCCTCCCCCACTATGTCAATCTCATCCTCTTCTAAAGGCAACGCAGCGTGTTGCGAAGCTTCAAACTCACTGGACAGAGTCATGGTCGCACGCGGAATGTTCAAACAACGCGTTAAAAACTCAGCTGTGCCAAAAGATGCATTAATAGTTCGCCGTGCGTAAAAACCAAGAGGGCCCTGCTCATGCGTAAAAGCGCATCAACCGCCTGGTTCTTTAAACCTAGTGTGCCGATTTGCCGTAGAAAGGAGGGCTGAGGCTTTATATGCAGGGAGACCACTGTCCTGCAGGCCAGTCCCATTAACCCTCTGGACCTATCAGAGTGGCCCCTCGCCGCGGGGAGCCAGAGGAGGGAAGCACACAGATGGAGGGAGGGCGAGGGGAGTCCTGGAGTGCGCACGGCCTAGTCATTCAAAGGAAGCTCAAATTGTTGCAAAGTGTTTCATTCCAGTTGTTAAACGGCAAGAGTGAGTGCACACACAAATAAAATAATAATAATTGTTTTTCAAACATGCCACTGCAGTGCTCATAACTTGTTGCACACTCAGTACACATTCACAATGGTTGGTGTGCGCCATTGTTCTGTGTCTGTCATGCACACATGCCACCAACATAGATGCATGTGATGAGGTTAAAGTTGACCCCTGGTCTTTTAATCATCTGATATTACAGAACATAGAGCAGCACAGTCGGAGGTGGGATGTTCTTGGGAGTTTTAACACCACGCCTTGCCAGTGCTAAGAAATCAAGTGTTCCCCCTCTCGGAACCCCCGCGGGTTCGTTTAGTTTGCCACCTCTGGATGCCCGCAGGTGGTGTGACCATGAAAATGGCCGTGGCAGGGCTCCCCGCAGCCAGCAGAGAAAAGAGGCAATAGTCGCCTTAACGAGGCCATCAGCATCAGAATCGAGTAGGAAACGGCTCAGCTGAACGGTGCGCTCTGGGCTACAGGGCTCAGCTCGGCTTTACGACCGGGATGAATAAGCAGAGCAATCCTCAAAGCAAACCGGTCTTACAGCGGATATGTGCTAAAACCGTGCTGCTAAACCATCTCCATTGCAAATGACCACGTTGGGAAAACTCCACCTATTTCCTCACCTTACAGGGCCTACTGTGTGTGTGTGAGAGAGATGGTTCTCACATGACTGGAGCAATAAAAGGCCGAAGTAACAAATACCTGAAGACAGAATGGCAGCAATACGTCAAGTATTTGCGACTTTATTGAGGCTGCAATTCAGCATTTAGTCTTAAATGCAGTGAAGCTGTCTGTGTTTTAAAGCAATTAAGGCAAAATAAATGACGGAAAATCATTAAAAAAAACACTAATTTAAATAAAAAACATTCAAACTCAGTTGGTAATGAATGTAAGGTTAAACATAACCAGTAACAACAGTTTCACTGTAGTGGAAAGCCGAATTTGTATTAATGTATCACCTATTATCATACCAAAATAAAACAGGTTTGCATGACACTAACAATATATTAATAAACAATAATTAGAGCCAATTATACGTTTTAGGCATTTTTAGGAAGCATTACTTTAGTTGCAATATTTGAGTCATCACACCTGTGAAAAAAACACTTTATTATAAAATCATGGCCTACTGACTAAATGCTGAAGTTTAAAAAAAAAACCTCCTTGTATGAGTTTCATAAAAATAAAAGCTAAGATGTTAATCCTCTTAAGGCACTTTTCACACTTTGTTGAGAATCATGGTGAACTTTAACACAAAGGTACTTTTGTCTGTTGTTATGTTAATGCACTGCCGTTGTCAGATAGAACGATTTACAAATGGTTAAAAACATTTATTTTGTTGAGGTATATCAGAGCAGTCACATAATTTGTTCAGGAAAAATGAGTTTATTTGGAATAATTTAAAAAATACAGGATGTTGAAAGCCAGAAACAATCAACTTGTTTACAAAGTACAGTCTTGTAGCACACTTAAAACTTTATGTGCGCCACTTTGCAACTTCTAACACTACTTGGGCTCCCAACCTGAAACAAATGGCAGATTTTAAAAAGCCATCTTTCTGAAAAAATGAATCATAACGGTAACCGTAACCATCCACTGACGCACCGCGTTCTCACGTAGGAAAGGAGGAAACGCCTGAGACACGCTGCCAGGTTTATTGATGGTCAAAAACCACCACTTTTTGCCCCAAAATCACCAGGTTTCAATGCAAAGGGGAAAGCAAAGTGTGAGGCTAATTTCCCTGGGCTCCTTCCACCACGGTAGAGATGAACTGTTCCCGCAGAATGTTCTTGTCCAGGTTCCTTCCTGCAGGACCGAGTAGAGACAAGAAGCGTGAGCAGTGAGACAGCACTGATGTGTTATGTACCATGGGGGACAGCTCTCAAGTATTTTTTTTACTGTAACTTCCTAACGATTTCCTAAAAATGTGGAAGGAAGTTCCCTGGAAAGAACAATGTAATATGGTCCTAAAATCAAATTTCACATTTTTGCAGGTTGGGCGGACCTCATGTACAATGAGTAGAAAGACTCAAATCAACAGCGGGTCTACTTTCCAAATATTTGTACCAGATGACATACATTACAGGGAAATTCCTGGGATACTTTTAAGGAAAGTGTGGACGAATAGAATAAAATAAAGCAGGTTTTACCGCCAAGAACTTATGGAAATGTGTGCTATAGAATCAGAAAGCTACTAAACGGTGAATTTGTCGATTCATGTTAAGCCTCAGTTCAACATTAGCCTACCTTAAAAAAAAAAAAATCCTTCATAATCAATTTAATGCGGTTGAATGAAGTGGCTGCCTTCCCAGTGGTGTGTGTGTAAGACTTGTGTAAAGACACACATGTGAAAGAAGTGTGCGTGTCTTCACCTATAAAGACCAGCCGGTTGATCCGCGGGTTCTCCTCCCAAAGCTGTGGAGTCTCATTCAGGTCATACAGCTCGTGGACCCCCTGCAGCATCACTTGGTGGGCTTTACCTGCAAAGGACACTATGCCCTGGAAACAAGTCACGAGTGACGAGTGACACATTAACCGACCCTGAATGAAGCGCCTGGAACTGATTAATACAGATAATAAAGTGGCAGCTATTGATCACTGCTGCCACTCGGGTGACTATTGTGCCTTACTGTACCTTTAACCGAATGACAGTCATGGGTTGCCCCTCTTTGTTTTTGAACATCTTCTCCCACAGGAGCTCCTGAAACAGTGCAAAATGGGTGTTCACTTTACAAAGGGCTGTATTGTGTTTGAGCTAATTAGTAATGGCGAAGGGGAAACCAACCTGGATGAAGACATTCAGGGCATCCTCAGAGAGATCTCCGGCCACTTCAAACGTCACGGTTAAAATACTCTGCGGATGACATTAAATACGAGGTGAAACTGCTATCAATGTATTACAAAATAACACATTAGACAATTTGTGGTTTTGAGAAGAAAAGCATGGATGAAATTGTGGTTCAGAATTGCAGTAAGTTCCAATTTTCTTTACTGAAATACAAATAAATTAAACTTTGTGTGAAATAGGATCGTGAGGGAAAAGCTCATTTTACAGCACAAAAAAAGCACACAACTATTATCAGCACAAAGTACTTTTAAGTTTATTATCAAATAGTATCCATTTAGCAAAATAGCCAATTTAAAGAGTATATGCATCATCTGTATGCATTTATGTATATTTTAGTAATGTTCAAGCAGCATTTTAACTTTCTACATTGTTTGGTAATTTATTACAATGCATATCGTATACACTGAGTACAATATTTCCCTCTGAAATGTTGTAGAAGTATATGTATATATATAAATAAATAATGTTAAAACACAAGTAAAGTACTTGGATAAGTGTGCTTTCCATCAATTATTTTATGTTTTTGAGATATATATTTTCAGGCTATTCAAATTCACAGTTTATTGATTCAACTTTTTCAAAATATACTTTTTCTCAGTTCACTGAAACCTGCAAAGTCATTATGAACGTTAAACAAAAGGAGTGTTTTTACGCCCCGGCTGATGACTTGTCAATGACCGTGTCAAAAACCACAACT